>NC_082687.1:19177039-19519336 GCF_949987515.2 Delphinus delphis
GGTTATGCCTTTTCAAATCTCTTTACTCATAGTGTAGTGGGAAGTTTACTTAGTCTAGTGGGAAGTTGAACGTTGGGAAGGGCAGTCTCATATACTCAGTCTTCCGACACCCCCTCAGCCAAAAGTAGGCCTTGGGCTTGCAGCACTTCCTTACCAAGAGATAAATCATTCACACAGCCTATGCCAAGATTTTCACCTTGTATAAGAGTATCTTTCCCTGCTTCAGGCTCAAAGAACGCTCTTTTTTCTTGAAGTCTGTGCTTCATGTAGCACCTGGTCAACCCCACTATCCTATCTGTCCTCCACTAGGAGGGGATGGCGTCTTTCTAGTATGGCACAAACTGCCCTGCATTGGCCGCAGGGAGTGAGCCGCTGGCTACGGGGGCTGTTGTCCACTGTAGAAGCTGATGTTGCTCTGGCTGTGCTCTATGTAAGTAAAGCATTGCTCCACCCAGTGCTTGACTGGACTGTGTTCTTCTTGGTGATTCTGACACCAAGATGCAATGCACAGAGTCCTCCCCTGGCATTGGTAACCAATGCATGGTAAGCTGCTCCAACACTGATCATCTGAACATCTTTCAGAACATCATGCTATGGAGCACTAACTGTATTGATGACATCGTGCAGATTGGAGATTTGAGAAATAACAAGTGTAATAGATACTTTAGTTGGATGCATATATGCTAGAGTTTAAGAAATCAGTCCCATCTGGGGGCCTGCCAGTACAGTAGGTTTTGGGGAGTCCAAAGTCTTAAGCAATCTGTGATATATTTTCCCAAGTAAGAAGGTAAGATGTTGTACTTTGTACCGACTGTCATTAAAAAGATAGTACAACACTTGGCAGATTCCTGTAGAGGCTTTCTGGGAGCGAAGCTCTGATCCATTTATTGAGTGATTCATAATGGTTCATGTTCTGAGTGAGAACACAACAAAAGAAGGCTCTGCAGCAGGTTCAGGCTATTGAAAGTGCCCTGTCGTCCGTAAGATTAAATGGTGCTCCAAGTATCGGTGATCCATAAAGATGCCATAATATAACCTCTGGCAACGACATTAAAAGGTGCATGACACAGTTCCCTAGTGTTTGGGGGAAGTCTTCTGCTGATAACTATTTCATTTTGAGAAGCCCCTCCTGACTTGCCATTGAGACCTGGTAGAGGCCGAGGGCTAGAACACTGGACACCAAGACATTGAGATGTCTGCCATGCATTAGGGCTTATCAGATTTATCCATAAGATTGTGCAGGATCAGTCATGATGAAACTGAAATATTATGGTCTGTATTAGACTCATGAAGGCATGGAAAGGACAAGAAAACTGTATGGACAAGTGGCTCAGGCTCTCATGACACCTGCTCATGCTGCATTGTCACGCTTTCTTCTACCCACTCTTATGGCCTCATAGAGAGTTTCTTGCAAATAGCTGACATATAAGGAAACAAAAACTCAGGTCTTGTTTACAGAGAGTTCGACAGGATAAGCTGGCACCAGCTGGAAATGGTCTATTGCTGTTTTGCTTGAGCACTCAGAGGAGGCTGTCTGGTGAATGGAAAAAAATCAGGCAATATATAAACTTTTCCACTTTGCCTGGAAGGAGGCGTGGCCTAAGGATCTTACTCATGGGTGGCAACTAATGGCTTGACTTGGTGATGAACTTGGAAAAACAGGATTGGATGATTGATGGTAGAGGGCTCTAGAGAAGATGTTTGTGAATGTTCCTGTTGTAATGGGTACAAGGAGGGATGATATTGTGTCTCATGTGATTTCCCATAAAAATATAGCCACTGCAGAGGAGGCTTTCAAAAGTCATTTGAACAAGTTGGCTCATCTTATGAATGTTGGCCAGTCTCTTTCCCCAGGCATCCTATAACTTTGTATAAAGTGACCATGGTGCCGGGATGGAAACTTTGCATGGATTCAACAACACGGCCTCCCTCTCATCAAGGCTGATATGGCTATTGCCCCTGCTTGCTGCCCAACTTACCAATAGCAGAGGCCAATCCTAGGGACTAGATGTGGCTCCATTTCCCAAGGAGACCAGCTAACCACTTAGGGGTAAGTTAATAACATTGCTCTCTTCCATCATGAAGAAGGCAGTGATTTGTTCTCATTGGAATAGATACTTATTCTCAGTTTTGATTTTCCTTCTTTATTCACAATACTACTACTGCAAACAACAACTGAGGTCTTAGAGAAAGCTTTATTCATCCTAAAGGTATTCTACACATTGCTTCTATCCAAGGAACTAATTTCACCGCAAGAGTCATGTAGCAGTAAGTTCTTTATTCCCATGGTGGAATGTTTGTAGTAGAAGAAGAAATAGCAATCCTATCAAACTGGAGGTTCAGACTAACACCTAGGTATTTGGGGCCTTTTAAACCACAAAATTAACAGATAGAGAAGGAATCTAGGTGATTGATCTCAATTAAAGGCGACAACTGGATTGCTTTTACAAATGGAAGACGTTGATATTATTTCTGCAAACCCAGGAATTAACTGAGTTACCTCTTAGTAATTCCGTGTCTGATAGTAAATGTCAGTGGAAGCATAGAGCAGCCCAATAAGGGCAGGAACCCTAAGGACTCAGACACATCAGGAATTAAGGCTTAGATTATGCCATTGTTAAAAACACCAACCACCTGAGGCACTGTTGGGAGCAAGAGAAACAAAATAGCAAGAGGAAGAAAAATCTTATGAATATGGCCTTGGAACTAGGTACAGACTCTAGAATTATAGCAGCTATGAATATATCCTTAACGTATATATTTCTCAGTGACTGTCCCCCTTTTCCTTCCACTATTATTTTGTATGAGATGTGATGTTGACACTTAAATTTATTTAAGTCGTGGCCGTAAGGAAACATATGTAGGTCTTCATGGTAAGAACCGGTTATCTTGGAGATCCTGAACTTGAATTTGATTCAATGACTAATAGTCCTTAATGTCTCCCTTTTTCAGGGGGAAGAGGGTGATATTATCTATATTTGTACAATGGATAGGCATTTGATGTAAGGTGAAAACATTTAGTTATTAAATATGAGAAGAATAATGAGAATAGATGCTGAGTAACAGAAGTCAGTGGACAGTGAAAGTCCTGGGTCTCTCAGTCCTCAGATCCATTCCTTGCCCTCTCCTTGCTCTGCCATATATCATGGGTCTAATTCTTGTCAATATCCCTTGTCGGCCAGCTTCTGGTTGAGGTTTAGCCAATGATAGGCCCTAGAGGAAAATTGAATGAATGAAGGAAAAGTAGCTTCCTCTGCGTCCTCTGCGGTATAACCGGCAGATGCTGCATTTCCTTGATGATTCCAGTCCTCTCTGGACAGGCCTACCATGGTCACCACAGGTGACCTAGGCCAGTGTCACTGCCTCTTCCTCTTGTTCCTCCAGTCTGGGGACAATAGTGGCTCCTAGCTTTTGCTGATCTCTGCATTACTTCACTGTCTTTTACTTGGCTTCTCAGCCTGCCCTTCATCTGTGCAGCCAGTTCTCTTAAAGATGCGTTCTTTGTATCTTAAGGCAAAGTGGTTCCTACTTTTCTTTGTTGTTGTTGGACTCTGACTGATAAACTAAATCAGTAAAACCCAAATTGCTATGAATCTGTTTAAAGAGTGAATAAAGTGAACAAAATTATTCTCAAAATAAAAATAAATACAAAGAAAAGATGATACAACATTTACCTGGATTTAAAACCCTAGTTTAATCTAACATAGATGAGGAGGTTGGTGGAAACCGTTTGGGCACATGTAGTCAGACAGAAATTTAACACATTAGAAGGAAAAAGGCAATATACAAATTATGCCATTTCACTCTTGACTCTGATTTTAATTGCAATACAAATTTAATGCAGCCTTTCAAAGCCTTAAGGTCAATAAATAAAGAATGGCAATGAGATACACACTTCACAGAAACAAAACATAGAGGCAAAAAATATATATTTGTATACAAAAACACTGGCAACAAAAATAACATCAAGGCAGCATTAAAAACATATAAAAAATTATATGTCAGATATAAGTAAGGCCAGATGAATCACTTATTTTAAAAAAGATAAATGAATTAAGCCAGCATGTGAACAGAAAAAAAACAGTCTCAGTTTGAGTCAAAAGCAAATATACTTATGTGCATATATATATATTTATGAAATATATTCAAGTAAAAATAGACCAGAAGACGTAGCAGTGTTCTGAGACTAAGATTTTACATAAAAAGCAGTTTGTAATTCTCAGCACTCGTGGTGTAAACACATATAATCCTCCTGCTTCCTCAGCAATACCTGCTATTTCCTGGTCTAGAGGCCTTCTACCCTACTCCCCAGAGAATAATCCTTCCGTCTTTACTGGAGGCCCTGGTGGGAGAGAAAAAGGTGAGAGGCAGGCAGAAGCCAGGGCGTTTACTTGGTGAGGGAGCAGTTGCCCACTGCGTGAAGCGAAGGAAGAGATGGTTCAGTCTGTTGTTTCCTAAACTGACTTTAAAAGAATCTTTCATTTTAACTCCGTCTTCAGCCTCAGCTCCTGAGCTACCTTCAGCTGCCATTCTTAAGCCTCCCGAGAGGGTGTGCAGCAAAAACAGTGATGTGTTTCAATTTCCCCCACTGCTCACTTAGGATTCAGTTTACTTAGGATTTCTTTACCAGTTACCACTGTCCATGGCTTTCCAGCTTCCAAGGTACCGTGGCTAGACTCCTCTCCCGATCCTGTTGCCTTTGTGAGCTGAACCTTTTTTCCCTCTTTTTTTAATCCCGTCACTCTTGTTTATTTGATATTATGGGCAGTGAAGGGAGAACTGGGAGGGGAATTCACTGGTAATTCAGGAGTTCAATTGGCCATCTCTAGCCAGAAGAACCCCGTTATTCTATTGAGTTGTTCTTTCTTTATGTTTTTTACTTTTAAAAGCTCTCTGTAGATTCTGGATATGAATGTTTTGTCTAGTATGAGTAGACAGCTGTAATTCAGTTCTATAATTGAAGAAGGGAGGAAGGGAAAATAGTGGACAACCAGCTGTCACTGCCCCAGCCTGCTCTGCTTGGTTCCCACATATGCAGGCCTGTCCTTCTTTCCAACCTAGAACATACTCAAGCCTCCCCAAGGTAAACAACGCCAAGTCCTGTACACTGATTGTGTCCAGATCAAAGTATTGCTCCCTGTGGCCCTGTGATTGATGTGTTATTTGCAGCCCTTCTAACACACCTTATGCACAATGGTGAGTTTGAACTCGTTAACTTAAAATAATTCTTATATGGAAGAGGGAAGAACAGGAAGCACACACTTCCTGCACGATAGCAATAAAGAATTCTTGCTGTGAAGGACTTGCTCTGACTCCCTGCTATGGTCACAGAGAGATTTCTTCCTTTAGACATTGATTCAGCTGCTTGGGCAGAACTCCCTAAGTCCATTTTCAGTGTGGCCTCTGGATGTGCCCTCTGAGGGCAAACGTTACTCCACTTCCTTTTGTAGCCACAGAAGTACTACTGGAAGTTGAACAGCTTTCACCTCCTGCTTCCTACTGACGTGGCTTGGCTCTAGTGGGATTATTTTCGGGAATGAAATAGTCACTTGCTTTTGAGTGTCAAGTATATGATTTTTTGGTAATATAATTGCCTTCTCTGACTTAGTAACGTCCTAGTTTGTATGTTCAAAGATGTCCTTTAGAAAAATTAAGACCTCCAGGTTTCCTCTTTTATTACATCAGGACTTTTGCCTGACCCATTGTTTTTACCTCAGGTTTATTTTGGTTGCCTTAATGCCATGTGAAAACTTAAGCTTCAGGAGGAGCTTCAAGATGGCGGAAGAGTGAGACGCGGAGATCACCTTCCTCTCCACAAATACATCAGAACTACATCTACATGTGGAACAACTCCTACAGAACACCTACTGAACGCTGGCAGAAGACCTCAGACCTCCCAAAAGGTAAGAAACCCCCCACGTACCTGGGTAGGGCAAAAGAAAAAAGAGTAAACAAAGACAAAAGAATAGGGACGGGACCTGCACCAGTGGGAGGGAGCTGTGAAGGAGGAAAGGTTTCCACACACTAGGAAGCCCCTTCGCGGGCGGAGGCTGCGGGTGGCGGAGGGGGATAGCTTCGGAGCCACGGAGGACAGCACAGCAACAGGGGTGCGGAGGGCAAAGCGGAGAGATTCTCACACAGAGGATCAGGGCCGACCAGCACTCACCAGCCCGAGAGGCTTCTCTGCTCACACGCCGGGGAGGGCGGGGCTGGGAGTTGAGGCTCGGGCTTTGGTCGGAGCCCCGGGAGAGGACTGGGGTTGGCGGCATGAACACAGCCTGCAGGGGCTTACTGCACCACGGCTAGCCGCGAGGGAGTCCAGGGAAAGGTCTGGACCTGCCGAAGAGGCAAGAGACTTTTTCTTGCCTCTGTTTCCTGGTGCGCGAGGAGAGGGGATTAAGAGCGCTGCTTAAAGGAGCTCCAGAGACGGGCACGAGCCGCGGCTAAAAGCGCGGACCCCAGAGACGGGCATGAGACGCTAAGGCTGCTGCTGCCGCCACCAAGAAGCCTGTGTGCGAGCACAGGTCACTATCCACACTCCCCTTCCGGGAAGCTTGTGCAGCCCGCCACTGCCAGGGCCCCGTGATCCAGGGACAACTTACCCGGGAGAACGCAAGGCGCGCCTCAGGCTGGTGCAACGTCATGCTGGTCTCCGCCGCCGCAGGCCCGCCCCGCACTCCGTGCCCCTCCCTCCCCCCGGCCTGAGTGAGCCAGAGCCCGCAAATCAGCGGCTCCTTTAACCCTGTCCTGTCTGAACGAAGAAGAGACGCCCTCAGGCAACCTACACGCAGAGGCGGGGCCAAATCCAAAGCTGAACCCCTGGGAGCTGTGCGAACAAAGAAGAGAAAGGGGAATCTCTCCCAGCAGCCTCAGGAGCAGCGGATTAAACCTCCACAGTCCACTTGATGTGCCCTACATCTGTGGAATACCTGAATAGACAACGAATCATCCCAAATTAAGATGGTGGACTTTGGAAGCAAAGATATATATTTTTCCCTTTTTCTCTTTTTGTGAGTGTGTATGTGTATGCTTCTGTGTGATTTTGTCTGTATAGCTTTGCTTATACCATTTGTCCTAGGGATCTGTCTGACTGGGTTTCTTTTATTACTTTTTAATTTTTTTCTTAATAATTATTTTATATTTTAATAACTATTTTACTTTACTTTATTATATTTTATTTTATCTTCTTTCTTTCTTTTCTTTCTATTTTTTACTCCCTTTTATTCTGAGCCATGTGGATGAAAGGCTCTTGGTGCTCCAGCCAGGCGTCAGGGCTGTGCATCTGAGGTGGGCGAGCCAAGTTCAGGACACTGGTCCACAAGTACCTCCCAGCTCTATGTAATATCAAACAGCGAAAATCTCCCAGAGATCTCCGTCTCAAGGCCAAGACCCAGCTTCACTCAACGACCACCAGGCTACAGTGCTGGACGCCCTATGCCAAACAACTAGCAAGACAGGAAAACAACCCCATCCATTAGCCGAGAGGCTGCCTAAAATCATAGTAAGGCCACAGACACCCCAAAACACACCAGCAGATGTGGACCTGCCCACCAGAAAGACAAGATCCAGCCTCATCCACCAGAACACAGGCACTAGTCCCTGCCACCAGGAAGCCTACACAAACCACTGAACCAACCTTAGCCACTGGGAACAGACACCAAAAACAACAGGAACTACGAACCTGCAGTCTGTGAAAAGGAGACCCCAAATAGAGTAAGTTAAGCAAAATGAGAAGACAGAAAAACACACAGCAGATGAAGGAGCAAAATAAAAACCCACCAGACCTAAAGAGGAAATAAGCAGTCTACCTGAAAAAAAATTCAGAAAAATGTTAGTAAAGATGATCCAAAATCTTGGAAATAGAATAGAGAAAATACAAGAAATGTTTAACAAGGGCCTAGAAGAACTAAAGAGCAAACAAACAGTGATGAACAACACAATAAATGAAATTAAAAATTCTCTAGGAGGGATCAATAGAATAACTGAGGCAGAAGAACAGATAAGTGACCTGGAAGATAAAAGAGTGGAAATAACTACTGCAGAGCAGAATAAAGAAAAAAGAATGAAAAGAATTGAGGAAAGTCTCAGAGACCTCTGGGACAACATTAAATGCACCAACATTTGAATTATAGGGGTCCCAGAAGACGAAGAGAAAAAGAAAGGGACTGAGAAAATATTTGAAGAGATTATAGCTGAAAACTTCCCTAATATGGGAAAGGAAATAGATAATCAAGTCCAGGAAGCACAGAGAGTCCCTTACAGGATAAATCCAAGGAGAAATACGCCAAGACATATTAATCAAACTATCAAAAATTAAATACAACGAAAAACTATTAAAAGCAGCAAGGGAAAAACAACAAATAACACACAAGGGAATCCCCATAAGGTTAACAGCTGATCTTTCAGCAGAAACTCTGCAAGCCAGAAGGGAGTGGCAGGACATATTTAAAGTGATGAAAGGGAAAAGCCTACAACCAAGATTACTCTACCCAGCGAGGATTTCATTCAAATATGATGGAGAAATGAAAACTTTACAGACAAGAAAAAGCTAAGAGAATTCAGCACCACCAAACCAGCATTACAACAAATACTAAAGGAACATCTCTAGGCAGGAAACACAAGAGAAGGAAAAGACCTACAATAACAAACCCAAAACAATTTAGAAAATGGGAATAGGAACATACATATCGATAATTACCTTCAGTGTAAATGGATGAAATGCTCCCACCAAAAGACACAGACTGGCTGAATGGATGCAAAAACAAGACCCATATATATGCTGTCTACAAGAGACCCACTTCAGACCTAGGGACACATACAGACTGAAAGTGAGGGGATGGAAAAAGATATTCCATGCAAATGGAAATCAAAAGAAAGCTGGAGTAGCAATTCTCATATCAGACAAAATAGACTTTAAAATAAAGACTATTATAAGAGACAAAGAAGGATACTACATAATAATCAAGGGATCGATCCAGGAAGAAGATATAACAATTGTAAATATTTATGCACCCAACATAGGAGCACCTCAATACATAAGGCAAATACTAACAGCCATAAAAGGGAAAATCGACAGTAACACATTCATAGTAGGGGACTTTAACACCCCACTTTCACCAATGGACAGATCACCCAAAATGAAAATAAATAAGGAAGCACAAGCTTTAAATGATACATTAAGCAAGATGGACTTAATTGATATTTATAGGACATTCCATCCAGAAACAACGGAATACACATTCTTCTCAAGTGCTCATGGAACATTCTCCAGAATAGATCATATCTTGGGTCACAAATCTAGCCTTGGTAAATTTAAGAAAATTGAAATCGTATCAAGTGTCTTTACAGACCACAACGCTATGAGACTAGATATCAATTACAGGATAAGATCTGTAAAAAATACAAACACATGGAGGCTAAAAAACACACTGCCTAATAACCAAGAAGAAATCAAAGAGGAAATCAAAAAATACCTAGAAACAAATGACAATGAAAACCCGATGACCCAAAACCTATGGGATACAGCAAAAGCAGTTCTAAGAGGAAAGTTTATAGCAGTACAATCCTACCTTAAGAAACAAGAATCATCTCAAATAAACAACCTAACCTTACACCTAAAGCAATTAGAGAAAGAAGAACAAAAAAACCCCCAAAGTTAACAGAAGGATAGAAATCATAAAGACCAGATCAGAAATAAATGAAAAAGAAATGAAGCAAATGATAGCAAAGATCAATAAAACTGAAAGCTGGTTCTTTGAGAAGATAAACAAAATTGATAAACCATTAGCCAGACTCATCAAGAAAAAGAGGGAGAAGACTCAAATCAATAGAATTAGAAATGAAAAAGGAGAAGTAACAACTGACACTGCAGAAATACAAAAGATCATGAGAGATTACTACAAGCAACTCTGTGCCAATAAAATGGACAACCTGGAAGAAATGGACAAATTCTTAGAAATGTACAATCTTCCAAGACTGAACCAGGAAGAATAGAAAATATGAACAGACCAATCACAAGCACTGAAATTGAAACTGTGATGAAAATCTTCCAACAAACAAAAGCCCAGGACCAGATGGCTTCACAGGCGAATTCTATCAAACATTTAGAGAAGAGCTAACACCTATCCTTCTCAAACTCTTCCAAAATATAGCAGAGGGAGGAACACTCTCAACTCATTCTATGTGGCCACCATCACCCTGATACCAAAACCAGACAAAGATGTCACAAAGAAAGAAAACTACAGGCCAGTATCGCTGATGAACATAGATGCAAAAATCCTCAACAAAATACTAACACACAGAATCCAACAGCACATTAAAAGGCTCATACACCATGATCAAGTGGGGTTTATCCCAGGAATGCAAGAATTCTTACAAATCAATCAATGTGATACACCATATTAACAAATTTAAGGAGAAAAAACATATGATCATCTCAGTGGATGCAGAGAAAGCTTTTGACAAACTTCAACACCCATCTATAATAAAAACCCTTCAGAAAGCAGGCATAGAGGGAACTTTGCTCAACATAATAAAGGCCATAATGACAAACCCACAGCCAATATCGTCCTTAATGGTGAAAAACTGAAATATTCAACATAGTTTTGGAAGTCCTAGCCACAGAAATCAGAGAAGAAAAAGAAATAAAAGGAATCTAAATCAGAAAAGAAGAAGTAAAGCTGTCACTGTTTGCAGATGACATGATACTATACATAGAGAATCCTAAAGGTGCTACCAGAAAACTACTAGAGCTAATCAATGAATTTGGTAAAGTAGCAGGATACAAAATTAATGCACAGAAATCTCTAGCATTCCTATACACTAATGATGAAGAATCTGAAAGTGAAATTAAGGAAATACTCCCATTTACCATTGCAACAAAAAGAATAATATATCTAGGAATAAACCTACCTAAGGAGACAAAAGACCTCTATGCAGAAAATTATAAGACCGTGATGAAAGAAATTAAAGATAATACAAATAGATGGAGAGATATACCATGTTCTTGGATTGGAAGAATCAACATTGTGAAAATGACTCTACTACCCAAAGCAATCTACAGATTCAATGCAATCCCTATCAAACTACCACTGGCATTCTTCACAGAACTAGAACAAAAAATTTCACAATTTGTGTGGAAACACAAAAGACTCCGAATAGCCAAAGCAATCTTGAGAAAGAAAAACCAAGGTGGAGGAAATCAGGCTCCCTGACTTCAGACTACACTACAAAGCTACAGTAATGAAGACAGTATGGTACTGGAACAAAAACTGAAATATAGATCAATGGATTGAAAGCCCATAGATAAACCCACGCACATATGGTCACCTTACCTTTCATAAAGGAGGCAAGAATATACAGTGGAGAAAAAGACTGCCTCTTCAATAAGTGGTGCTGGGAAAACTGGACAGGTACATGTAAAAGTAAGAAATTAGTACACTCCCTAACAGGATACACAAAAGTAAAATGGATTAAAGACCTAAATGTAAGGCCAGAAACGATCAAACTCTTAGAGGAAAACATAGGCAGAACACTCTATGACATAAATTACAGCAAGATCCTTTTTGACCCACTTCCTAGAGAAATGGAAGTAAAAACAAAAATAAACAAATGGGACCTAATGTTCGAAGCTTTTGCACAGCAAAGGAAACCATAAACAAGACCAAAAGACAACCCTCAGAATGGGAGAAAATATTTGCCAATGAAGCAAGTGACCAAAGATTAATCTCCAAAATTTACAAGCAGCTCATGCAGCTCAATATCAAAAAAAGAAACAACCCAATCCAAAAATGGGCAGAAGACCGAAATAGACATTTCTCCAAAGAAGATATACAGATTGACAACAAACACATGAAACAATGCTCACCATCATTAATCATTTGAGAAATGCAAACCAAAACTACAATGAGGTATCATCTCACACCAGTCAGAATGGCCATCATCAAAAAATCTACGAAGAATAAATGCTGGAGAGGGTGTGGAGAAAAGGGAACCCTCTTGCATTGTTGGTGGGAATGTCAATTGATACAGCCACTATGGAGAACAGTATGGAGGTTCCTTAAAAAACTAAAATAGAACTACCATACAACCCAACAATCCCAGTACTGGGGACATACCCTGAGAAAACCATAATTCAAAAGTAGTCATGTACCAAAATGTTCATTGCAGCTCTATTTACAATAGCCAGGACATGGAAGCAACCTAAGTGTCCATCAACAGATGAATGGATAAAGAAGATGTGGCACATATATACAATGGACTATTATTCAGCCATGAAAAGGAACGAAACTGAGTTATTTGTAGTGAGGTGGATGGACCTAGAGACTGTCATACAGAATGAAGTAAGTCAGAAAGAGAAAAACAAATACTGTAACCTAACACATATATATGGAATCTTAAAAAGACAAACAAAAAACTGTTCATGTAAAACCTAGGGGCAAGATGGGAATAAAGACACAGACCTACTAGAGAATGTAGTTGAGGATATTGGGAGGTGGAAGGGTAAGCTGTGACAAAGTGAGAGAGTGTCTTGGATATATATACACTACCAAATGTAAAATAGACAGCTAGAGACAAGCAGCCGCATAGCACAGGGAGATCAGCTCGGTGCTTTGTGACCACCTACGGGGTGGGATAGGGAGGCTGGGAGGGAGGGAGACGCAAGAGGGAAGTGATATGGGAACATATGTATATGTATAACTGATTCACTTTGTTATGAAGCAGAAAATAACACACCATTGGTAAGCAATTATACTCCAATAAAGATGTTATAAAAAAAAAGAGGAAAAAACAAAAACCTTAAGCTTCAGTGGGAACACAGCACTCTTCAGTGGATTTTCAATGCTGGCTTGCCTCCCATTGCCTTTCACTGTCTTGTAGAAAACTCTTAATTTGAGGTTCTTTTTTTTACAATGGTGCAATAGAAACATATATTTTTTTAATAAAATTATATTTCACATACAATATTGTTTTACTTTCACGTGTGCAGTATAGTGATTTGACATTTAGATACATTATGAAATGATCACCATGTTAAGTCTAGTAACCAGTTGTCATCATACAAAGTTATTATGGCATTATTGAACCATGTTCTTTATGCTATGTATTACATCCCCATGATTTATTCATCTTATAGCTTCAAGTTTTTAATCTCTTAATCTCCTTTACCTATTTAGTCTAGTCCCCCATCCTTTTCTCCTCTGGCAACCACCAGTTTGTTCTCTGTATCTATGAATCTTTTTCTGGTTTTTTTTGATTATTCATTTGTTCTGTTTTTTAGATTCCACGTAGAAATGAAATCATATGATGTTTATCTTTCTCTGTCTGACTTATTTCACTTAGCATAATGCCTTCTAGATCCATCCATTTGCTGGCAATGGCAAGATTTAGTTCCTTTTTATGGCTGAGTAATATTGCATTGTGTGTATATCACATCTTCTTTATGCATTCATCTATTGATGGATGCTTGGGTTGTTTCTATATCTTTGCTGTTGTAAATAGTGCTGCAATGAACGTAGGAGTGCATATATCTTTTTGAATTAGTGTTTTTGTTTTGTTCAGAAAAATGGTCGTAAGAAGTGGAATTACTAGATCACATGGTAGTTCTATTTTTAATTTTTTGAGGAACCTCTACTATTTTTCAAAATTGCTGCATCAATTTATGTTCCCACCAGTAGTGCATGAGGGTTCCATTTTTCCCACATCGCTGCCAACACTTTTTATTTGTTGTAATTTTAATGATATCCATTCTGACAGGTGAGAGGTGGTATCTCATTGTGGTTTTTTTTTTTTTTTTTTTTTTGCGGTATGCGGGCCTCTCACTGTTGTGGCCTCTCCCGTTGCGGAGCACAGACTCCGGACGCGCACGCTCAGCGGCCATGGCTCACAGGCCCAGCCGCTGCGCGGCATGTGGGATCTTCCCACACCAGGGCACAAACCCGTGTCCCCTGCATTGGCAGGTGGACTCTCAACTACTGCGCCGCCAGGGAAGCCCCTCATTGTGGTTTTGATTTATATTTCCCTGATGATTAGTGATGTTGAGCCTCTCTTCATGTGTCTGTTGGCCATCTGTATGTCTTGGAAAAATTATCTCTGCCTATGTTTTAATCTGATTTTTATTTCTTTGATTTTGAGTTGTAGGAATTCTTTATATATTTTGGATATTAACCCCTTATTGGGTATTTCATTTGCAAATATCTTCTCCCATTCAGTAGGTTGATTTTTTTGTTTTTGCTAATGGTTTCCTTCACTGTGCAAAAGATTTTAGTTTAATGTAGTCCCATTTATGTTTCCTTTTGTTGCCCTTGCCTGAGGAGACAGATCCAACAAAAATATTACTAAGACCAATGTCTAAGAGTTTACAGCCTATGTTTTCTTCTAGGAGTTTTATGGTTTCAGGTCTTAAATTTAGGTCTTTAATCCATATTAAGTTCATTTTTATACATGGTGTAAGAAACTGATCCAGTTTGATTCTTTTGCATTGTAGCTTTTCAGTTTTCCCAACACCATTTATTGAAGAGGCTGTCTTTTCCCCATTGTATATTCTTGCCTCCTTTGTCATAGATTTATTGACCATATAATTGTGGGTTTATTTCTGTGCTTTCTATTCTGTTTCACTGATCTATGTGTCTGCTTATGGTACGATTGTTGAAACAGTATCGTACTCTTTTGATTACTGTAGCTTGTAGATAAGTTTGAAATCAAGGAACATGGTACCACCAGCTTTGTTTTTGTTTCTTAGGATTTCTTTGGCTCTTTGGGGTATTTTCTGGTTCCATACAAATTTTAGGATTACTTGTTCTAGTTCTGTGAAAAATGCCATTGGTATTTTGATAGAGATTGCATTGAATCTGTAGATTGCTTTGGGCAGTAGAGACATTTAACAGTATTAATTTTTCCAATCCTTGAGCAAGATATAGCTTTCCATTTATTTGTGTAGTCTTCAGCTTCTTTCATCAGTGTCTTATAGTTTTCCAAGTACAGGTCTTTCACGTTCTTGATCAAATTTATTCATAGGAATTTTATCAATTGCAGATATTATGGGGGGCTTGTCTTCAGGCACAGGCCCCTGGGGACTGGGGTGCTCAAGGTGGGGTTTGAACCCCTCACTCCCCAGTAAGGCCCTCCATAGTTGTGATATCCCTCCAGCCTGTGGGTCACTGAGCTGGGATTGTGGGTCCTGGCTAGACTGCCCCTCCAGTTCTCCCACTGGTCTCAGTGTGGTTTTTCCTTTTTCTTTTTAGTTGTGGAAAATCTTTTCTGCTGTTCTTCAGGTCATAGTCAGACATAGTTGCTGTATGTGTTGTTGTAGTTCTGGTGTAGTCCTGTACTTCTGTGTTTGTGGGAAGAGGTAAGCCCAGGATCTTCCTACTCCACCATTCTTGTCCCTGTCCTTCAGCTAATCTGAGGTTCTGAAGGCTGAGACTTTGCCTCCAACTGTGTCTTTTTTTTTTTTTTCCAGAGCCATGTCTTTTAATTAGCCTGAGTAGAAATTTGTTGAAAGTATTAAGCTGTTTCCAACACACACTAATAAGTTCTGCTAAAATTATAGAACTCTGCGGGCATATAGTCCAACTTTCAGTCTATAGAAGATGACAATTTATCATAGCACAATAAATATGATCACCTTTCCATCATTCGATACTTTTGCCATCACTGTCTACAAATTGATAGCTAATCTAATGTTCTTAGGTTTACATGTTGACATCACTATACTTTCATGTACTTATTTTGTGTTACTTAGGTAGTGGCTAAGTAGCTATAACTAAGACAGCCTGAAATACAGTGGCTTATGCCTGTGACTTGAGGGTGGCAGAGCTGAAGACAGCTGAGCTGCTTACCTCAGGACTACTACAACTATGAGTCTAAAGTTTTCATCCTCTCCCAGCCAGTGGACTACCTAAACATTGAAAGGCTTGATCAGTATGTGACAATAAACTCTTTTATTTTTATGCCATTGGCCAGAACTTAGTTATATGTCCCCATCACCTTGCAAGGAAGACTTTGGAAATGTAGTGTCTAGTTGGATATCCATCTACCCAGTAAAACTAAAGTTTTAAAAAAAATTATTATTAAAAAAGGGAGTATGAATATGTGGGACAATTAGAAGTCTCTGCCAAATGGAGGCCCAGTTACTAGCATATCACCACTGACCTTCTTCTACCCTTCTTACTCATTCTTTTCTTGGGGAGCAACTTCAGTAACTGTTGATTTAGGGGTGAACTGGACATGCACAGTTCTGTTTCTTCTTTCCTTTTTTCATCACTGTCCTTTCTGTAGAGACAGTGTGTGCTTAATTGCCCATGGATATGTGATGAACGTAGTGGTAAAGAACCTGCCCTTACAGAGTAGACTTGCAGTGTCTAATGATACTGGTGATTGATTTGGTGTGAGTGTCTACTATCAGGATTCACTCACTTATGTGTCCATAGAAAATAATCCATTTCCCCCAATATCAGCTTTTCTAATTTAGTCTCATTTGTCTGATGCTTCTTTTATTTCTGAATTGGTTAAGAACATGTAAAGAGAAGAAAGGTGCTGTCAACTGGGCATTCTTGAACCTTAACAAGTTGGTCCAAAGAGAGCAGAACTTATATGTTCTCACCAAAAAAAATAATAATAATAATAAAATAAAAGAAATAAAGTTGGCCCATACAATTAAATATTATTATTACTGCTATTATTATTTTAGTAGACTCTACTTATCCTTCAATGTACAATTGCTCTCTTGCTTTTTTGATTATCTTTTCAAATTGAATTCTATTTTGTTTTCTTTATCTTAGTATTTTTGTGGTATATCCATTTACTTAAAATTTTTCTTTGTCATGTTGTTTTAAATATCTCTTATAAATGATATAAAAATATATTTCCCCCCAACTTAACATGTGATTACTGGCTTGCCTAAAATTATTAATGTCATATTTTTTATATTTACTTTTACCTGATTTTTTTTTACTCCTCTCTATTATTTCTTGTTGGATTTATAAACTTTTTTTCCTTCCAGCCCTGGGGATTTGTAGATTTCTACTTTATTTCTTTTTTAAAACTTAACTTAAAAATTTTCAACATTTTTATCGTATAACATACATATAAAATGCATAAATCATATTTTACTACTCAATAAATTTTTACAAAGTGAATTACTGCTTACAGCTGTATAACCAGCACATAGATTGAAAAACAGAATATGATCCCAGAAACTATCCTCATACCTATTACTGTTGCTATCCATCCTCACTCCCAAGGTATAATGACTATCCTGAGTTCTGTCACATCTGTGTTTTTTTGTGACTTGTTAGCTCATTTCTTTTCATTGCACATTGCCTGACTTATAAAATATTTTTGCTGATTTTTGTGGGTATATATTTATATTCACTGTGGTTTTAATTAGCATTTCCTTGATTACATGGATGAAGTTTGCATGGATTACATTAAGTGAGGTTTAGAATCTGTTTCATATGTTCATTGACCATGGAATTTTGTTTGTTTATGAAATATCTATTTATGTCTTTGCCCATTTTTCTGTCACATTTTTTGCCATTTCCCCATTGATTCCTTGATATTCTTTGTGTATTTTGGATGGCAATCTTTTGTCAATTATTTGTATTAGACATATTTTCTTCCAATTTGTTATTTTCTTTTTAGTCTGTTTATGATTTTTGATAAGCAAAAATTCTTAAATTTAATGTGTTTGCATTTTCCAGTCTCTCCCTATATGACTTCCACTTTGCTATGGACTGAATTGTGTCTCACCCAGCCTGAAATTCATTTGTCGAGTTCCCAATCTCCAATGTGATGGTATTTGGAGAGGGGGCCTTTGGGAGATAATTAGGTTTAGAGGAGGTCACAGTGTGGGGCCCTCATGATGGAATTAGTGCCTTATAGGAAGAGACACCAGAGAGTTTCTCTCTTTCTGTCATGTGAGGCCACAGTAAAAAGGCATCTACTTAACAAGCCAGGAAGAGAGCCCTCACCAGAACCTCACCATGATGGTCCTCTAATCTTGGATTTACAGACTACAGAACTGTGAAAAAAATTAATTTTTGTTATTTAAGCCAAATGGCCTATAGTTATGGCAGCCTGAGAAGACAAATAATAGAATTTTCTAAAGAAAGTCTTGCTAGAGAAAAGCTTCTATATCCTAAATTCAAACAGAGGATCACCTGTATTTCCTTCTAAATATTTTAGATTTTTTTCATTTAAATTAAGCTGAAGAAATTTAGGAGTTTTATGCTCCCTGGGATAATGGTAGCCACCTACATTGGAATTACCTGAAACCTCCTACTAAAATAGACATACAGTAAAAGGAGAGGAAATTAAAACTCTTACAATTACTTCCGCAGTGTAACTGGGAGACCTAGAAGACTAAAAACTTCAATTTGCATGTAATTATGGAAAAACACACAAGACAGGCAGAGTTGTTGCCAGAACCCCTAATATTGCATAGAACCCAGAAAAAAATTGCATAGAAAATATTTAGGTCCAGAGGCATGCTGGCAGTGGCAGAGGCCAAATATCATCAGTACAAAGATGACCTTGCTATATGAAAGAGCGAATCCCATCCTAAGGGAAATGCTGAAAGCAAAAGTGAGATGGAGTAGTTCAGAGGACTCACATGGAGGAGCTGAATGGAACAGGCTTCCAAGTGCATGGACTGGAATCAGTAGTCCTAGAAAGGCACCAATTATTGGGTAGAAAGAGAGGAACAACCTGGAAATTGGAGGTGTCCTTTGAAAGCAGCAGCCAGTGATTAAAAAGTAGGCTTTTAATCACTGATAATCACGAGTGAAGAACCATAAAAAGACTGGCCACAAAATGGTACCATGTATTGAAACAACTTCTCTTTGTTGTAGAAACAAAAGAGGGAAACCTTGAGCTGAGAAACCAGAAAAGCCACTTCAATCACCTCCTTTACCTACTCCGTAGAATCCCCCTTCTGACTAAAATACTAGGAATATCTAACATCTTTAAAAATAAAAAAACAACAAGCCAAAACTAATATGCAAGTTCCACAGATATAATATAAGGAAATAGTAGATAATAAACTTCAAAATTGTTTTGCAAATAAAAGTACATAAGAGGCCTGAACCAAATGGTGGAGTAGAAGGACATGCTCTCACTCCCTCTTGTGAGAACACCAGAATCACAACTAGCTTCTGGGCAATCATCGACAGGAAGACACTGGAACTCACCAAAAAAGATACCACACATCCAAAGACAGAGGAGAAGCCACAATGAGATGGTAGGAGGGGCACAATCACAGCAAAATCAAATCCCATAACTGCTGGGTGGGTGACTCACAGACTGGAGAACATTTATACCACAGAAGTCCACCCACTGGAGTGAAGATTCTGAGCCCCACATCAGGCTTCCCAACCTGGGGGTCCAGCAACGGGAGGAGGAATTCCTAGAGAATCAGACTTTGAAGGCTAGTGGGATTTGATTGCAGGACTTTGACAGGACTGGGGGAAACAGAGACTCCACTCTTGGAGGGAACACACAAAGTAGTGTGTGCATCGGGACCCAGGTGAAGGAGCAATGAACCCAGGGGAGACTGAACCAGACCTACCTGCTAGTGTTGGAGGGCCTCCTGCAGAGCTGGGGTGTAGCTATGGCTCACCGTGGGGACAAGGACACTGGCAGCAGAAGTTCTGGGGAGTACTCCTTGGTGTGAGCTCTCCCAGAGTCTGCCATTGGAATCCTGCAGCCTGTGGAACAAAAACCACATTCACAGAAAGATAGGCAAGATGAAAAGGCAGAGGGCTATGTACCAGATGAAGGAACAAGATAAACCCCAGAAAAACAAATAAATGAAGTGGAGATAGGCAACCTTCCATAAAAAGAATTCAGAATAATGATAGTGAAGATGATCCAGACCTCGGAAAAAGAATGGAGGCAAAGATCGAGAAGATGCAAGAAATGTTTAACAAACACCTAGAAGAATTAAAGGACAAACAGACAGAGATGAACAATACAGTAACTGAACTGAAAACTACACAAGAAGGAATCAATAACAGAATAACTGAGACAGAAGAACGTATAAGTGACCTGGAAGACAGAATGGTGGAATTCACTGCTGCAGAACAGAATAAAGAAAAAAGAATGAAAAGAAATGAAACAACCTAAGAGACCTCTGGGACAACATTAAACACAACAACATTTGCATTATAGGGGTCGCAGAAGGAGAAGAGAGAGAGAAAGGACCCGAGAAAATATTTGAAGAGATTATAGTCGAAAACTTCCCTAACATGGGAAAGGAAATAGCCACCCAAGTCCAGGAAGCACAGCGAGTCCCATACAGGATAAACCTGAGGAGAAACACGCCGAGACACATAGTAATCAAATTGGCAAAAATTAAAGACAAAGAAAAACTATTGAAAGCAGCAAGGGAAAAATGACAAATAACATACAAGTGAACTCCCATAAGGTTAACAGCTGATTTCTTTTTCTTTTTTTTTTTTTTTTTTTGCGGTACACGGGCCTCTCACTGTTGCGGCCTCTCCCGCTGCGGAGCACAGGCTCCAGACGCGCAGGCTCAGCGGCCATGGCTCACGGGCCCAGCCGCTCCGCGGCATGTGGGATCCTCCCGGACCGGGGCACGAACCCGTGTCCCCTGCATCGGCAGGCGGACTCCCAACCACTGCGCCACCAGGGAAGCCCTAACAGCTGATTTCTCAGCAGAAACTCTACAAGCCAGAAGGGAGTGACATGATATACTTAAAGTGATGAAAGGGAAGAACCTACAACCAAGATGACTCAACCTGGCAGGGATCTCATTCAGATTCGATGGAGAAATCAAAAGCTTTACAGACAAGCAAAAGCTAAGAGAACTCAGCACCACCAAACCAGCTCTACAACAAATGCTAAAGGAACATCTCTAAGTGGGAAACACAAGAGAAGAAAAGGACCTACAAAAACAAATCCAAAACAATTAAGAAAATGGGAATAGGAACATACATATCGATAATTACCTTAAATGTGAATGGATTAAATGCTCCAACCAAAAGACAAAGGCTTGATGAATGGATACAAAAACAAGACCCATATATATGCTGTCTACAAGAGACCCACTTCACATCTAGGGACACATACAGACTGAAAGTGAGGGGATGGAAAAAGATATTCCCATGCAAATAGAAATCAAAAGAAAGCTGCAGTGGCAATACTCATATCAGATAAAATAGACTTTAAAATAAAGGATGTTACAGGAGACAAGGACGGAAACTACATAATGATCAAGGGATCAATCCAAGAAGAAGATATAACAACTATAAATATATGCACATCCAACATAGGAGCACCTCAATACATAAGGCAACTGCTAACAGCTCTAAAAGAGGAAATCGACAGTAACACAATAATAGTGGGGGACTTTAACACCTCACTTACACCAATGCACAGATCATCCAAAATGAAAATAAATAAGGAAACAGAAGCTTTAAATGGCACAGTAGACCAGATAGGTTTAATTGATATTTATAGGACATTCCATCCCAAAAGAGCAGATTACACTTTCTTCTCAAGTGCACACAGAACATTCTCCAGGATAGATCACATATTGGGTCACAGTAAATTTGGGTCACAGTAAATCAAGCCTCAGGAAATTTAAGAAAATTGAAATCGTATCAAGCGTCTTTTCTGAACAACAACACTATGAGATTAGAAATGAATTACAGGAGAAAAAACGTAAAAAATAATAACACATGGAGGCTAAACACTATGTTACTAAATAACCAAGAGATCGCTGAAGAAATCAAAGAGGATATCAAAAAATACCTGGAGACAAATGACAATGAAAACACGATGATCCAAAATCTATGGGATGCAGCAAAAGCGGTTCTAAGAGGGAAGTTTGTAGCTATACAAGCCTACCTCAAGAAACAAGAAAAATCTCAAATAAATAATCTAACCTTACACCTAAAGGAACTAGAGAAAGAAGAGCAAACAAAACCCAAAGTTAGCACAAGGAAAGAAATCATAAAGATCAGAGCAGAAATAAATGAAATAGAAACAAAGAAAACAGTAGCAAAGGTCAATAAACCTAAAAGCTGGTTCTTTGACAAGATAAACTAAATTGATAAACCATTAGCCAGATTCATCAAGAAAAAGAGGGAGAGGACTCAAATCAATAAAATTAGAAATGGGGCTTACCTGGTGGCACAGTGGTTGAGAGTCCGCCTGCCAATGCAGGGGACACGGGTTTGTGCCCCGGTCCGGGAAGACCCCACATGCTGTGGAGCGGCTGGGCCCGTGAGCCATGGTCACTGAGCCTGCACGTCCAGAGGCTGTGCTCCGCAACGGGAGAGGCCACAACAGTGAGAGGCCCGCGTGCCACAAAAATAAATAAATAAACTTAGAAATGAAAAAGGCAAAGTTACAACAGACACCACAGAACTACAAAGCATCCTAAGAGACTACCAGAAGCAACTCTATGCCAATAAAATGGACAACCTGGAAAAAATGGATAAATTCTTAGAAAGGTAGAACCTTCCAAGACTGAACCAGGAAAAAACAGAAAATATTAACAGACCAATCACAAGTAATGAAATTGAAACCATGATTAAAAATCTTCCAACAAACAAAAGTCCAGGACCAGATGGCTTCACACGTGAATTCTATCAAACATTTAGAGAAGAGCTAACACCCAACCCTCTCAAACTCTTCCAAAGAATTGCAGAGGAAGGAATACTCCCAAACTCATTCTATGAGGCCACCATCACCCTGATGCCAAAACCAGACAAAGGTACTACAAAAAAAGAAAATTACAGACCAATATCACTGATGAACGTAGATGCAAAAATCCTAAACAAAATACTAGCAAACAGAATCCAACAACACATTAAAAGGATCATACACCATGATCAAGTGGGATTTATCCCAGGGATGCAAGGATTCTTCAATATATGCAAAGCAATCAACGTGATACACCATATTAACAAATTGAAGGATAAAAACCATATGACCATCTCAATATATACAGAAAAAGCTTTCAACAAAATTCAACACCCATTTATGAGAAAAACTCTCCAGAAAGTGGGCATAGAGGGAACCTACCTCAACATAATAAAGGCCATATACGACAAACCCACAGCCAACATCATTCTCAGTGGTGAAAAAGTGAAAGCATTTCCTCTACGATCAGGAACAAGACAAGGATATCTACTCTCACCGCTGTTATTCAACATAGTTTTGGAAGCCCCAGCCTCGGCAATCAGAGAAGAAAAAGAAGTAAAAGGACTACGAATTGGAAATGAAGAAGTAAAACTGTCACTGTTTGCAGATGACATGATACTATACATAGAGAATCCTGAAAATGCCACCAGAAAACTACTAGAGATAATCAATGAATTTGGTAAAGTTGCAGGATACAAAATTAATGCACAGAAATCTCTTGCATTCCTATACACTAACAATGAAAAATCTGAAAGAGAAATTAAGGAAACACTCCCATTTACCTTTGCAACAAAAAGAATAAAATACCTAGGAATAAACCTACCTAAGGAGACTAAAGACCTGTATGCAGACAACTGTAAGACACTAATGAAAGAAATTAAAAATGATACCAACAGATGGAGAGATATACCATGTTCTTGGATTGGAAGAATCAATATTATGAAAATGACTCTACTACCCAAAGCAATCTACAGATTCAATGCAATCCCTATCAAACTACCAATGGCATTTTTTATGGAACTAGAACAAAACATCTTAAAATTTGTATGGAGACACAAAAGATCCCGAATAGCCAAAGCAGTCTTGAGGGGAAAAAATGGAGCTGGAGGAATCAGACTCCCTGACTTCAGACTATACTACAAAGCTACAGTAATCAAGACAATATGGTACTGGCACGAAAACAGAAACATAGATCAATGGAACAAGATAGAATCCCCAGAGATAAACCCATGCACCTATGGTCAACTAATCTATGACAAAGGAGGCAAGGATATACAATGGAGAAAAGACAGTCTCTTCAATAAGTGGTGCTGGGAAAACTGGAAAGGTGCATGTAAAAGAATGAAATTAGAACACTCCCTAACACCATACACAAAAATAAACTCAAAATGGATTAGAGACCTAAATGTAAGGCTGGACACTATAAAACTCTTAGAGGAAAACATAGGAAGAACACTCTTTGACATAAATCACAGCAGGATCTTTTTTGATCCACCTCCTAGAGTAATGGAAATAAAAACAAAAATAAACAAATGGGACCTAATGAAACTTCAAAGCTTTTGCACAGCAAAGGAAACCATAAACAAGATGAAAAGACAACCCTTAGAATGGGCAAAAATATTTGCAAATGAATCAATGGACAAAGGATTAATCTCCAAAATACATAAACAGCTCATGCAGCTCAATATCAAAAATCAAACAACTGAATCCAAAAATGGGCAGAAGACCTAAATAGACGTTTCTCCAAAGAAGAAATACAGAGGGCCAAGAAGCACATGAAAAGCTGCTCGACATCACTAATTATTAGAGAAATGCAAGTCAAAACTACAATGAGGTATCACCTCACACCAGTTAGAATGGGCTTCATCAGAAAATCTACCAAGAACAAATGTTGGAGAGGGTGTGGAGAAAAGGGACACTTGCACTGTTGGTGGGAATGTAAAGTGACACAGCCACTATGAAGAACAGTATGGAGGTTCCTTAAAAAACTAAAAATAGAATTACTATATGATCCAGCAATCCCACTCCTTGGCATATACCCGGAGAAAACTATAATTCAAAAAGACACATGCATCCCAATGTTCATTGCAGTAGTATTTACAATAGCCAGGTCATGGAAGCAACCTAAATGCCCCTCAACAGACGAATGGATAAAGAAGATGTGGTACATATATACAATGGAATATTATTTAGCCATGAAAAGGAACGAAATTGGGTCATTTGTTGAGACGTGGATGGATGTAGACACTGTCATACAGAGTGAAGTAAGTCAGAAAGAGAAAAACAAATATCATATATTAACACATATATGTGGAACCTAGAAAAATGGTACATATGAACCGGTTTGCAGGGTAGAAATTGAGACACAGATGTAGAGAACAAATGTATGGACACCAAGCGAGGAAAGTCATGGCGGGGTGAGGAGGTGGTGTGATGAATTGGGCGATTAGGATTGACATGTATACACTGATGTGTATAAAATTGATGACTAATAAGAACCAGCTGTATAAAAAAATAGAAAAAAACTTTATTAGGTTTATAGACATGTGTACAATTAAAAAAAACCCACACTACTGTTACCTTGAAAAAAATTTTTTAAAAAAGTACATAAGAGGAATACTGCTGCAAAGTACAAGAAAATTGAAACAAAAATAAAAACACAGAAATAAAAATGAAGCATTCAAAAATGGAAAAATCCATTATATAGCTTAATTGCAAAAATTCAGAAGAAATGGTTTAAACGGAAAGGAGATATAAAAGGATATCTGAGAGAATTCAAAAAAATTTTCAAAAAGGACAGAATCACCTTTTGTCCTTTTGACGAAAAGGACACAAATGGAGATGAATTATTTACACAGAAATGGAGAGATGGAAACGATTGGAGATGAATTATTGATACACAGGGATCAACAAATATGAGTGTATAATACAGGGGCATAGATAATAGAAATGAGGAAGGTTAAGAAAACTATGCAGATATAAGGAAAAAGAGAGCCAAAAAATCTGAGAAAAATTGACAGATATAGAAGAAAGGTAATCTAATAAATATATAAAGACCCTAACAAAAAAGAAAAATATGGAACGGAACTAATGTTTCAAAATATAATTCAAGGAAATCCTCCTGAAATTATAGAAACCTGAATCTACACAGTGCATTGTCAACTTGGAGCATATCCTGGCATTAATTAGACACTAAAGGTAAATTTCTCTGTGCTGTTGACAAAAGGATCCAGTTCTTTCAAAGGAAATCAAAGCAGGTTGGCCTCTGACCTCTCACCAACAATATTTTATCAGAAAATAGTATAGCAATGTCTATAAGATGTGCAAGGAAATAATGAGCTAAGACCGGAGAAAAACTGTTTGAACATTCAGGATTTAAGCGAATATTATGCTTGTGAGTTTTTCCTGAGAAATCTGCCAGAGTGATAACTGGGGAAAGTTTGATGAAAGAATTAGTGTTGAACAGTGGATATATAATTAATGGTCTAAACAACTATTGACATAATGTGTGAAGAATAGTATGCTAGTATTCTATGCTCTGATAGTGTAAAAATAGCAACTTATGAAGGAAAGAGAGAAGACAGAGCTTGAAGGAGAAAAGTAGGATAAATAATTAAGATAATTGCATTGCTTCATAGGTAAGAAATGGAAATCAACAGGTACTATTTAAAACTGACAAACAGAAGAAGCCTAAGTGTATTTCAGAGTGCAAAAAAAAAAAAAAATCAAACGATGTTATTGTTTCAAATGGGATGTTTCATGTTAATTGATAGGCAAAAGGAAGGTAAATAATAGAATAAGTTTGTAAGCTGGTAATTTGTTGCTCATAGTAGGGAACTAATAAATATTGTGTGAAGAAAAATGGAGCTAAGGGTAATGTATAAGGGCATAGTTGCAAAAATAACTTTTCATTATACATTCTTAGTGGGATATAGTCTAAGAGCAATAAAAATACTCTAGAAGTTTTGAACTTTTAAAAATAGTTTTATTATTTGTAGTAAAACTAGTATTACTTTTTGAAATTACTTTATGTATTTTGCAGGATAAGGCAAGAAAGTAGTTGTGTTGATATCATTACAAAGTAAATAAAACAAATATTTTTGGTATAAAAGAAAAATTATTTAAGTATAAAAACAAGAAAAGTTAGATTTGAATTGGAAATATCAATATAAACTCATGATTTTAAATACATAGATTATTTAGTTCTATGCACCAAAAAGGCCTAGAGAAATGGCACCTCAATATCAATAAACTCTTCAAGTGCCCAGATTTTGATCTCTAAATGCCATTCCTTGCAAAGGAAGTAGAACCTTTTGATAATTGATTTCAAGTTTGGGCTAGGAAATGTAGACAAGGCATCTTTTTGGCCAGGAAACAAGGAAGCTTGCCAAGATCAAAGGGTTTCCATCAAAAAGGATGCAGGGGCTTCCCTGGTGGCGCAGTGGTTGAGAGTCCGCCTGCCGATGCAGGGGACACGGGTTCGTGCCCCGGTCCAGGAAGATCCCACATGCCGCGGAGCGGCTAGGCCCATAAGCCATGGCCGCTGAGCCTGCGCGTCCGAAGCCTGTGCTCCGCAATGGGAGAGGCCACAGCAGTGAGAGGCCCGCGTACTGCAAAAAAAAAAAAGGATGCAGGAACAACCTTGAAGGGGTTCAATTTGAGTATGAAAATAATATAGACAAAACAACAGGTATACAGTTATCCATTAGTCTACAAGGAAAAATGTGAAAACAATAGCAAATAAACAAAATTCAAATTAACAAAATTTACTTTAAAAATCATTATAGATTACTATTACATTAATTCTGTAGTAAAAATAAAATTGTCATTAGACGGAAACAAATAAGCATCAATTCAGTCTTTCTAATAGGAGGTTAATTTTAGACTTAGCAAATAACCCTGGTTCATGAGAGTAAGCTCTTCTGAACAGAAAACGGTCAGCTAAGGAATGATAGTCAATCACCATTTTATAACCCTATTGTTTAAATGATTTAGGCAAGAATCATCAGTGGATGCAAAGACCATTAGGTGAAGCAATGATGGAGGACTGAATAATTTCATGTTTCCAAGGTAGCAACCTATGTATTTTAGCTGCATACATGAGGAAAAATAATTTTACAGTGAAAGGATTCATCACCATCTTAACTCTGTGATCAAGTGAGACAAGCTGACATTAGGAGTATCATTATGTGATACAAAATGAAGTTCACAGCATCACTTATGAGGTATTTTTGCAAAAATATTTAATCTGAATCAAATTAATCTTTAAATCTAACTTCCATTTTACAGAAAACAAAGACAATGGAGGAAGAAGTTAAAATGATTTATGATTCAATCAGTCAGTTTTTGAATGTGGGAAATCCTACAGGAGTAGGATCAATGAGAAACATGAGATGGGCTGGGAGACTTTCTAGATTAATGGAGGTTGAAGAGACATAACAACTGAGTTGTTGTATTTATATTCATCAAAGTCAACTGCTTGTAATTTTTCTTTGTTGTGCTTTGCTTTTCAAATTTGGAATATCAGTAAAATAGGTTGAGATGTTTTGCTCTTTTTACTAGTTTCTGTAAGAAATGTAAGATTGGGATTACCTGTTCCTGAAATATTTCCTATAGTTTGTTTTGTAAACTTGTCTAAGTGTGGTGTTTTCTTTGTGAAAACATCTCAATTACTCAGTTTTTTATGTCTGATTTTTCTATTATTTAATCAGTTTACAAATTTGCTTATATTGGTGGGGGGAATAAAATGTTTTATCTGAGTACAAAAGTAGGCAAAACTGTAGTATTAGCATCAGGATATTGATTTCTCTTGATGCGAGTAGTATTGGAAGGGAACTTGGAGGAGTCCTCTAATACAGGGAATGTTCTCTTTCTTGATTTGGGTGCTGGTTACAAAGCTGATGCAATCTATGGAAATTCATTGAACTGTACACTTACGAATTGTGCACTTCTACGTTCATAGGTTACATTTGATTGTATATTTTAAAAATATTTAATCCAACAATGTAGTTAAAGAAAAATAAGTAATTACAAAATGAGATTGGTTTTAAGATATGCAAGAATTATTAAATAATAGGATCTGTATTAATATAACTTATTACTTTAATAGGTTCAATAAAAATATAGTATTATTTTCATATATGCCAAAGGCATTAGATAAAATTCAATAGTGATTCCTACTAAGCTCCGAACAGTAGAATATTTCTTCAACATGATAAAGACAAAATCCATTTCAGAATAGGTTTATTTGGCTACATAAAATTTAAAATTCTTTTCATAATAAGTAAATCAAAGGGCAAATGGTAAATTGTGAAAAATACTTGCTGCTGTAATGTCAGATAATGGATCAATATCATTATGACAAATAGACCTTTTACAAGTCAAAGAGAAAAAGTTGGTATTCCTAAGTGACCCACAAGAGTAAAAATTGAGTATTTTTCATAGTTTTATTATTTATAATTTTTATATTTATATTTTATATTGTTTTGATCAAAGAATTAAGGCTTAAAAGTAGCCTATTAAAATTTATCATTTGTGGGAAATACAATTCTTATGCACTATCTGTGGGTATATAGAGCAGCATAAACTTTTTGGAGGGTAATTCAGCAGTATAAGTATATAGATGGTTTAAAAATGGATTTATTTCTGATTTAGCAATTCTATGAATAAAGCCTAAGTAAATAGTCATTAATGTATAGTGACATCTGTCAATTGCTTTGTTATGTTATTTTTATAACAGCAAAAATTTGGACTCCAATTACATATCAACAACACAGGATTGATAAAGTTATGCAAATTAGAATCATAAATTTGGAATATAACTAGACATTATCTTATTGATGAAGTAAATTTCTATTTTATTAAGTGAAAGAACAGGTTAGCAATTAGATTTATGTATGTATACATATACTCATTTGTATATATGACAATGTATATATGATATATACATTTATATGATATATACATATGGATATATATACATGTAATATATCACATATGGATTATATATCCATGGATATATTCTTATAAAATTTTTAACAGCGGTGGTTGTCTCTGTGTGATAGAATTATAGGCTATGACTTTTACTCACCTGTAAGTTATATATTTTCTAAAATGAATATGTATTGATATTTTTATTTGTAATGAAAGGAAGCACAAAGTTATTACATACATGCTATAAGAGACTTTTTAAATTTGCAGAATGTAACAAGGAATGAAACCTATTTCTTAGATTTTTAAAAATATTTTTATTGGAGCACAGTTGATTTCTAATGTTGTAAAGTTTACAATTTACAATTGTAAAGTTTCAGGTGTACAGCAAAGTGAATCAGTTATACATATACCTATATCCACTCTTTTTAAGATTCTTTTCCCATGTAGGCTATTACAGAGTACTGAGTAGTGTTCTCTGTGCTGTACAGTAGGCCCTTATTAGTTACCTATTTTATATTGTATATAGTAGTGTGTATATGTCAACCCCAGTCTCCCAGTTCATCCATCCCCACCCACACCCTGGGAACCAAAAGTTTCTACATCTGTAACTCTATTTCTGTTTTGTAGAAGTTCATTTGTACTCTTTTTTTTTTAGATTCCACATATAAGCGATATCGTATGATATTTGGCTTTCTCTGTGTGACTTCACTCTGTATGACAGTCTCTAGGTCCATCCATGTGGCTGCAGATGGCATTATTTCGTTCTTTTAGATTTTTGTATTGGGCACAGCAGTCCCAGGGCCGCCATGTCTGGCATCCTTCTCTGCCTGACAGTGCACCTCACCTCCACGTCTCAGCGAAGCCATGCTGTTTCGTGTGCACACGAATAGCCACTGACTGGACTGGAAATGCACCTGTCCAAATGTGCTCAATGCAGGCTGGTGGGAATCCATAACTTGTCATAGCACAAAGGACTTTTCCTAAGGTAGTCGCTGGTAACTAGCTCTCTTAATCATTGTAGTTCTCTGTGGAATTTACTCAGAATGTGGTGGGTTAATAGCTGTTTTTTTTTTTTTTTTTTCTTTTTGAGAAGACAGATTGTATACTCAACATAAAGATTAGATGAGAATAAGGGAGAAAGGGAAGAAGGGAGAGAGAGGGAGAGGCTTGAGTTCATCTCCAGCAACGTCTTGCCCTGACAACTTGCCAGTCCTAATGTACATATACCCTCAAGTTGGCCAGTGTAAGTCTTGCATCCTTACAGCCAAAAATTGCCTAGTCTTCATCCTCAGTGATGAGGGGAAAGTTGATGATGCAGTCACTCCTTGGATACTACATTTACTTCACTCTTGTTAGTCACATGTTACTAAATGCTGCCTGTGTACATTATAGCAGAGGAAATTGTCTTTTAGACATTTTGCTTTACATTCTCGTGTGTGTGTGTGTGTGCGCGCGTGCGCGTGACCTAAATATTTCACTAAAGGAGAAGTTATAATATTTTGAAAGTGTAGGAATCAAAAGGAATTGGGAGCTTCTAGTATTTCCTGATTCTATATTTTTAATCCCTCTTCCAAATAAATAAGCTCAGATTAAAAGCAACCATGAAAAAAATATACATTGAACTCATTAAATATACCGTAAGGAGGGAGGCTTGCTAAATAGAGATGTATTGATGCTGTTAGGAAAGGTCTTTAAAATTTGGAAACAGGCAAAAGAGATTGCTGAGTGTGCTTTTAGGGCAGTGCCGGCTGGACCGCCTAGCAGCTGGGTTCTCTTACAGATCTGTGGGGCTGAGGTTAACTTGTAGATTTTTGCCTGGTAGGGATGCAAATCATTTCTTTCCTACAGAAGAGACAAACCCAAATGGTATGGTTCACTACTCTGTAAGACATAAATCTGTTTTGTTTCTTTTTTTCTTTTAATTAATTAATTTATTATTGACTGTGTTGGGTCTTCGTTGCTGCGCGTGGGCTTTCTTTAGTTGCGGCGAGTGGGGGCTACTCTTCGTTGCAGTGCGCGGGCTTCTCATTGCAGTGGCTTCTCTTGTTGCAGAGTATGAGCTCTAGGCACGCGGGCTTCAGTAGTTGTGGCTCGCGGGCTCAGTAGTTGTGGCTCGCGGGCTCTAGAGCGCAGACTCAGTGGTTGTGGCGCACGGGCTTAGTTGCTCCGTGGCAAGTGTGATCTTCCCAGACCAGGACCCGTGTCCCCTGCATTGGCAGGCAGATTCTTAACCTCTGTGCCACCAGGGAAGTCCTTGGTTTTATTTCTAACCTAGCTATATTATCCTCACAGTTCTATTTTTTTTTTTTTTCCTGTACGTGGGCCTCTCACTGATGTGGCCTCTTCCGTTGCGGAGCACAGGCTCCGAACATGCAGGCTCAGCGGCCATGGCTCACGGGCCCAGCCGCTCTGCGGCATGTGGGATCTTCCCAGACCGGGGCACGAACCCGTGTCCCCTGCATCGGCAGGCAGACTCTCAACCACTGCGCCACCAGGGAAGCCCAACAGTTCTATATTTTATTGCACATGTGACTAGCTTCTCAAATGTTCTTTGACCTGGTTATAACAGTTTACTGGTTACCCCGTTAATTAATGAATTGAATAAAATCCTTGATGTTTTCACTTCATATTTTCATGAAAATACTGATTTTACCTTTTTTTTAAAAAATTATACTTTTACAATGCTCTTCCTCTAAATCTTTTTTTTTCTTTTGGAGAAAATATTCTGTATGGTATAAGCTAACTGTTGTAATTCCTAAGTGGGAGGTTTAAGATTATTTATCCTTAAAAATTATACAAAATAATAAATGTCCCAGGATTCTTCCTTAATCCCAGATTTACCAATTTCTTCCTTACTATGACTACTTTTATATTTAAATAGAAATATTTTATAAAGGTTTTTGTTGTATTTTACATTTATCAAGTATTTTGTTTGACACAGAGCATCCAGTTCTTCTGAGCTTCTTTTTGCATATGCTTTAAAAACAATAGGTGGTAAATAAATGCTTATTAATACAAGCATTTAAGAGTCAATATCTCCTTGATGTTTACTCCTTCAAAATGTCTTTTAAAAATTCAGTATAATCTACAGGCCACTCTATATCATCTACTTTTAGTCACCTGTAGTAATGAGTAATTTCACTGAGTTTTTCTCGTTTTTTTACTTAGTCTTCCCACATGAGAAATGGTGACATGTCAGATGAGACCTTTTTTTTTTTTTTTTTTGCGGTACACAGGCCTCTCACTGTTGTGGCCTCTCCCATTGCGGAGCACAGGCTCCAGACGCGCAGGCTCAGCGGCCATGGCTCATGGGCCCAGCCGCTCCGCGGCATGTGGGATCCTCCCGGACCGGGGCACGAACCTGTGTCCCCTGCATCGGCAGGCGGACTCAACCACTGCGCCACCAGGGAAGCCCGAGACCATTTTTAATATACTCTTTTATTCCTTTTTCCTGTCAACAAATATTTGTTGACAACCCTTCTGTGCTATGCACAGTTCTAGGAGTTGAATATGTAGATGAATTCAGGAAATCAAATAATAACTAGGAAGGACTATTTGCTAAGTATAGATTTGAAGCAAAGGAAGTTACCTGCTAAATTTCCCATTTCTATTCTAAGATTATTTTTGTCTAAGAATCAGGACTAAGAGTTTAGAATAAAAACATCTTCCTCCTTGAATGGTTCTCTTGAAAAATTAACAAATTCCTTGTAATTCTTCTATTTCATTGATTATATGATGACTTGTGCCTTATGGTTTACGACCTCCACTCTGACTTAATAATAAACTTCACAATTCCTCTACTCAAGGTAAATACTCTTAGTTAATTTCCATTGCCATTTCTCAAAGGAATGCCTCTACCAGAACTAATCTTTGTTATTCTTAAATAAAATCAACCCCCCCAAATTTAAAAAGCTATTTATACTAATTTTTATAAAAGACAGTAAAAGTTTAAGCCAAGAGAAAACTCGGGGTGAGAACTTGAAGGGAAATATTTCACTTTACATTATTATTCTGCTGTGAACAATGGAATTGGTCCTTCACTATAGATGAAACACAGTGTGAAAAATAATGCAAATAAAAAGTAAAGTAAAATCATCCAATATTATGGTTGACACACTGATCATTCCTTTCAATCCACAAACTGACAAAGGGGTATTCATATAAATTGATGGGACATGATGAATCATGAACCAAAAAATGTCAGTTAACTTGCATGAGCTCATACAGCAGATTAAGCTGTGCCTACATACAGCCTCTGACTCAAAAATTTTGGGCAGAAATGTCTTTTGGCAACCATGTAGGAGAGGGTAAAAAATATTTTCAAAGTTAAGCAAACATTGTGGGTGGATCCATCTACATGCCAAAAATATTGAAGTCAGTAGTCATATTTCCATTGGCTTTGTGTGATTTCTGGGGCTAACTGGAGGGCAGGGGGTAGGGAATATTGTGGGGTAAAATGGCAGGGACTTTGGAAATGAAACCTGGAAAGGAAGCCCAGAATATCCCTGAGTATTCTCAGAGTATTTGTCTGATAGTAGTTAATCTGGAAGTTGTGCTCTTCCTACTAAAATCCCGAGTGGTCTAAAAATAAATAATACTTACTGATGCACAAGATACAGAGCAATTGTGGCAAGCAACTCTGTATAGTTTCCATTGACAGAATATCTGCATTCCATGCAAGTAGGGCGATTTACGGATTATGAAGTGGTTAGAGCTTGCCAAGTGTTGTTTAAGTGAACTCTTCCTTTAGAAGTCTGAACTATGAGCAAAAGAGTGTCAGTTCTGGTATGAGAGGGTAACCATTGTTCCAGGCTGGTGTGTAATGCTGACCAGATGAAAGCACACAGGATAGTGATGATGAAAGAGACCACAAAATAAGGGGTTCTAGCATAAAGGGAGAGTCTATTATTATCTTAATCACATTTAATCTTTACAATAAATCTTTCTGTTAGGTATTAGGCCCATTTTCCAGATGAGGAAATTGAGGCTTAAAGAGATTAAAATATTTATTCAAAACTTAAGGACTATTACCATCTTCTTTTTTCACGGCTGAATCCCATTTGGCTACTTTTTTCATCATCTGTCTAGTGGGGAGGGACTATATTTGCCAACTAAGCTATTCTGTGAAGACAGCCATACATAATATAGGCATCTATGCATGTATGTGGGTACATGTCTCTGTTGAGGAATTCTGTTCACAAACAACAAACTGACTCTAACTCACTTAAGGGAACCACAAAGTATATAGGCAGAATGCTAGGATTTGTCTAGAATGGGTAGACAAGCTGGAGAAGCCACTGGAGGAATTAGGCCTGCTCTGGGGAATTCAGCATCAGAGGCTCACGTATTTCTCATTTAGACTTTCAGTCACTTGAATTTCCATTCAAATTTTCACATTCCCTAGTGAGAAATTCTTAATAGCTTCAGGATTGTATGTGAAGGTCAAGCAGATTATGAGATATGTGAGAGGTGGCATTAGCAACACTGATGATAACTGAGGGGATGATTGTTACTTCTATATGTGACATACATGTACGTATGTATGTATGTATACATGTTTATATACAGAGGGTATATTTGTATTTGATTTTGGTAAACTATAGAGAAAATTACAATGGATAGGTCTGATTATTCTCGGCTTCAGATTTTTTTTTTAAACTAGGGTTTATTCCTTTAGATATTATTAAGAAGTCTATGAACTAGATGGGCTAACAATAATATTTTACAGTAAAGGCTTTTCTGCTCAGAGTGAGCGAATCTAGTTCCTAAAACATGAGCTTGAATCTTAAATGTGAACAAGAACTAGTGTTTTTCAGGGAATTTATACTTAACTATACAAAGTGCTAGACAGACTGTTAATATCCTTCATATCAATTCATCAGTTTTTCCTCATAAAATGAGCAGAGGAGCTTATTAGCCCAGGAGAAAACAAAGGAGCAGTACTAATGCTTCTAATTTAATGAGCTGGATTTTTCAGTAAAAAGGTTTTGGGCATATCAGCAACCACTGGAGACTTTGCTACATGTTTCACTTTTTAAATACTTCAGAGTTATATCATAGGCACAAATTTAGTTGCTTCCTCAGATCTATTACTTATGTGACCCTTCTAATCTCTAGGAACAACTTCTCACATTTTCTAGAAAGGAGAATGTAGAGTATTTGACATTGAGAGGATCAATTTGGCTACCCACTGTGAGGGACCACGTTTACTAATTTCACCATCTTCTGTCCTTCTAGTTGCTTCTTCCTGTAGCTTCTTGTAGAAATGATAGGTGCAAAACCGAAAAAGTCTGCTCAGAGTAAATACTGTGAATTTTCCCCAAACACAAAATTATTTGAAAACAACTTAAGAAAGGAGTAGAAATGAGTTAGTGTTCATTAAATTTTGAGAAGTTTCGGAATGGAATCCTGTGGAAGGATTTTCTTTTTTCCTCATGGGCAAGAACACATGGCTCTACTCCTTTGAGCTCTGAGAGGAGAAATAATTAGGAGCTGGTTTCTCATCATTTGCATATGCTCTGCTGATTATCAAAACAACCCTCACAAGGAAGTGAGCAAGAATTATGATCCGTCAATTTCATGTTAAGGAACCTGAAAACACAGAATTCTGTGCCCCAGACATTTTTATCCAGTGTGCCAAGCAAATGCCTAGAGCTTGAAGCCCTTAGGCAGATTTCCCTAGATACTGCTACTTTTTCCTACTTGCAGTTCGGGAAAACTGCAAGAAAGCAAGATGCCAATCACATGGTAACTGCCCTTTGAGATACCATGTCCCTTGAGGCTCTATTTTACTTTCTAGGCTGTGCTTCTGATGAAGGTTGCTGCATTTTCTGAGGACTTCTGAGTTAGTTACCAGTAAAAAATAAGTACTAGTTAAGTCAAACTTTAATTGAATACACTCGATTTCTGAGAGCTCTGTGTACAGGGCGTAAAGGAGGAGGTGACTTCCTTAGCCAAGTTTTACAATTGTCACATGTGGGAGTCTCCAGCATCTTAGAAGGCAGTGAAGGCATCCTCTATGTAAACTGTGTTTTAAGTAGGTGAAGACTACTTCGTCCATGAAGGGAAAAGGAAGAAAATATTCATGTTCTTTCTATCTCAGTTGAAACTGCAAAATATTCAGAAGCCCAGGAACTTCCCACTTGATACACTCTTGCCAAGAATACTGGCCCAGGATTGTATCTTCCTTCCCCAGACAGTATCCCCAGGAGGAGAGCTGTTCTTGCAAATGGCTCAGCATGCTGCCTCACCGAAGGGAGAACAGACAGTGTCTCAATTATGCACAGTCCTTTTGTCCTTCCAGATGGATGTGGTTTATGATCTAAGTCCCACATGTAAAAATAGTATATTTATGATGGAATTTTACATAATCTGGCTTTTCACCTGCCAAGGGGTGGGAGTGCAAACATTTCCACTCTCAGAAGAACTTCTCCGTGGAAAGGGACTCTATCCATCGGTTCCCTGTAGGATGGCCTGAGGAATACAAGGGCACCTCTGAACTCACTATACCATTGTCCCTGTGGCACAGGGAAGAAGACATATAAATAAATGCAAAACAAATGTAGCTGCTCTAGAGACTCCAGTAGTGCAAAGTAGCTTTTAAGAATTCAAACCTGTGCATCCAGCGAAGTCTGGGCTGTCACCTACTAGCTAGCTTTGCAATGCTAGGCAATTAATTTAGCCTCTCTAAATCTTAGTTTCCCCATATATAAAGATGATATCATGTATTACATATGTATTGGGGAGAATAAATACATAAAACAAATAGTGTTACATCTGGCATAAAATAATATTAACTAGATTATTGCTGTTGTTACCAGCATGACTATGTTAAAATTAGAAGTCTGAATCTAATGGCCCACTCTATTGGTCACCCTTATTATACCCACACACACATGGTCTTTGTGTGCTTTGTACAACAATGACACTTTCCACTTCCTAAGTAATTTGTCTAACCATGATCACTATTGATTCCACCACGTATATATTCTTATCTGGTTTCAACTGAGCATATCATTAGACTGTTTTATAAATTAGCTTGTAGCTCTATTGATTTCTGTTCTTAAAAGTTTAGAGGAAACTGTATGAAACTTTGACCTGTTAGTTCATACAGTTTTTTAAATTAATTTTTATTGGAGTACAGTTGATTTACAATGTTGTGTTAGTTTCTGCTGTACAGCAAAGTGTGAATAGGTTGTACATTTACATATATCCACTCTTTTTAAAATTCTTTTTCCATGTAGGTCATTACAGAGTACTGAGTAGAGTTCCCTGTGCTATACAGTAGGTCCTTATTAGTTATCTATTTTATATATAGTAGTGTGTATATGTCAATCCTGGTCTCCCAATCTATCCCTCCTCCCCTTTCCCCCCAGGTAACCATAAGGTTTCTTCCTACATCTGTGACTCTATTTCTGTTTTGTAAACAGGTTCATTTGTAACACTTTTTTTAGATCCCACATATAAGCGATATCATGTGATATTTGTTTTTCTCTGTCTGACTTACTTCACTCAGTATGACAATCTCTAGGTCCATCCATGTTGATGCAAATGCCATTATTTCACTCTTTTTTTTTATAGCTGAGTAATATTCCATTGTATATATGGACCACATCTTCTTTATCCATTCCTCTATCTATGGACGTTTATACTGCTTCCATGTCCTGGCTGTTGTAGATAGTGAAAATTGGGGTGCATGTAGTGCTGCAGTGAAAATTGAGTTGCATGTATCTTCTAGAATTATGGTTTTCTCTGGGTATATGCCCAGGAGTGGGATTGCAGGATCATATGATGATAACTCTATTTTTAGTTTTCTAAGGAACATCCATACTGTTCTCCATAATGGTTGTATCAATTTACATTCCCATCAACAGTGTGGGAGTGTTTCCTTTTCTCCACACCCTCTCCCGCATATACTATTTGTATTTTTTTTTGATGATGCCATTCTGACCAGTGTGAGGTGATACCTCATTGTAGCTTTGATTTGCATTTCTCTAATAATTAGTGATATTGAGCATCTTTTCATGTGCTTTTGGCCATCATGTCAACTTTCACCAAACATTCAGCTTCTCTTTCTCAGATCTTTCCACTAAGTCCTAGGAATTAGGGCTTTGTTTCTTCCTCAGAATTCTTCAGTTTCCTCTATTGAAGCAATGCTCCTCGAACCTTCCCTAACCTTTGGCCTAGAAAATTACTAAAACCTACAGGATGGGGATGGGAAACAAATGGCAAGAAAAGACACGAACTGACCAGTAAATATTGGAGAAAAGATATTCACAAGTCAGAATAAGAGAAAGAGGAGGGACGCAGATGTCAAACATAATAACATGTTACCAAGTTCAAAAGCTACCAAAAAAAGGCACATAGTAAAAATTCTGTGTCCTCTCTCTATCTAGCCACCTAGATTCTTTCCCAAGAAGTGAACAAGTGATTAGTTTCTTATATACTTATATATTCTTCCATATCTATGTCTTTTTCTATACTATTTTAACAAATGGTAACATACTATATACACTCTGCACTGCACCTTGCCTCTTTCACTCAAGATACGTAACTTGGAGATTATGTAGTATTAATACCTAAAAATCCCTCTGTTTCTCTGTGCTGCTTCAGTGCTATTTGCCTAACCAATCTCTACTTATTGATATTCAGCTTTTTGCCATTGCTAACAGCACTGCACTGAACAACCTTGAACACATCTCTTTGCACATATGTGAGTGTGCATTACTCAGGACTCAGTTCTGAAAACAGAAACCGCTCCATTTTAGGGAGACAGGAGTTTCAAACAGCCAGTCTGGTACTTACAGATGATTAAAGGGTTGTTGGCACAGCTGGAAAAATGGGCTCTTAGGCCGATGCTCAAGGAATGTCTCAGGATTGATGGGCCATGGAACTTTTCTGCAACCTCTGTGGCTACTCCTGCAATACTGAGTTCAAAAGCATATCTCATAGCTGTGATTAAGGGAGCAGGAAGCCAAAATAGAGAAAAATTGCCTCCATTGAGACCGCCTATTCATCAAACAGTCAGAAGAGGCAAAAATGGCTTCATTTGTACTTTGGCTGTCTAAATCTTACTTGATTACATTGAATTAATGGAACCTAATTTGCTTTTAGAACCTTGATTCCGTAAGAGTCTGGGAAATATAGATTTTTATTTTCTAGACCCTGTGGCTCTGTAAAAAAGGCATTCTAGAAAAAGGCAGAAAGGAGGATATGTGAGTCAATCCAACAGAGAAAACAACTGTTACTCTAATTGACTATATTGTTCTAAAGAATTATCAAATCTTTTACAGAAACGTTGAAGGTAAAAGTCCCATTAATGGGAATAATTGAAATGAATGATTTTTACTGACAGGTCGTATTTGACTGCCTTCCATCACTTCCACTCTCCCCAATCCCCAGCTCCTCAACATATTCTTCTTGGCCAAAGAAAATTGTCCCAGAGGAGCAGAGTTTCCTCCAGAGCCAGAGGAACCTGCACATACACATCTAGCTCAAGCCATGGTTATTCACACGGGAAGGTAAAGAGGCAGTGAGAGTCAAGAGTGATATCAAGGCCACATGCTCCAAGTGGGGGAAAAGCAGTGGGAAAAAAAGGAGAAAGCAATACCAAAAGGCGAACTAGGTGATAAAATGTTCGGTTGTTGGAAGTAATAATATTAAGAGGATTTTCTCATAAAAGTTGACAGGAGTCACTATAATGGGCAGAAGTTACAATGCAGTGTAAGCAAGAGGGCGTTGTAAGCAATTGTTTGGGATAGAAGATAATGGCCATGCTGTTCCTAAGCCATCAAAATGTAGAAATAAAGCAGAGTGGCTGCTGTTATGCATTGGTAGGTATGAAGAATTGCATTATGCTGATATTAAATTAGCACAGATTAGAGAGCATGTATTTACTCACTGTTTCCACGTAGAAGACAGCAAAGCATGGTATGAACAGGAGCGCTGCGGGGGAACTCCAGAAAGGAGATGTTAAACTCTCTTCTTAGAGGAGACTTCAACTATAAGTTACAAAATTACAGCTTTAATGGAAAATAAACATTACTTGCATGGTAGAGAATTGTGGTCTGATTTTTTGAGGCTTTCTTAGAGGGGATAAGTACTATCACCTGGGCTAGGTTTTAATCTAAGTCTGGCAACTCCATTCTTTCCTTTATTCAGACCAAAATACTTGGAGTCATCTTTGACTTAATTTCTTTCCTTTGTAAAATTAAAAAAAAAATTCTTAATTTGGGTAAAATACACATATTCCAAAAGCTACCATCTTAACCATTTTTAAATGTACAATTCAGTAGTCCTAAGCACCTTCACACTGTTGTGCAACCGATCTCCAGAATTCTTTTCATCTTGCAAAACCAAAACTCTACATCGCTTAAGTAACAGTTCCCTATTTCACTCTCCCGTGGCCAGGTCACAGCAACACCATTCTACTTTCTGTTTCTGTGAATTGGACTACTGTAGGTGCCTCAGATAATTGGAACCATACACTATTTGTCTTTTTGTGACAGGCTTGTTTCACTTAGCATATGGTTCATCCATGTTGTAGCATATGCCAGAATTTCCTTTTTAAGGCTGCTCGTTTGCTTTCTTTGGGGCTTTCTTCTCTTGCAGCCTACATCGAATGATTATGAAATCCTTTGAATCTGCCTTCAAAGTGAATGCAGAGCCTGGCCGCTTCTCACTACTGCACTGCGGCCACTGTCGCAGCCACCATCACTTCTCCCCTGCACTTCTGCAACTTGGTCCCTATCTTCTGTTTTCAACCCAGCATCGACAGCAATCTCTTAAAAATCAGGTCACCCCTTTGCTCAAAATCCTGCAGCCTCTCCTCATTTTGCTTAGAGAGGAAACCAAAATCCACGTCTCAGCCTGCCAGGCCCAGGAAGCCTGCTAGCTCACTGTCCCCAGCTTTTCCTCCTACTGCTTTCCCTGCCTATCCACCCCTCCACCTACATCGTGCTTGCTTCCTTGCGCTTCCTTGAACTGGTAGGCAAGATTTAACAGCAGTGCCTGTGCCCTGACGTCTCTCTTCCAGATGTCTCTGTATGCTAACCCTATTATTTTCTTTAAGCGTTTTGTCAAATGTAAGCTTAAAAAGCTCTAACCTGATCACGTTGTTGAAAATACAGCCCACCCTACCACACACACTCCCTTATCCCCTTCACCACTCCTTTTCCCCCCTGACAGTTAGTGGCTTCTAAAATGTTATATAACATATTATCTATGTTGTAATAGTTTATTGTCTGTCTCCCCCTGCTACATATATACCTTTACCTGCTTTGTTCAGGGATGTATCCCAAACATTGAGAGCCATGCCTGGCACAGAGGGAGCATTCAACAGGTGAATGAAAGGAAAGATCACCTCTTTGCACTGAGAGCAGGTTGCGTTTGTGCTTCCATAGGTCATCTGAGACTGTAACAGTGTGTGAGTAAAGAAGGAAGCAACCAAAGGATCCTGATTTCTAGTCCATCCCCCTCTTCCCCCCGCATTTTCACACCAACAGAGCTTGTTTCTAAGAGTCCACTGGGAAGAAGTATGGTGCATGCTAGGAGCCTGGAGTCTAACACTCTTCAAATTCAACCCCATTATCTACTGACTGAATGGCTTGGGGGAAGTTAGTCTTTTTACTCTTCAGTTTCCTCAACTATGAGATGGGGATACTATTAATTGGGGAATCTCATAGGTTATGAGCATGAAATGAGATAATTCATATAAAATGCTGAGCACTTGATAAATTACTTGTTGGTAAATATAATTGTAAAGCACTTAAAGACAATGCATTTACGATGTTATGCATTCCTCTGTAATCTCATTTATTTTAATTTGCTTAATAAAATTCTCTTTATATAAGTGGTATAAAAAGTTTGAGCTCAGTACTGAATTATCAAGAACTCTGAGATACCAGTATATGAATTATTTTACCATATTGTGAATTCTCAGAAGTTAAGTCCATATTCAAGTGAAAGTACACAATATATGATCAAATATGAGAGTTTTGATTGTTTATTTAGCTTTCCCATAGTACTGATTATCATGATATGACTCACTATATCTCTAATTCAATGGTGTTTTCTCGAAAAAATTATTACAAATAGATACTGAGCTTTTCATAGTTTCACCTTTCAAATAATACTTTATTACTTGACATTTATATTCTATTTTTAACAAAGCTTTTCTCTTTGTTAGGTTATCTGGACTACACCAGTTAAAATTTTAAAATTGGATATTTCCAATTAGTTTCAATTTGTCAGTTAACACATCTGAATTAAGACTTGTACTGGATTTTAATTACCTTTTGGGAACAAATATTTGAATAGTTGATTAATAACTCTTGATATTGTGGTAATTTCCTCCAGAACATCTTTTCATTAAATGTGGAGGTTTAAGCCAGTTAGAAATAACCCTTTTTGTTATATAAATCTGGCTTCAATTCAATGGGTTCAATTTTTGAACCCATTACCCTAATGTTCAGTGCTATTTCCCATTTTGAAAACTCATTTTGTGTGTGGGTATTTGAAATGATCAGAGATATTACCAAGAAAATGACCAATAAGCCATAAAACTGCTCAACTCGTTACTAGTATACTTTTTTTGTTACCGGGAAAGTTTCATTTTAGATTACTTTGGAAGAGAGTATGAGTGTATGTGTAGCAGTTCCCTGGGTGTATGGTCCTGTTGTCCTGTTCTTAATTTATTTAGAGTTTCTGCACTTGCTGTTGAGCAAGTGTGAAATTAAGGCCACTGTGTTTAAAAATGTAGTACAGGAATCTGAGCTTTCAATGAAATCAGATAAGAAACCTGAGAAAAGTGCAAAAGAGCAAAGTGTTTATTTCTTTCTCCTTACTTGCGCGTAAGAAAGCAGTCCACCTCCAAGTAAGGCATTCACATCTACAACTTTACCAGCATGTGGAACTGGCAAGGAAAAAGACCCAAGGAAAGCATTCTGTCAACAGCCTTCCCCAAACTGGATACACTCTACCTCACTCTACCAAGGCTGAATGAATTGAACCCAAACCAAGAACTTAACAAATTTTGTCTGCCCAGAGCGATTTTAACTTGAATTTGAACTTTTCATCATTCTCTGACACCTACAGAGGATTTTAAATCAGTTACAGGAGATCTTGATTAAACTCTTCTATCTAAAACATCTTTTTAAACTTGTTAAACAAAGGCAAAAGAGGCACATGGTAGAGTGGACTCCGTGACCTTCTGTTGGCTCTACAGAAAGGCCCTGTCTCTTAGTCTTTGGAAGGCTTCAGGTAATCAAGGAAGCAGATTTGGGGTACACTTCAGAAGACATTTACTTTTCACCTTTGGTGAAAAGTGGCGTGATAGTACAGCCTATTTTTCTTTGGTTTTCAGTGGGATTAAAAGGCCTCCTTGAATGTTTCTAAAACTTGTAAGAAGAAGGTGCTTTAGAGCAGCTAGTAAGATTTATAAGTCTATAGAAAAGCTTAGTTAGCTGTCTTTTATAAACACTTAAAGATCTTCAGATCAAAGGAGCATTCATAGAAAACATTTTTATTTGCTAAAATAAAGTATATATGTTCATATTTGGATTTTTCCAAATATGCATTCCTATATTTATTTTAGTTCATAAAAACTCTTTGTGGTAAATAAGGGAAAAACAGAAGATGGATGTAAGATGTTCTCTTCCTAGAAAACAAATGTTGAGGATGGGAACAGTTTCTAGAAATGAATAAGGTAAGGTGCGAGCATTGCCTTTGAGTCATTTAAACCCTAAGCTGATGATAGTTGTGATTGTTTATTGTGAACTCACTGGGCCCATGCAAATAGGATGTGACTCTAGATTATGTAAGAAAAGGTGTTAATGGATGATGAAAACTCAAATCATGCTCACAAAAGAGGACATGAAATAGTTGTCTCCAGGGACGTTTCACAGTGCTACATAGGGAGTAGCAGTGCATCCAAATGTCCCCTAATATAAGAACATACTTTTTGCCCAATCAGTAAATCATTCTTCCTGACAAAATTGATGGAATATAATCCCTTCCCTTACTGTGGTGCAGGTAGAATAATACAATAGAAAAGATACAGGAAGTAGAATTATCAGTTCATGGTGGAGAGACACAAAAGCACACCACCATGGTAGAAACCAAGAGATAAAGCATTTCCCAGCATAGGCTGCAGATTTGCTTGAAAGGAGGAGGACAATAGAAGGGTTAAGAACAATGATTTTATGATCAATAGAGATGTATTTTCATTCCAATTTGTAGATTTAGGCAGGAACCCGAAGCCTCCATTTCTTCTTCTATACCTGGGAAAAATAAAAAGATAATAAACTAACTTATACAGTTGTTGTGAGAGTTAAGTATGGTAATGCATGTAGAGCAGGGGTCCCTAACTCCCAGGCCACAGACCAGTACGGGTCCACTGTCTGTTAGGAACCAGGCCGCACAGCAGGAGGTGAGCAGCTGGTGAGCGAGCGAAGCTTCGTCTGTATTTACAGCCGCTCCCCATCGCTCGCATTACCGCCTGAGCTCTGCCTCCTGTCAGCATTACGGTGCATTGTATAATTATTTCATTATATATTACAATGTAATAATAATAGACATAAAGAGCACAGTAAATGTAATGTGCTTGAATCATCCCAAAGCCGTCCCGCCACCCTCACCCCCAGTCCGTGGAAAAATTGTCTTCCACAAAACCAGCCCCTGGTGCCAGAAAGTCTGAGGACTGCTGATGTAGAGAGATTAATGAAATGCCAGGTATGTAAGTGCCCAGGAGTTTGTGGCTGCTGTCATTAGTCCCCAGCTCTTTGTCCCACACTGTTGAATAAAGGCTGTAGTTAAATTTTGAGCAAGTAAGTGTACAGTACCTGAAAGCAAAAGCCTTTCTATCAGGAAACAACACTGAAGTGTGAACCAATAAGAGAAAAGAAATGTGTGGTAAACAAGAATGTCATCAGATTTAGAAAGAAAAACAACATGGCCTGAACTAGAGACAGGGTTAAAGGTTTTCAGTTTTCCTAAAAATTAATATAAGATTTGTCCTTACTTTGTTGTCAAGATTTGTGACAAAATTAACTACAGAGTGACCTACAGATGGTTCTTATTCTTAAGCGTGTATTCATTTATTTTCAGTCCTTACTTTTCACCTTTCTTGAGTTAATAAAAGAACTCCAGTCTGGAAGATCATTCTGGTTGGTTTCTGTACACTTGCTGCAGTTTAGATTGTGGAGCCCAGAAAGAAGAGCTAAAAAGTACGACCCCTTGATAGGAATTTTGCCTTAACAAACCTCTCTTCTGTCTCTCTGAGTCCATGTTATATACACACATTTAAATGTATGGTCTTACAATACTATATTCTTAAATATGGCTACATATGTTATTTCAGAATTCTCATGAACTTTCATTCAACATCATGGGTCTTCAGGGAAACAAAAGAAAAAAATTCCCTCTCTCTGTTCAGCTCTCATCATCTTTCTGACCAGAGAAACTGGAGAAAGAAGTGTTGGATTTGTTTCTCTCCGATCGCTTACTTCTTGGCTATAGAGCCCCTTTTAAGGGGGGGTAGTATTCTTGGATCAGTCAGGTTTGATTGGGGACACAGAAGCCACTGTCGGTATATTTAGGGGAAAGAAAATTAATATATGCAAAGTATTTGAAGCTTAGATAATTATTGGAAGAACTGGAAAAGCAAAGATCCAAAAGGCCCCTTACAGGAAATCTAGAAGTATAGGCTTTCATGGAAGCCTATACTACATTGATATACCCAATAGCAATGATTCTAGTTGCTAGCAGAGCTGAAATAGGAGCGTAGCAGAATGTCCATAATACAAGTGAGCCAGACCTCATCTATTTTCCTCTCCAGATCTTGTCTTCATTTCTCTGCTTTTATCCCCAGGAGTCTGACTTGATTGAACTGGTGGTCCAGCACTGGTGGTCCTCCTTTGTCTTCTAGCTTCCAGTTGGGTTTGGCCAGCAAGGAGTCCTGATAGGAGATCAGATGAGAGGAGAAGAATAAGGTTAGGGTAATTTTTCTCCTTCCTCCCTTCCTTCAAGGTAGTTCAGGAAGTCCATGTCTCTTGCAGCTGCTTTCAAGTTAGCCTCCTCTCCCAATATACTCCTTCCAGGTTTTGGTAACTGTTCCTTCCTCATCCTTTCTGGCTGAGGAATGATAATATCTCTTACTAACCCTTGCTTGGATCCTGCGTTCTCCCTTGTGGTTCCATTACATCCTGCAACATTTTTGTAAATAATCCTTTAGTAAATAAACACCCCGTGAGTTATTCTAACATGAGCGTGCCAACTGTTTCCTATTGGGAACCTGACTGATATAACAGTTTATACCATAAGTGTTTCCAAGAAAGCCACCTTAAAGATGGGTGTCTGGAATTGGGAGATTGATATTTAAAGGAGGTCAGGGATAACATCCTTGCTGGGATGAAAGGGACATGGGTAACCCATGGCATGTGGTAAAATCTCCCTTTCTCACCTTGTCATGCTTGTGAGCCTAAGATACAGTACAAGTGACAGGCAAGACATAGATCGATTGGCTGAGGAATTTGGCTGCTTTGTAAACAATGAAGATTGTAAGGGCTATGGAATCACCCATTTTTCTCTTTGGGCCTCAGAGAACATATACAGAAATTAAGAATCATAAACATATAATTAAAAGGAAGGATTGGAAGGCTCCACGACAGCTTTGAAGGCTTTCTTCCTCTCCAGAGGTTGCAATCTACAAGTGCGAGGGTAAGGACTGCAGAGTTGCAGCTCCAGTTAAATGCTCAGTCTTGTCCGATCTCTCACTCTAAAAGCAAGGACACTGCTGCTGGAAAGCAGTGGGTCCTTGAGATCTGGGTTGAGGACATTTGAGAAAATGTGGGCTGAGACTGAGATCTTTAATCTCAGCTTGCCCTGAGATTCCCTTTCTTGTGGAGGGAAGGGTCTCCTCTCTCCATCATCCCTCCTCTTTAGTCTTTACATCACAGACAGCTGCTTAAGAGCTAATACTGATTCTCCTCCAGGCCCACCCTGACTACGTCTCACTGAGTTTGATTTGCCTTATTAATTATATACCAGCAAAGCCCTAAAACATTAAAAATTATCAACAGCTGTTAAGTAAACTATTTTGAGATGTTTGATAAAAGTGAGATAAAATTAATAAAAAATGTTTTTGTAAAACTACTAAGATGTCATTTACGCCTATACTATCTTTGAGTTTCCCAAAATGGCCATTAGGTAACACAAAGGTTTCATCCTTCACCCTACAAAAGAAAGGATCATAGGATTAACTAGGGTTTTTCTAAAAATTCAGCAAATTTTAATTTATTCAAAACTGTTATGAAAGCTTTTGTCTACCGAACTTAATATGTAGCGGTACGTGGGCCTCTCACTGTTGTGGCCTCTCCCATTGCGGAGCACAGGCTCCGGACACGCAGGCTCAGCAGCCACGGCTCACGGGCCCAGCTGCTCCGCGGCACCTAAGGAGTAAACCTGGTGCTAACCTAAGGAGATTGACATAATAAAAGTGGAATTTCCCAAAATCCTTCGTAATATTAACCTCAATAGCAAAAATAAATTCGCCATGATACTGAACCAACTTTGTGAATATTTTTAAAATACTGGTGAGGAGTTCTCCAAGGCATGTCCTACCTGCTAATAACACAATCTCAGTGAGTTCTTAGATGTAGGATATGGACAGGAATGTAAGCCTCAGGACCCTTTCTCCAAATAGGCTATGAATAAGTTCTAATTAGTGTTATTTATTTTTTGGGTAGTTTGAAGCTTCACCTTGATAGAGAGCTATGTTGTAATGGTAGAAAAAATAATAATGTGGTTTTATACTCCCAGCCTGGGGAATTCCAACTTCTCTCTCCAATAATAGGGACACACATTTCACAGGTACTGTTATTTAAGAATTCTGTAACTTATAATTACTCAGAATCTCCACAGTCCTTTTCATCCCAAATTTCAAGAAAGATAAAGAGAAGCAAGGGAATTCCAAAACTATAACAAAGCTCTCAGGAATCTCAGACTATTAAGGCCCAAAATACTGCCAATAGCCTTGAGGGCAATAAATCAATCCTCTCTAGTAGTATCTGTAAGTTATCTCCTTTTGAATTAATAACTGGCCTGTCTAATATTTTTGAGAGTTACTTTCTGTCCTAGATTGTACTCTTTCAGAAGCTGGTATGACTAATTATTGCAGGAGACTCAAATGATACCTCTAGTTTTATCACCAACAGGTAAAAGGGGGATTTCCAAAATGCCTACCCAAGCAACCTTTGCATTGGAGATCTGGGCTTCAGAAAAAGGCATCAGGAAAAAAAAAACAAAAACAAAAACAACAACAAAACTACCCTCGAGCTTCAATTAAAAAAAGCTTTATAAGGTACTGTCATAACTGACACAGCATAAAACTCCAAGGTGTTAATTCTTGGGTTCATGTTTCCCAAGTTAAAGAAAATATACAGCAATTCCTACTGACTACTGGACTTCTATTCCATCAGGAGACCTTAAATTGATGATGTTTAGGAATTCTCCTGAAGCTGCTGACTATATAAGTGGACAGCTTCTACCCAGAATGACAGAACAATCTGCTGACTACAGAAGTAAACAGCTTCTGCTCGAGATGATAAAACAAGATTAATTATATGATTTTCCAGCATTTTTTCCCTTTACCACTAATCTTGCCTATTGTTCTTTTTTTGTTATTCTCCACTAACTAAAGGTTCTCAATATGATCCCCTTTATCTTTATCCTGCTACTTTGGACCCCCCTCTTCTGCTACTTAAGAAAAAGCAAAACTCTCTGGAGTATCTTTCTCAGACTATAGCTATTGCTCTGATTACTGACAACATTTAATAACTGTTCTTTTAGACACTTCAGAACTAGATTCGTTTTTATAGGAACCTCTCGGTAACTTATGTTTACTTCATGTGTCACACACTTCAGTATGATAAAAATTAGACTTTGACCTCATGTCAATGAATCTTCAGCTAAGGTTATTACAACCCTATCAGTAAAACCTAGCTCATCAGGAGGGGGTTCTAATTTGGGGCCATTCTTGCTACAATTGTCAGTTTGTTTTCTTGAGAGACCTGTTGCGGGCCTCTCACTGTTGTGGCCTCTCCCGTTGCAGAGCACAGGCTCTGGACGCGCAGGCTCAGCGGCCATGGCTCAGGGCCCAGCCGCTCTGTGGCATGTGGGATCCTCCCAGACCGGGGCACAAGCCCGCGTCCTCTGCATCGGCAGGCGGACTCTCAACCGCTGCGCCACCAGGGAAGCCCGAGAGACCTGTTTTGTGGGAACTCTTTAGCTCTAGTCAAGGAATCTGTCCCTCTTGAGGGACAAAATTGGTTTACTCCTGGTGCTAAGTGATATCACTACTCCCAATACAGTCTGTGTTCCACTAGATTACCAGTTCTCATGTGGACATTGAGCTTACCCTCACCTGTCACATGCTAACTTATCCTAAGTATTCAGGATACCCGTTAGAGACTTTTAGATGGTTATAGTTGCCAGCCTCCAGTGGATCATGTTTCTCTGAAAAGAATACTCATAAATCTTCCCAAAGAGGCCGACACAGGCTGTTTAGGAAAACTTCTAGGAGGGATCACTGACTCTCTATGCATACTATAGGATGATACAATTGGAAAAAGTATTCTGACCCTAGAAGACGTGCTAATTGACAAATTCTGTCTGGAAGCCTCCCAAATCATTTAAAATTATTCAGAGCTATCATGGTTGATCACACAGGCCTTAATTTCTATGCAGCTGTCCAAAGAAAACATTTATTCTATACCAAACACTTCATGTTGCTCCTATGATGCCATAGGTCAAGGAGAATAGTGCAGGACTAGCCTGAAAAGAAAAATAAATAAAGCCACCTGGTTCTCTAAAACAGACTCAGCTGAATTCTGGAAAATGCTTTTCCTGCCTGGGTTTTATACTCTTGCCCCTGACTTCGAGGGTTTTTACTAGTAATAGCATTGAATTTAACAATTGGGGGGAGGGGAGGTAATCATAATATAACTGAAGCTGATGGAGTAAGCCACACGAAATCCAACTATATTGAAAAATAAGAATTTATCATGAAGACACTTTAGTTTGATACGGTGAGAGCAGAAGCTAAATTACAATGGTTTGAAGAGTCAGAAAGTAGAAATCAAGATGACTTTCTAAATTTCGAAAAACCCAAATCACCACTTTTTCTAAAAGTGTGATTTTGAAGGAATGTGAGAGATACAGAGAAATCTAGAGATGTGTGTTGTGGAATGGAGATGCTATCCCATGCCCAACCCAGGGATGAGCTATCCACGGGAGAGAACCACATCTGATAACACGTGAGGAAAGTGGGCTAAAGGATGGGCGATGAGGTAGGCAGGTTGTAGGAAGGACAGACGGGGAGAAAGTAGGTATTGTATGACATCACTGTTTTCTCTGTGAAGTAGGTATTGAGACTACATTGAGACTAGGTGTTGGGACTAAAGATGAAAGTGAAATGATAGAAGATTTGAAGAGTCAATGGAAAACAGATGTTGAGGGACCGAAAGAGATAAATGAGGGCACACGGCAGGTTTTTCTGAGGAGCCTCAAGTACTACCTTATACTGGAAGCTATGAATTTATAAGGGAACCAACCTGCAGGATTCTGTAATCCTCTCCAGTAGGACTTAGAAGCAGGTATCGTTTAGAAACAGAAGAAGTGAGCTGTTGGACTGATACAGCTGAGATTACTTTTTATACATCTGTGTGGTGAAATGACAATGGACAGGGAAAGTAATCGAGTAGACAAGACTGTATTTAGAGAGGTGGGCCATAGGATCGGAGGTGTCAGTGGCACAGCGTGGAGAACTTGATAACTCACCTAGGGAGTTATGCTATCTTTGTCAGGCCTCCAGCAGAAATTCTCTGTGACTGAAGGAATGAAAACTTGAAGTGAAGCAGAGTTGAACTATCCTGTGTTTAAGAAAGTCAAGGAATTTCGAATCCACTCTAAATGGCATCAATGCATACATAAAGAACAAGGGGGGAGAGGAGGGAAGGGAAACAGAATTGGTGGGAGAGTAACATTTCAGTTAAGGCAAAGAGGTATTAATAAGTTACATGGTAAATTGTATTCTGTGAGACATAAACATTAAAGCCCATTTAGAAAAACTAGGAAGATGTCTAGAAAATAGATTGTTTTACCAAGATTATTTTTAAGCATCTTGTCCACACATTGTGACTTTTAGAAAGTTAAATAATTTCCCTAGACCTCAGTTTCCCTATTTGTAAAGTGGTGACAACAGTATCCCCCTTGAAAGTTTTAGGGAGAAGATTAAAAAAAAATTGTAGGAAAGTGTATAGCGTAATGCCAGGCACAAAACTAATGTTAAATTTGCTTTAGGGAATTCCCTGGTGGTCCAGTGGTTAGGACTCCACGCTGTCACTGTCCAGGGCCCAGGTTCAATCCCTGGTCGGGGAACTAAAATCCCACAAGCCACATGGCGTGGCCAAAAAAAAATTGCTTTATTTTTTCTATTATTAATACTTAAGTAGTGCTGGTTTAGTGTTTTAAAAAGCAGTTGGTCCTAAATTAGAAAATATCCAGGATCATCTTTTCAATTTGTTACCATCAAGAGAAACTTAAACTTAAGTGTATGATTGTTGATCTGGGAATTTTATAACCAAAAATGTAAATACCAATAGCAAGAATTATTTATTCAAATATGGAATTTGGCTTTGCCTGAAATAAGTGGGGTTCAAACCACTCCCTGGATCTCTGTAACTTCCTTGTACCTCCCTTCCACTAGGCAAAGAGGTTGTGTGATTAGGTCAGAGCTTTGGAGGGCTTGTGTTGAACTGTTATGACATAGACTGATAACTCCCAAGATGTACATCCAGACCCAATCTCACTTCAGAACTGCTTGCTGCACTTCTCCACCTGGGTGTGTCTCTCCATATATATGACATTGTGCAGAAATACACTCCAACCCCAAACATGCTTCTCAGCCTATGTTTCCTATTGTTTTGGGGGCAACACTGTATATTCAGGCACCCCACGCTAAAAGAAACCCCTCAATTTCATCTTGAATATATTTTCTTCCTCACCAAATATCCAATTACCTAAGACCTCCTAAATCTTTCTCAGTCGATTCCCCCCTTTCACCCCTACCACCAATACCTGACTCTCCCTCAGAATCTCCTACACGGACCACTGCCTATCATTGCTACTCACAAAGCCTCACCCTTAACCCATATCTGCGGCTGTGTCCTTCACCCCCATCACACTGTAAACTTTTCTGTGTAGGTCCTGATAAAGTGCCTGGTACATGGTGAGCGCTCAGGAAACATCTGTTGAACTAAGCAGGATTGAGGGAGAATGGATAGTCTATCTGAGGAGACGGAGGGCTACCACTGCAGATAAAAACTCTTCTTGAGAGGCTGAGCCCAGCCTACATTTCCACCCTTAGCTTTCACTCTTCTCTTATAACTCATTCTAATTGGATTTGTGACCAATCCTCATGTCAGACATTCTCACCACTGGTATAGCAGAATGGGATGATTAATGCCTTTTTTAAAGAATGAGACACACGTGGATTATGAGCCAATGACTATCTTCGTGCTTAAAAAACTCTCTGCAAACCAGATTGTTTAGTGAAAATGGGGGCAATAATAACTACCTCATGGTGTGAATGTGAAGATTAAGTGAGATGATATACACCGAACAACTGGCAAAAAAATTACTGCTCAATAAATGTTAGCTATTATTAGTGTTATATGGTACTGCCCTACCTGCTCTTCTCTTTCTCTCTGAATCCTTTCTACTCTTTCACTTCTTTCTGGATAGCTCATTCCCACCTTCATAATAAAGCCTTTCCTGTTGGGAATTAATTTTCTTCCCCCATTCTCTTAATCGCTTCATTGATTATATTAGCTACTTAATGTATTAAGAATACTTTATATGTTATTTTATTTAAAGAAGTAGATATTATCATCTCTATTTGACACATAACAAGACTGAGAAATAGTGTAGTAAACTTGCTTGCCCAAAGTCACATGAGAAGGAACGGGCAGAGTGATAGTGTGAATCCAACCAGTGCTATCTATATTCTTTTCCAAAGCCAAAGAGGCTCCATTGCCTGAAATTATTCTGCTTATTTTAAACTTATAAACTCTATAGTATTTTCCATTATACAGATCTTCCTCAACTTATGATGGAGTTAGTCCTGATAAACCCATCATAAGTCAAAAATGTAAGTTGAAAAATGCATTTAATATACCTAACCTACCAAACATTATAGCTTAGCCTGGCCTACCTTAAATGTGCTCAGACACAGTAGCCTACTGTTGGGCAAAATCATCTAACACAAAGCCTATTTTTAAATAACTTGTTGTAATTTATTGAACACTGTTCCGACAATGAAAAACAGAATGGCTGTGTGGGTACAGGATGGTTGTAAGTGTATCAGTGTTCACCCTCATGCTCGCATGGCTGACCGGGAGCTTTGGTTCACTGCCCCTGCCCAGCATCACAAGAGGGTATCGTGTCACATATCACTAGCCCAAGAAAATATCAAAATTCAAAATTTTAAAGTATGGTTTCTACTGAATGCGTATCACTTTTGCATCATTGTTAAAGCGGAAAAATCCCAAGTCGAGGGCTACATGTAGAGTGTGACAGGTTAAATATGTCCACAAATTTTTTGCAGCTCCTCCCACCAAGAGTTTATTTCTGTATGTATCTTGAATCTGAATTGGCCTTGAGACTTGCCTGATCAGTAGAATATGGTGGAAGTAAAGATGTGTAAGTGTGAAGCCTGGGTCTTGAGAGGCCTTGAAGCTTCTGTATTTGCTTTCTTTTTTTTTTTTTTTTTTTTGCAGTTCGCGGGCCTCTCACTGCTGTGGCCTCTCCCGTTGCGGAGCACAGGCTCCAGACGCGCAGGCTCAGCAGCCATGGCTCACAGGCCCAGCCCCTCCGCGGCATGTGGGATCTTCCCGGACCGGGGCGCGAACCCGCATCCCCTGCATCGGCAGGTGGACTCTCAACCACTGCGCCACCAGGGAAGCCCTGGATTTGCTTTCTTGTACTGCTCCCACCACTATCTAAGGAAACCCAGGATAGCCTACTGAATGGTGAGAGACCACGTGAAGAGAGCAGCCCAGGTGACAGCCAGCACCAGTTCCCAGACATGTGAGAGAGCCACCGTATACCCTCTACTCTAGGCAAGGTACCAGCGTACTCAGTCACATGAGAGCCTGGCAGAGAACCTCCTACCCAATCCAAGAATCATGAGCAATAATAAGTTGTCATTTTATGCCTCCAGTCTTGGGGTGATATTTTATGCACAAATAATTAACTGAGACCAAAATTGGCACCTAAATGTGGATTGGAGCGATGACATAGACCTGCAAAAGTGGCATTGGCTTTGAGCCCAGTGGTAGGTTAATGAGAGAGAGTGAACCACACGACTATTAGAGGAGCTGGAAGATCAGTGAGGAAATTGCTGCTGGAGGAGGGACTCCTGTGCTATATAATTCCAGGACAAGTAGCATAACTATTGCCTGTGGTAAACTGGAAGATAGAGAATATACCTAATGTACTTGTGCACTTGGCAAAAGAGATCTAGAGACAGAATGGTGAATGGGCCAGGCTGCTTCTCTTAGTAAAGTATGACAAGATACAGGAAGAAAGATATAAGCTACAGGAGACTGGTCAGGTTGTACGAAGAAACTAGGGGAAATAGAGAAGACCCAGGACTTTCTGGGTTGGAATATAAACTACCTCCCACCCTGTCTCTCAGCTGGTAAAAAAATTCTCATACGAGGCCTGTGGGTAAAAATCAAATTGTGTGTGTGGTTGTGCGACCCTTTGCTAAAGGGAATTGCTAAGCCAATGCCTACTAGATTCTCTTATCTGGAAAAAAGAGGGCATCTAAGAATCTTAAAAGTGCCCTCCCCGCAGCAGTCGCCCGCACACACTAAAGTAGAAATTTGGGAGCTATCAGCAGGTAGATAGAATGTCAAGCCACAGAACTGGATGAACTTCATAGGGAAAAAGTTATGGGGTCAATGAATAAGAGGAATCAACACAATCAAAGTGTTACCGCAGCTGGGATTTTATAATAAGCAGGTAAATACAAGATGGTAATCAGTACTGACTTGCCATTGAGATTTCAGAGGTGCTACTCTAGTTATTGGTGATGATAATGAAAGTTTGTGGCAAAGGAGGGTTTAGAGGAAAACATGGGTGGGTTGAGAAGCCACAGTGCTTGATGACTTCTTTGAGGCAGTTGACATCACCAAGAACGAAAGCAGGTTTAGTGGGGAATCCCACGCTCTTCTGTTTTCATCCCCTGTTATAGCAAGATTCAGGTGTTCTGTTTTTGTCTCTTTCGAATGTTTTAGATTCTTTAGAGAAATAGGATAGACTGAAGAAAGCAAGTTCCTAAACTATAGCAACCCATGATGGGTTATTTTGGAAGAAAATAAACCCAGAGATGATGGTGATCAGAGAGATTTGATCTAAGGAATCAGGTGGAAGATCTCTCACTTCATCAAGTATCCCCTTAGAGTGTGAGCTCTTCTGGAGAAGGGGAATCTGAAAGCAAATATTGGAAAATATCAACAAGTGATTTTGTATATGGATAATCTTCTCTCTGCCTGATGCATGCATTTTGAGACTTAGCATATTCTCCAGAAACAATGGTATAAACTAAAAAAAGAGGTAAAATAAGGTATTGTCTATTCAGCTCTTTGTCTGTTGCTAGAAAAAAGGTTGTTCTAGGGTCACTGAGAATTCATATTTCCCACCGTGATCATTTAAATTCAGTAGCAGAAGCAGTTCAGGTAGCAATGTATCTGTGGCATAGTTCCATACTTAATATTATATGGTTCTGCATCTTCATGCTGAATAGACATTAAAAATGATCTGACCGCTATTATGCAAGAAGATCCGTTTTTAACATGGCCTAATTTCAAAGGTTTCCACAGAATTGCTCCATTTATTGAGTAAGTACAAAATGTATAAAAGCTACTTAAAATTTAGATGCTTTCAAATAAATCTGTATTTAATAACCATAACAGCCACATATATTTAAATATATACCAAATACTTATATATAAATAATATATATTATTAGTAATATGCATAGATTTAATTCAAATACTTTTATTTACCCGACATAAAATATTGCCGATTATTTGGATTTGAAGAGTTCCCACAGTTGTCCAGGAAAATTTGGACGTGTCTAAGAAAAATTGCACAGGAGAAAGTTAAACAGGCAAGTTAAGACTTTATTCAAGCCTATTGCAATAGGGAAGAGAGATTGAAATCAAGTCCACAGAAGCAAACGGCAGGAGGGATTTTAGGAGTTGGGGTGAGTTGACAGAAAAGTACTAAAGGATGTTGGTGGAGAGGTTGACACATGGGAGGTGCCAAGCACATGGAATCATTCCTGAATTTGCAAGTGTTCTTCTCTGTGATCTGGCCATCTGTACTCGCTAATTAACGGCACAGTAGCCTCCTACCCTCCCACAGAGAAGGGGATGTAGGGTACTCTCTTCCTTGATGATTATATTTCAAAGAGTTGGTTGTAGGTCCTTGAGAAAGATATTCCTGGGTTGTAAAACTGGCAAGAGGCTGGGAGAAGATTTATATACATTTCAAAGGGGCAGAGAAAGAATTTTCAGCTACACATTTTATAAAGTAACTCATCTAAGAAAAGTGAGATCAGAGGCCTGTCATCAAGAAGAAGCCTATCTAGAGTTTAGTCAAGCTAAGGGGAACTTTAAGCTCATCTTGGTCAATCTCCAGATTGGAAAACACCAATTTCAATACCACTTGTTGAAAGAAGCCTCCTGGACCAGAACCAAAAGTCCTGAGTGTTAGCCCTGGCTTTTCCACGGCTAGCTATAGCTCTTAGACAGATCAATTAACCTCCCTAACTTTAAAACAAACCTTGTTTTTAGTTTGTTTGTGTGTGTGTGTGTTTAGGACACTTAAGATCTACTCTTAGGGAATTTCAAGTATACAATACAGTACTGTTAACTATTTTTTTTAAATTATGTTAACATTGTTGTACATTGGATCATCAGAACTTATTCATTTTGCATAACTGAAACTTTGTACCCTTTAACCAACATCTCCCCATTTCACTGCATGTGGTGATAGATATGTTGATTAGCTTGATTGTGGCCATAATTTTAAGATGTATATGTTTATCAAAACATCAAGTCATATGCCTTAAAAATATACAATTTTTATTTGTCAATTATACCTCAATAAGGATGAGAAAAAAGAAATTAAAAAAAAACCCAAACATCAAATTTAGGCCCTGAAATATGAGGGAGAAGAAGGAGGTATTGGCTGGGTGTCCATGGATTCATGTTCTAATCCCAGCTCTACCACTTATTTATGCAAAGAAGGTGTTGGATAAGATCAAGTAGCTGATCTAATACCAGTTGCATTTGCACCTGGGAATTTTGCTAACCATTTTTCGGAACTCATTCCGTTAACTTCCATATCCTTCTCTGCATGAGGTGACTCCCTCTTCTGACTTCACTGGTCATAGTTTATTTGTGACTTTGGCAAGTGGACACCTAGGACGTAGGATGTTCCCATTATTATTTTATTGATCTTTGCCTCCCTGCTTATGTTTTTCTTTACGTCTGTTAAGCCCATCTTCCAGGATGCTCAAATCTCAGTTAAGAGTTATTTGTGAAGACGTGGCCCCGAACTTTAGATGAACATGAAGTCACCTACAATTTTATTTTTCTATAATTCTAAGTTTTCTATATCATGATGAATATAAAACAATTGCTTTTTTCTTTGCTGAATGTTGTGAGAATTTATTTTGGGGCTATAAAAATTCTTCCTACGGGTTCCCTGGTGGCGCAGTGGTTGAGAGTCCGCCTGCCAATGCAGGGGATATGGGTTCGTGCCCCAGTCCGGGAAGATCCCACATGCCATGGAGCAGCTGGGCCCGTGAGCCATGGCCGCTGGGCCTGCGCGTCCGGAGCCTGTGCTCCACAACGGGAGAGGCCACAGCAGTGAGAGGCCCGCGTACTGCAAAAAAAAAACCCAAAAAAACCCCCAAAAAACTCTTCCTACATCCCATGGATAATGTGCACAAAATTACTGCCTCCTCAGTTCTCTTGCCTAAGTCTTCTTCAGGTTCTACCTTTAAAAAATATTCCCCTAACCTTGTCCTATTTGCGCCTCAGTTTTGACTTTAAAGAGAAGAAAGCAAAACAAGGTTTTGTATGGCTATAAATAATAAAGAGAGGTCATAGGAGAGATGAGTTTTCAGTGTAAAAATGGCTGGATTGTTGTATGTAGAGAAATGGAGACATTGAAGAGGCTTGGTGTTTCAGCTTCACGTGACACACTTCTGCGGAAGCTGGCTCCGTCTCACTCCAAATGGTCAGCATCACTAAGGTGAAGATGAGTGCTCAGTGGTGACTAGACCATTCTGCTGTTCTGTATTTCTCCCTCTTCTGCCCTCCCTCCCCCCTCCCCTCTTCCCTTTCCCTCTACCTCCTCCTCCTTCTTTTTCTTCCTCTCTCATTTTCTCTCCCTTTTTTATTCACTGCTCAAGGTTTATTTGGTGTTTTAGTTGGTGTGACACTTGGATACTTGGTTGCATTGTTTTTATGTATATTTTTCTTTTTACATTATGTGGCAATGTACATTACCCTGATATTGATACATATAGTACACAACATAAGCTCCTTTAGAACAGTTATGCACAAAGCATGCAATATTGGGTGTCTCTCTCTCTCTCTTTCTTCCACACACATATATCTCATACTAGCGTTTTAGAGATTTCAAATGAGGACTGCTAAGAAAAACATTTGCTGAATAATATCCTCTTTTAGTTGATGCTTGAAATTCCACTATCGGAAAATTATTCTTCCATGTTGGGCAGTTTTTACTCTAAGTTCTTCCTTTAAATTAACTTAACAAAATTTTATGCATTATTATAAGAAAAATAGAAATTAGCTGAGTTACTGCCACTCTGAGAGAACAGATGATTTCTCTGTCAATAAGAGAATTAAATTTGCGATTAACTCTGCATTATTGGATTATAGTTTCTTTCTTGAGATAGCCCCAGGAGAGAGAAATGTTTCCTATGAGATTGTGAACATTTCTTATGCTGATAATACTGAATGTTTGTTGCTTTCAAATAAGTCAGTATCTTCTTTATATTTGGGGGGACCATTTTCTTGATTTTCTAACTTCAAGAAGACATGAAATACCTCATATTTGCTTTACAATCAGAATTGAGTGTTCTGCTTTATAACCAAAATTGATCAAACATAACTACAGCACCCATTACCAACATGACAATGTTTGTGAAAGTTAGAGAGGGGATAGCTTCCTTTTCACACTATCAAATCTTTCACCCTTATTCTGTTCATTTATGTATGTATACATATTTATCTTCCTTTTATTTATTTATTTCCTTATTATCCTTCAGACTATACGCCATTAGAGGAAAGGAGTCATGTCTGTCTTGCTATGTACCTGTATGTCCAGGACTGCAAAGTGAAGAAAGAATGATGTAAATCCCTCAATGCTGTGCACATATGTATGTACATATGTAATGTACATACATGTATACAACATATAACTTTTCCATATACATATATCTTACACATATACATATATACACACATATATGTACACATGTATATTTGTTTGCTTATTCCAACTACACACTTAATTTTTAGGAGTTTCTCTTATGGGGGAGATGACAGAGGGTAAATGTATAGAGATAGAAAATAATTCAGGGCTAAGAAAATAGTTCAGGTTTAATAAAATTTACAGGTATTCCCCAAATCTCACTGTAAGCAATAGTTTAAGCATCATTTAATCCCTAAATCTTGATTTAGAATATTTTTAAAACAGCATAGTTTCTAAATATTTACATATTTTGTCTTTGAGGCTAGGGCAGTCAGTTTACATATACTGCCAGTAAATTAGGGCAGGGGAAGCAAGAACAAATAACCGTCTGTGTGTAGCATACACTAGATTATCGTCCCCCCAGTGAACATTAGCCAGGTGGAGAGGAAAGTGCACAGGCTTTGGAGTCAGTGAGATTCAGATTTAGATGCTGGTCAAATCACATTTTCCAGATGAAAAGCCTTGGTCAAGTCGCTGTGAGCTTCAATTTCCTCTTTGGTAAAAGAACGATGAGAAAAACTTAATTCAAGGGATGTTGCAGGGATTAAATGGGATGAAGTACAGAAAGCACCCACCCAGCATATTACATAAGGTATGGTAGAAGGTCAATAATTGTTCCCTTTGTCTTTTTTACTCTTGTCAAGGAGGAAGTGCTTTTCTAAATAGACTCAGTTACATTGTTCATATGTCCTGATGGATCTTTGAACACAGAAGGTGACTGTATTTAGCAGCTTCTTAATATCTCTATTAAGTGTACACCACTTTCTGTTGTACTTGTTCATTGAGGGCCTGCTGCAGGTCTACACTCTGAACATCTCTAGGGGTATACTATCTCCTTTCATCTCTGTATCCCACTAGCTCCATGCCTAGCATATGGTGGGTACTTGATAAAAGTTCTTTGAGCAAATTTATTATAAAGAGAACACTGAAGATATAATAGTACTGAACTGACATCATTACAAAATTTACTAAGGTTCCATAGGCAGTGATTCCCAAACATATATATATATATATATATATATATAGATATAGATATATAGATATAGATATATATATAGATAGATATAACTGAATCGTTTTGCTATACACCAGAAACTAATACAACATTGTAAAGCAACTGTACTTCAATTTTAAAAAAAGAGTTGGCCATTATATTCTATTGCTGCTGTGAAAAGTCACAAACTTAGTGGCTTAAAACAGCACAAAATTATTATCTTACAGTTCTGGAGGTCTAAAACACAAAGTGGATGTCACTAGGCTAAGTCAAGGTATTGTCAGGCCTGCATTCTTTCTAGAAGCTCTAAGGGAGACACTTTCATGACATTTCTAGCTTCTAGGGCCACCTGCATTCATTGGCTCGTGGCCCTTTCCTCCATCTTCAAAGCCAGCAACATAGCATCTTCAAATCTCTCTTTGACGCTTAACTCTTCTGCCTCCCTCTTCCACTTATAAAGACTCCTAGGATTACACTGGGCTCACTTAGATAATCCAGGATAATCTCCCCCCTCAAGATCCTGAACTTAATCACACTTGCCAAATCTCTTTTTGTCACATGACCTAATATAATCACAGTTTTGGCGATTGAATATCTTCTGTGGGGGGATGGGCATTATTCTGCCTACTGTAGTTGCACTTCTGTGAGCCTCTTCCTGGTTTCTCTGTTCTGTTCCATTGATGTGTCTTTCCATCTGCTAATACCACATATCCTGATTACTGTAGCTAGAAGTCCTGAAATCAGGTAGACTGATTTTTCCCACTTTATTCTTCTGTTTCAAAGTTATTTGAGCTCTTCTGATTCCTTTGACATTCTCTATAAATTTTAGAATAATCTTGTCTATATCTATGAAAACTTTCACTGAGTTATATCTCATCTTGTTAAAGATGAAAATATTTTTTGTATTAACAACCATTAGGTGTAGCTGTATTTTTCGGCTCTACAGAAATTCTATTTCATAACAAATCACAGGTGACATAGTTTCATGTTCTGCAGAATTTTTTTTTCAGAATTTTGATTTCTTATTATCATTTATAGTTATTTTCAGTGTTTCCTAAGGCAAAATTGTTGCCTTGGTAGCACAAAAAATGTACACTTTTATTCTAGGCCAGAAAAGCTGAAAGCCTTGTAGGTTTATACCATGCCTATTTCAGAGTATCTCGGGATGAAGATGGTAGATACAGAGCACTCATGTTCCCACTTCCCATTTCTACACCCATAAAGACAGCATTAATCAGCCAGGGCAGTGTATTCCAGAGATTAAGGTAAAAGATTCCTCTTCTTTTTAACATAATCTTGCAGGCAACTATTTCCTATTCTGCAGCATTACATACAAGATGAAACCCACCAGCCTTCTCTATTCTAGATGTTTTATGAGGAAATTATTTTAAAATAATACTTAAAAAAAGAATGATCTATTAGTTTCTTGAAACCTATAGCTGGTCATTTATAGGGAGCCTTTAAACGAGAGATTATTTGGAAATGAAAGCTTCTTTAAAGTATAAAAGTATTATTTCAACACCATTATTTTTAATAGCCATATTGTATAAAATATGCTGAAAATCAATGTCACCAACTTTCTGTGGTTCTCTATGGTTCATAATTTATTTTTTTGCCTTTCTAAATTTTTTAAGTAGTGAAAACATTTAAAATAGTGCAAGTGGTTTTTTAAATTACACTGTAACTTTATAAAGGTCTATTTTAAATTGGATAAGGTAGTAATCATTAGATTCATTCATTCACTCATTGCACAAATATTTATTAAATGCCTAATAAATGTCAGACACTGTTCTTACCCCTAAAGGTAAGTAGGGAACAGGAAAGCCAAAGTTCTGCTCCTACAGAGGTAGGATGCAGACGGACAGCTAGAAATGTGCAAGCATTCCTACATAACTTTATGCAGAGTACGGAGATTGGATAGTTTGCTAGAGAGTACTTGATGACTGATTTTTTTTTTTTTTTTTTTGCGGTACGTGGGCCTCTCACTGTTGTGGCCTCTCCCGTTGCGGAGCACAGGCTCCGGGCGCGCAGGCTCAGCGGCCATGGCTCACGGGCCCAGCCGCTCTGCGGCATGTGGGATCTTCCCAGATGGGGGCACGAACCCGTGTCCCCTGCATCTGCAGGCAGACTCTCAACCACTGCGCCACCAGGGAAGCCCTTGGTGACTGATTTTGATTGGTGGGTGAGGAGAGGCTTCTCAAAGAAGCTGACATGAATCAGCTTTGTGAAGCTGGGGACAGGGGAAGAATACTCCATGCCAGCAGAGCTGACTACAGAATTTGCAGGGTCCATTGCAAAAAGAAAATGTATGATCCCTTGTTCTAAAAACAGAAAAAAATACCATTAAGAGTACTAAAATATAAAACTTTCTCCTTTTTTCTATGGTGTTTCTCTTCACTTATCCTATTATTTTTTAATTTGTTATGTTAATATTATTAATGTTATTTTAAGCAGGGAGAATTAAAATGTCAAATTATTAGCATGAACCTTACCATTCATCTTTGTATTGTGCAGTACTAGTTTTCAGTTTAAAAATAAGAGCACTGAACTCATAGGTGGCATCACCAAAATTACAGTTTTTAATTTCATAGCTTGTACATACCTATGTTTTTCATTTTTACCAGAAACATTGTACAAAATTGACTCAACGTCTTAAATTTCACTTCTCCATAGGCGTACATTCTATCAACACTCTCTACCTTGGGCTTCTTTATGAGTAAGGAAGGACTAAATGAAAATGGGAAAATGAACTCTGGTTGCCCTATCTTTCTCTGTCTATGTCATCATTTTCAGTGTAAGTGGTTAGCTAATACTGAGAAGTTACATGAACAAGAAGGGTTATGTTAGGGCTCTTTGATCATTCATGTTTCTTAGAACAGCACTGCTTCCTTTCTATGTTTGAAGCAAGTTCTGGTTCTCAATAGAAGGTGTGGCCTCTCTGAGTTGTCGGTGCCCCTTCTTACTCAGTTCTCGACATAATATGCTCACTTTGTACTCACTTTGAGTCATAAGGAACTCCTACACATAGTAGGTCCACCAGAATTCTTTGCTCATGGGACATTGCAAATGCCATATGCAAATGAGGTGGTGATGAGTGATGGAAATATTGCATGTATTTTCTCTGCTCACCCAAGTGCTCCACTGTCCCATTGGATTTCACTTATAAAACACAAGTTAAAAATTGAAATTATTAAAAAATATTTGAGATGGCAAAAGCAGAACATCAAACCAACAGTGGGGCCCTTCTGATGTCAGGGCTCCGTGTGACTGCAGGGGCCATACACCCGTGAAGCTGGCCCTCCATGCAGACTAAGAATTCGCTGTAAGGGCCTTAAAGCAGAAATAAACTTGGCACTTTTTAGAAAGAGAAAGAAGACCACTGAAGCTTGGTTGGGGGTTGGGGAGGAGGATGGAGGTGAGGTCGGTGAGGAAGGAAGGAGCAGATGACTTAGGGCTTTGAAGGCCATGGTGAGAAGTCTGACGTTTATTCTAATTTTGATGGGAAGCTATTGAAATGTTAGAAGCTAAGAGCAGCATGATCTTGATTTACATTTTTAAAATATCACTTTTATGTGGGGTATGAACTAGAGAGTGGGGTGGTTCGAATTATTTTGGAAATAGTATAGATGGAGAGATGTACAAGATTCAGGATACATTTTATAAATGGAATGGACACGGCCTCTGTTGCAGTGGATGTATGGTGTGATAGAAAGACAGCAAGAAGAGATAATTAGGGATTTTTTTTTCCTTGTTGAGTGAAGTGAGGAGGACTTACAGCAGGGCAGGTTTGGTGGAGACAGAACAGCAATAGTGCTCTTTTGGCCAAGGTGAGTCCGAGTTGCCTGCTAAGCTTCCAAGTGATTTTGCCAAGTTGGCTATTTAGAATTAAAGGCCTCGATGAATAAATAAAAGTAAATTGAAGCAACATATAGAGCAAACTTATGAATTACAGGTCATTTGCCATTTTTCTCTGCATAAGAGGTGACTGGCTCTTCTTCAGATGGTCACTTTCAGTGCATAAACTAACAAGATCTCAAATGTCATCTTTCTTTTTTTCCTCCTCTTAATGATGGGTCACTGTATATACCTAGGAAGGTCTGTAGGTTCATCCATTAAAGAAGAAACAAAATCTTATTAGTTGCAAATGACATAGATACTTGAATTCATGAAGGTGGTATAACATTTTATTTTAATAATTACTAGCAGCTCACATATTAATCTAACAGAAATGGCCTCAGTTGAGGTTTAAAAGGTCCTTTACTTTTGTTGGTCTTCTCTGTTCTTTGCATTTTATTTCTCTGCTTTTTGGTTCTTATTCAAATGTTCAAAGTAGATGGGTCAGAGCTGACCCTGGGAGGTACCAATCAGAAGACTAGTACCCTGCTTCATCTTTAGCCCCTCATGTTATGGTTACTCATGCTTAGTGAGAGTTTGCTTGGGCTGTTTGGAATTCTCAGGAGTGACTTACAGAGCAGTAATGTACCATTCTTTTTTTTTTTTTTTTTTTTTTACCATTCTTTTACTAATATTCATCACTTCTCATCCCACAGCATCTATGAACTCTTATGCAAAGATACACTTTGCTACCACAGGTGAAGATATGAAAGAACGAAGGGGTGATGGGGAAGAGTACTCTGTTATACCCCAGAGCACTACAATTATTGAGCATCTATTATATGCTAGCAGTTTCCACATGCTGTTTCTAAAGCTTATGACACCTATGCAGGATAAATGTTTATTTCTTCATTTTACAGCTGAGGTCAAGATCAAATAGCTAGTACATTTCAATTTTGGAAATCAAATTCATATTGTTAAGTGACAAATCAGTGTTCTTTCCTTTATACAATACTGCCTTGCCAAAGAAAAGTGTAGTTTGAAAATTTTCTTTTCACATCCCAAATATCCATTTGCTTTTGAGTTCTACCTGGAATCACTAGAATGTCACTTTTATAGACTAATTCAATGACTAATTTTATAGGTGAGAAAACCAAAGCACAGAGAGGTTAGCTGACCTGTCCAATATCACACAATAAACACATTTAATTACAGTAGCTTAATAGTGTTATATGCCAATTATTTCATAAGGTTTGCAATTTGTCCAGCTTAAGCAGCAGTGAAGTGTCTCAGAGTTGTAAGAAGGGAACAAAAGTTAAACTTAACTTTTCCCTAAGCCTCTGTGTAAAATACAAATATTTTATTTTGCATGGTTTAAGTGAATCCTGATAGATAAATGCAATCATAGGTAGGACTAGATTGTACTGTTTTCTACTTCAACTGATTCTACATCTTGGGACAAGTACAGTTTGGTCTTATTATTATGAAAATTAGTGCAAATGCAACCTCATTATGTTTTTTCTCAAATGGGAAACAAACATCAGAAAGTACACAGCCAACATGCAAGAGGTATTTTCTTTTTGAACACAAAACAAGAAAAGGAGACCATAGAACTCTCCTGTAACTCAAATTAAACTGAAACAATTTACTTGGGACCATAGCAGGATCCACAAGGATTTGGATATGCTTTAGCATGGGCATTTAGATATAATGTTAGCCGCTGGGTGAATGAGGCTAGATGGGAGGGTTTTTCAGATGTTACACAGCCGAGAACAAAATTAGAATCTGCTTCATTAAGGAAACAGGTTAAAAAATTACTCTCTCACTTTTTTCCAGTCTCCAAAGATTTCTGAGACCTAGATAAGTTAACACTGCTTCAAGCTTTGTAATACTTAGGTATAAACTCTACAGGATGGGATTTACTTGGTTAGAAAATCGGGAGGAAAAGGCAATATTTTGCAGCATTATGAAATTCATCCAGGACCAAAGTGGCCTAATGCAGCTAAGCGTAATACTGTTTTAGTGGCTTATGTAAAATATATTGCTAATTTTTCCAGAGCTTAATTGGAAAAATCTATTCTTCTCTGAGAGTAATGATACTGTTTAAGCCAAAATGCAGGAGGTAGTTGGAACATCAAGTGATGATGCCCATTCTGTATGCCAAGGGAGCTGTGTGATGACTGAAGAGTAAGTAAAAAATTGGAAGAGAGAAAATGTGCTCATACCGCACTCTTCTGTGAATAAAGGTAATACATATGCTTCCGTAAGGAGAGCTGTGCATAAAGTAGTTAGCACCATTCAAGGTCTTTCAATAGGCAGTTAGTCAGCAAATATATCACAAGAATCTGTGTGCTCACAGTAGGGCCAGTGGGGGATACACTGGTCCATGTATGCTTGCCGCCTTCAAGGAGTGCTCCGTGTACTCACAAGTAAAAGATGCTACACTAGTAAGCTGTCAAAGGCTTTTGTGATGGTAGAGCCAACATATACAGTGATGTCTTTCCACTAGAGGTCAAATGTGATTTAAGGAGCCCCTGTTGTATTCAGTTTTGTAATCTTTACATGGTCGCTTTTTTAGAAAATGCTCTGATGAATGTCTAGAGCACGTTGTATGGACATGATAGCTGTGTTGGGGCAAATACTTAATCTCTCTGTGCTTCACACGTGTATGTCTAGAGCACATTGTAAGGACATGATAGCTGCGTTGGGGCAAATACTTAATCTCTCTGTGCTTCACACGTGTAAAATGGGGATTATAACAATACTTGCCTGTACTGTTGTGGCACTTAAAAAAAGGTATGGACCAAAAATACTTAGCCTGGAAATAACAAATCCTCAGTCAATGTTAGTTGTTATCATCATCATCATCATCATCATTATCTAGGGAACCTTCCAAAGAGACTTTCTTAATGGCTAGCGTTGAATGGGAATAAAAACAGACTTTTGTCTCCTTTTCTGCAGTAGTATTTCTTCTGGGGAAAACTGTGACTATTTTAATATCTTAAAAGAGAGCACAAGTACCCAACATTGTAATTGCATTCCCTCCACATAACAAAACCCCTCTAATTCAGTTCAATAAATGATCACTGAGCATGAGAATATGTTAGGTATATTCAGCGTTAGGCACGGGCATGCGAGATAAATCAACTACATCCCACTCTCAAGGATTTTAGAGTATAGATGGGAAATTCAACAAGTAAAGACATTCAATAGCTGGTGACCAGTGCTCTGATAGAGCCATCACTGGACACTATGGGAGCAGATTGGAAGTAGGCCTATCCCAGTCTGGAAGGGAAGGGGAGCATCTGTGAAGTCTTCTTGGAAGAATTATGCATGAGTTGAGTCCTCAAAGATGAGTTATATTTAGATAAAGCAGGGGTTGTAAAAACAAAGCAGGGAGGCTTGCGTGGGTATTGTGTTTAGAGGGAACTATAAGTAGTTTTGAGTGTCTGGACTAAAGTATGGTGTGGCGGACTTGGAAGGAAAAGTCTGCAATAAATGTAAGCAGGTTCTAGGTCATCAAAGATCTTCGATCAACTAGAAAGGGCTAGCCTGGATTTGATGATTGACGAGAATCACCATTCAGATCATGTTCAAATTTGCTTTTACTTCAATAGATGACCAATATCAGCAAATGATTCATGCAAAGTGCACATTATGAGGAAACAAGTGAGTAACCAGCCTCTGGTCCCTGACCTACGGAAAATTGATGGGCAGTGTGGGCCTTGAAGTAAAACATCAGAGTGCAGGAAAGCTATGGAGGCTGCTAGCTTTTATCACATTGGGCTGCAGGGAAGATGAATTTACCACTCAAGGGTTTATTTCCTCCCATGTAATGCAATCCTAGCTGAAACTTGATGACATTCTTTAGGTTTCCTTTTCTTACTGAGTTATCAGAGTTAAAGACTGGTCACGGCCTAGCACAGCCTTCTATCCCAAGTCAAGGAATTTGGACTTGACCTAAAAAGTAATTTGGAGTAATCAGCAGTTTTAAGTATAAAAACAATATGATTCCTTACATTTTAGAAATCACCCCATCAGCATGTTTTCCAGATACAATTCTAACGTACAGAAGGTCACAATAGGAAGATGTTGAAGGCTACAAGTACAGTGGAAAGACTTGTCCGAGTCTTGCGAGAGAAAATGAGAACCTGAAGTAGGTCAGCTGCAATGGGTGTGGATTGTAGGTGATCCTGAGAAAGATATGTCTGAGACAAATTGTCATGACTCGTGACTGAGGAACTGTATAGAGAGCAAAAGATAAATGACAGGTTTTATGTGTTTTGGGTTATTTCTAAGCTTTGGAATGTACTGGAAATTCCAATCCCAATTGGCTTAATCATTTAGGATCAGTTCTACCTTTTCAGTGTGGAAGTAGATCCTACAGCCCTCTTTGGACTGTACCATGTTTCTCTTAAGGATGCTCCAGCAGCCGGTCATAGGGATTATACCAGTTTTACATCTCACTGTCTTGGACTATGAAAAAGCAGTATTATAATATCTGATTATATTCTATATTTTATATCACGCTTTCTCTGTACCGGTCTCCTTTCTCCATTCTCTTTTATCAGTGTCCTTAATCATAAGGCAGAACAGATCTTTTTGTGCATATATATATATATATATATACATATGTGTATATGTATGTATGAATATGACATACTCATAACAAAGACTTGAGCAGACTTGAAAATCATCAAAAAGTACAAATAAATATAGAATAATTATATTCACCAATATCTAAGTGCTGAAAAGACGTCAATCAAACACATAATTATTGATCAACTAAGATTGATCAACAGCAATATGTTTCCATATAATTCATGTTCAACATGAAATTTCATTACAGGAATTTCAAAATTAGTAAACTTTTTCTATTTTTATTTTATTTATTTATTTTTTTTTGCGGTACGCAGGCCTCTCACTGTTGTGGCCTCTCCCGTTGCGGAGCACAGGCTCTGGACGCGCAGGCTCAGCGGCCACGGCTCACGGGCCCAGCCGCTCCGTGGCATGTGGGATCTTCCCGGACCGGGGCATGAACCCGTGTCCCCCGCATCGGCAGGCAGACTCTCAACCACTGTGCCACCAGGGAAGCCCTCTATTTTTATTTTAATATCAACTTCTGTTCCAGTGAGATGTGGCAAACAATGGGAGTTCAGGCCTGGATTAAGAAAAAGCAGAGCAGCCTTCTCTGTAAATATTCTGATTTTATAGGTCTGGAATAGGACTTGGAAAAAAAAATTCTGTTAATAAAAGAAAACTTCTCAGGCGGTTTTGATGTGCCTTCAGATTTGGAAAGACTGTTTCCTAGATAAAGTCCAAATTCTTGTTATGACCTATATGGTCCTCTATCCTCTGACCCTTGCCTGCTCCCCTAGCTCCATTTCCCTATTACAGCCCACTTTCCACCTGTATCAAATAGCCTGCAGTTCTCCAGACATGTCAGACTGAGTTGTGTCTACCTGCCATGTCTGCCGGCATAATTCAAGAATCCAGGTTACCAATGATTATTAACCCCTCTTGGTTTCTCTTCTCTTCTGTAAGGACTTGAATAGCAGCATGTGAATGCTTTGTATCAGGCTCAGAAATATGCTCTTTGAAAGTTGCCTGCAGGCTGCACCTATTGCACCAAGACTATTGGCAAAATTTAGTACTCAGGAAAACTGTTCCTTCGTTGGAGGAAAAATATTTTAGTAGAACTTCTGCTTATATAAAGGAAAGGTGCAAATTCCACCCCGAAGGGGAAATGTTGAGAAAAAGGGGAGCTAAAAGCCTCAGTATAATAGGGCTGTAAGAACTCTTGGTTTTATGGGGGAAGAGATATTCTGACCGGGCAAGGATAGCTTCAGACTGATAGGATGCAGAGTCCTGTATTTCAGAGAGTTCTTAGAGGGTCTTGAAGCAGCAGACTGAATTCTGGTCCTGGAGCAGAGGCTCTTAGCCCTAGCTACAGCTTGTTTTGGTGCTGACTGCTTGGTCTAAGTCCACAGAGGTTCATTGAAGAAAGAAAATTAGGGACTTTCGGGTGCTCCTTGCTTCTTGAGTCATAAACAGCAGCACTAGAAAATGTTCAAATAACCATCCACTCTCTGAAAAAGCTGTAAAAGGTGTTTATTATCAGTTTATCCAAAACCTTCAAAAATCCCTTAACTGGAAGGTGGAGTAGGATATGTTACCACACAATGAATTGGAAGTAGAAGCATATCATAGGGTGGGTTTGGTTGCATTAGTAACTGATAACTTTTATTGAGTGTTGACTATGTATATTAAGGGCTTGATGTGTCTTGTTTCATGTAATCCTCACTACAACCTATAAAATTAGTCCTATCCTGGAGGGAAGTAAGGATGTGGAAATAGAGACACAAAGAATTTAGGGTCAAAACATCCGGCAAGTGGCAGACTGAGTTTTGACCCTTGCTCTGAGTCTAGCTAGAGCCCACTCTTTTAAACACCATGCAACTTAAGACAGTGTAGTCCACAATGACAAAGGCAAGGAAAACCTACCGAAAATGCTTATTATGAATAGGAAGGAAAAGGAAATTAAAATAGAAATTTTACCAAGTATATATTTAAGTACACCACGAGACACTAAAAAAAGCACATACGTGATACAAAACAAAAACAAACTTATTCAGGACCTATTCCAAAGTAATAGTAACATCTTGTTCTCTTTGCGGCTAATTTGTTTCTGCAGTAATACTTTTTTTTTTTTTTTTTTTTTTTTTTTTGTGGTATGCGGGCCTCTCACTGTTGTGGCCTCTCCCGTTGCGGAGCACAGGCTCCGGACGCACAGGCTCCGGACGCACAGGCTCAGCGGGCATGGCTCACGGGCCCAGCTGCTCCGCGGCATGGAGGATCTTCCCGGACCGGGGCACGAACCCGTGTCCCCTGCATCGGCAGGCGGACTCTCAACCACTGCGCCACCAGGGAAGCCCTGTAGTAATACATTTTTCATTGAAGTCAAAGTTCCTAGTGCTTTACCTGTATCACTATAGATTTTTATTGTGTTGAAATGTGTCTTCTTCCCTGTTCCATTTTGTTCCACTTAATGATGTTTTATAGCTTTAATTATATTAAAAAACCTCCTCCACCCAATTAAGTCAAACATGAGAGTTTACAGAGGAAATCCAAATCCCTCTTTGATCCTAAGTAATTCATTTTTCCTATTTTTAGGGAAAGAAATATTTCAGCAACACTTTTGAAAAGAATTGGCAATGAGATAGAATTTCTTCTACTTTTAAAAAAGGTAAGTACTTTTCCCACTGAAAATACAGATTCTTATAAATATGAGATATAACTGATGGAGCCACATTCTATAAAGCCATGTACGTAAGTACAGACACCAAACTCACATTAATAACCCTTTAAGAGATATTCTTTATGTAATATTCATAAAATGACCTATCTGAAGAATAAGGGGCTTTTGCTTTTGGGGTTATATGATTCAAATTAAATTTGAGTAACATCCTATTACGTTTACCCAGAAGTTTCAGTAGCTGCCACTAAGCCCATATTCATTTTGACAGAGCAGTACAACTGTAGCCTCCACCTGGTGGTTTTGGTGAAGAAAAACTATTAGAAGGTATAGTGCTATCAATGGATTTCAACTGATAAAATCAATAAGAAGTTATTTTTGGCTAACTCAGAACTACTGGAAAATGGTGTGTAGAGTCCTAAAGAGTAGGATAAGGATGAAGAAGTTTTCCTGTTTCCTTACAGATACAGATGTGAGGAAGCATTCTTTGGCCAGTACAATACTCCAAGGATTAGTTTTGGTAATTAAACCCATTCACCTTTATTATGAATGTTTATCTGTGTTTAAAATTTGAAGTCAGCCAGCGTGAAGAGCTCGAATCAGAATTAGTTTAATAAAACCATCCAGGGAGGCTATGTGATCTTGTAGAAAACACTAACAGTCAACGAGATGGGTCTTAGTCACAGCTTTGTAACTGAGATCTATGCCTTACTCAGTGCCTCAGCCTACCCTCTGTAAAACAAGAACAATAAAGTTCCCTTCATCACAGGGTGGGCAAGACACCAACAATTCAGTACTGATGCCTTCACTGCTGTTGTCTGACCTACAGTGTGCTATGGCAGTGTGTTTGTGTATTTCTTCTGCTTGCTCTAATGCAACTGGTCTTCCAGTTTTCCCCATGGATACATCAGCTCCAGACTCCCCTGCTACTCCCATTTTCCATGTGGGTCTAACTCAAATGGCTCTGACATGAATAACTTTACTTTTGGAAAAAAAGTTTGATTTCCCTTTAAAGATTTTTGGATTGTTAATATATTGTGTGCTTACATCACAGAGCCTACCATATATTATTGCTTTCTGAGAAGGTGAACATTCTCAGGCACTGATATTTAGTTGACTATTTCATTTTATTTTTATTTAGCCTTCCTAAATATGTATGCTCGGATTAGTATTAAAGTAGACTTGTGAGGGATTACATTTCCAAATAACCAGTTGCTGGACAGATACAGAAGTCAGCTAAGTAAAGAAGTGACAAATTTAAGGCTGATGTAAATCAAGTGGATGATTGAGGATAGATTTCAATTCTCAGATCAGTAAATAAGGTATCAGTAAAAAAAAAAAAATCTTTTGTTTATCTATTTCAGTTTTTCTTTAAACAGACTTGGCTATTAAGTATCCATAAGCCCTAATTAGTGGAAAGAGCACTGATTTTTGGAGTCAGACAGATTTGAGTTTGCATCTAAGTTTTGCTATTTATTAGCTAGGAGACCTGGACAATCTACATTTATTATCATTCCCGTGTTTGGTGAAAGAAGTATAATAGAAGGTTGTGAAATTCAGTGTTGACATCTGCCCCCAACTTATCTTGGCTTTCTCTTCTCCTAATTCACTTTCTCTCCCTCATTCACTCATTCCAGCACACTGGATTTCTTGCAGTTTCACAAAAACATCAGGAATGTTCTCAATTAGGGATTTTGTGTTGACTGTTGCATTTGTCTTAGATTCTCATTCTTTAGATATCCACATGGCTTTCACCTTCACTGCCTTCATGTCTTTGTTCAAAGGTCTTTTTGTGTTTGGAGTCAGCCTTGATTCAAACTTATTTGCACTTGCAAACCCTGTAGCTCTATTTACACTCTTAAACCCTTCTCCTTGGCACTTTCCACTACACTTTTTTTCTTCCGTTTTTATTGAGATATAATTAATATACAGCACTGGGTAAGTTTAAGGTGTACAGCATAATGATTTGACCTATGGGCATTATGAAATTATTACCACAGTAAGTTTAGTGAACATCTATCATCTCATATGGATACAAAATTAAAGACAAAGAAATAAAGTTTCTCCTTGTGATGAGAACTCAGGATTTACTCTCAACAACTTTCATTTGTATTGTACAGCAGTGTTATATTTATCATGTTGTTCATCATATTACTAATACTTATTTATCTTATAATTTGAAGTTTGTACTTTTTGACTATCGTCCTCTAATTCCCCCTCTGCCTCTGGAAACCACAAATCTGATATCTATTTCTATGAGTTTGTTTGTTTTTGAAGTATAAATGATCTACAACACTATGTTAGTTCCTGATGCACAACATAGTGATTCGAATTTCTATATATTTCAAAATGATCACCACAATAGGTACAGTTACCATCTGTCACCATAGATATTACATAATTATTGACTATGTTCCCCACACTCTACATTAAATGTCTGTGACTCATTTATTTTATGACTGAAAGTTTGTATCTCTTAATCTCCCTCACCTATTTCTCTCCTCCTTCAATCCCCTCCTCCCTAACAACAACCTGTTTGTTCTCTGTACTGTGACTCTGTTTCTGTTTAGTTATATTTATTCTTTTTTTTTTTTTAGATGCCACATATAAGTGAAAATGTATAGTATTTGCCTTTCTCTGTCTGACTTATTTCACTTAGCATAATACCTTGTAGATCTATCCATGCTGACACAAATAGCAAGATTTCATTCTTTTTATGGATGAGTAATATTCCATCGTATATACATATATACCACATCTTATTTATCCATTCATCTATTGATGAGCACTTAGGTTTCTTCTGTCTATTGGCTATTGTAAATAATGGTGCAATGAACACATGAGTACATATATCTTTTTGAATTAGTGTTTTTGTTCTCTTCAGATAAATACACAGGAGGGGAATCTCTGGATGATATAGTAGTTCTATTTCTAATTTTTTGATAAATCTCCATATTGTTTTCCATACTGGCTGCACCAATTTATATTCCCACCAACAGTGCATGAGGGTTCCATTGTTTCCACATCCTTGTCAACACTTGTGATTTGTTACCTCTTGAGAATAGCCATTCTGACAGGTGTAAAGTGATATCTCATTGTGGTTTTGATTTGCATTTCCTTGATGATAAATGATATAGAGCATCTGTTCATGTGCCTGTTGGCCATGTGTAAGTCTGCTTAGGAAAACCATCTATTCAGTTCCTCTATTTTTCAATTGGATTGCTTGTTTTTTTTGATGTTGAGTGGTATGAGTTCTTTGTATATTTTGGATATTAACCCCTTATCAGATATATCATTTGTAAATATATTCTCCCACTCAGTAGGATGCTTTTTCATTTTGTTGATAGTATCCTTCACTGTGAAGAGGCTTTTTAGTTTGATGTATTTATTTTTGATTTTGGTCCTCTTGCCTGAGGAAGGGAAATATCCAAAAAAAATATTGATAAGACCAATGTCAAAGAGAATACTGAATATGATTTCTTCTATAACTTTTAAATTTTCAGGTATTTCATTTAAGTCTTTAATCCATTTTGAGTTTATTTTGTATATGGTGTGATGAAGTAGCCCAGCTTGATTATTTTGCATGTAATTGTCCAGTTTTTCCAACACCATTTTTTTTTTAACATCTTTATTGGGGTATAATTGCTTTACAATGGTGTGTTAGTTTCTGCTTTATAACAAAGTGAATCAGTTATACATATACATATGTTCCCATATCTCTTCCCTCTTGCGTCTCCCTCCCTCGCACCCTCCCTATCCCACCCCTCCAGGCGGTCACAAAGCACCGAGCCGATATCCCTGTGCCATGCGGCTGCTTCCCACTAGCTATCTACCTTACGTTTGTTAGTGTATATATGCCCATGACTCTCTCTCACCCTGTCACAGCTCACCCTTCCCCCTCCCCATATCCTCAAGTCTGTTCTCCAGTAGGTCTGTGTCTTTATTCCTGTCTTACCCCTAGGTTCTTCATGACATTTTTTTTCCTTAAATTCCATATATATGCCAACACCATTTTTTGAAGAGGCTGTATTTTCCCCATTGTATATTCTTGTCTCCTTTGTTGTAAATTAATGGCCCATGTAAGTGTAGGTTCATTTCTGGGCTCTCTATTCTGTTCCATTGATTTGTGTGTCTGTTTTTGTCCCAGTACCATACTGTTTTGATTACTGTAAATTTGTAGTATGCCTTAAATCAGGGAGAACGATACCTCAGCTTTGTTCTTCTCTCTTAAGATTGTTTTGGCTATTTGGGGTCTTTTATGTTTCCATACAAATTTCAAAATTATTTGTTTTAGTTTTGTAAAAAATACCATTGGTATTTTGATAGGAATTGTATTGAATTTATAGATTGTCTTGGGTAGTATGGTCATTTAAAGAATGTTAATTCTTCTAATCCATGAACACAGTATATCTTTCCATCTTGTGTGTCATCTTCAACTTCTTTCCTCAGTGTCTTACAGTTACAGGTCTTTTACCTCCTTGTTAGATTTATTCCTAGGTATTTTATTCTTTCTAGTGCAATTGTAAATGGGATTTTTCCCTTAACTTCTCTTTCTGATACTTCACTGTTAGTGATAGAAATACAACAGATATCTGTATATTACTTTTATTTCCTGCAACATTACCAAATTAATTGATGAGTTCTAGCAGTTTTTTGGTGGTATCTTTAGTATTTTCTATGTATAGTATCATGTCATCTGCCAACAGTGAGTTTTAATTCTTCCTTTCCAATTTGGATGAATTTTATTTTTTTCTTGTCTGATTGCTGGGTCTACGACTTCTAATACTATATGGAATAAAAGTGGCAAGAATGGGCATCTCTGTCTTGTTCCTGATCTTAGAGGAAAAGCTTTCAGCTTTTCACCATTGAGTATAATGTTAGCTGTGGGCTTATCATATATGGCTTTTATGTTAAGGTATGTTCTCTCTATATCCAGTTTGTTGAATTTTGTTGAAAGCTTTCTCTGCATCTATTGAGATGATCATATGATTTTTATTCTTCAATTTGTTAATGTGCTGTATCACATTGATTTGTGGATATTGAACCATCCTTTCACCCCTGGGATAAATCCCATTTACTCACGAAGGATGATTAATGTGTTATTGAATTCAGTCTGCTAATATTTTGTTGAGGATTTTTGCATCTATTTTCATCAAAGATATTGGCCTGTAAGTTTTATATTTTTGTGATATCTTTGTCTGGTTTTGGTATCAGGGTGATGCTGGCCTCATAAAATGAGTTCAGAAGTGTTCCTTCCTCTGCAATTCTTTGGAATCATTTGAGAAGGATGGGGGAACTCTTCTCTAAGTGTTTGGTAGGATTCTTCTGTGAAGGCTTCTGGTCTGGAACTTTTGTTTATTATTGTTGAGAGGTTTTTTTTAAAATTAATGATTCAATTTCATTATTGGTAATTGGTCTGTTCATATTTTCTCTTTCTTCTTGATTCAGTCTTGGGAGATTGTATATTTCTAGAATTTTATCCATTTCTTCTAGGTTGTCCATTTTATTAGCATATAATTGTTCACAGTAATCTCTTATGATCCTTTGTATTTCTGTCGTGTTGTTTGTAACTTCTTTTTCATTTCTGATTTTATTTAATTCTGCCTGCTCTGTTTTTTCCTTTGAGTCTGGGTAAAGATTTACCAATTTTGTTTATCTATTTTTTTTTTCTTTTTAGTTTTTATTTCATTTGTTTCTGCTTTGATCTTTCTATGTGGATAGAAATGGTTTTACTACTTATATGTGGATATAAATGATTTCAGTACTTTTGACTTTTAACCCTTCTGCTAGCTTTATATGTGGTTGATCGATTACCTTTACTGTATGTTTGCATTTACCAATGGGAGTTTTCCTTTTGTAATTTTTATATTTCAAGTTGTAACCTTTTCTGCTTAGAGAAGTCCCTTTAACATTTCTTGTAAAGTTGGTTTCTTGGTGCTGAACTCTTTAAGCTTTTGCTTGTCTGTAAAACTCTTGATATCTCCTTCAAATCTGAATGATAACCTTTCCAGGTAGAGTGTTCTTCATTGTAGATTTTCCCTTTTTTCACTTTAAATATATCTTATAACTCCTTCTGGCCTGAAGAGATTCTGCTGAAAAGTCAGCTAACAGCCGTATTGAAGTTCTCTTGTGTTTAACTTGTTGATTTTCCCTTGCTGTTTTTAATATTCTCTCTTTATTTTTAATTTTTGTCATTTTAATTACAGTGTGTCTTTGCGTGCTTCTCTTAGGGTTGATCCTTTTTGGGACTCTCTGTGCTACTGGACCTGGATGTCTGTTTCCTTTCCTAGGTTAAGAAAGTTTTTAGCTATTACATCTTCAAATATGTTCTCTGCCCCTTTCTCTCTCTCTTCTCCTCCTGGGACCCCTAAAAGGTAAATGTTAGTATGCTTGATGTTGTCCTAGAGGTTTCTAATACTGTCCTCATTTTTTAAATTCTTTTTTCTGTTCTGCTCTAGTGATTTCCACTATTCTGTCTTCCAGTTTGTTGTTGCGTTCCTCTGTATAATCTAATATACTGTTGATTACTTCTAGTGTATTTTTAAAACTTCATTTATTGTATTATTCAGGTGTGTTTGGTTCTTCATGTTTTCTAACTCCTTGTTAGACACTTCTAACTTCTCACTGTGTTCATCCATTCTTCTCCCCAATTTTTTGAGCATCTTTATGATTATTGCCTTGAACTCTTTATCAGGTAGATTGTTTATCTCAGTTTCACTTAGTTCTTCTTCTGGGGTTTTATCTTGTTCCTTTGTTTGGAACATGTTCCTCTGTCACCACATTTTGCCTAATTTACTGTTTCTATTTCTATGTATTTGGTAGGCTGGTTATGTTCCCTGATTTTCGAGCAGTGGCCTTATATAGGAAACGTGCTATGGCATCCAGCAGCACACTCCCCTCTGGTCACCAGAGCTATATGCTTCAAGGGTGCCCTCCACGTGAGCTGCACGGGCCCTTCTGTTGTGGCAAGCCGACTACTGTGTGTAGTCTGGCAGGTGTGGCTGAACCCAAGTGTGGTTGGTTCCAGAAGCTGCCAGCCACTGGTGGGTAGGGCAGGGCCATGAGCTAGCTGGCTATGGAGCCCTGAGGGTGGGGGGCATGTCTCAAATCTTGTGTTGGTCTGTTAGTGGATAGGGCCATGTCCTGGGATGCCCCAGGTCTGAAGTCCACCAGCTGGTGGATAGGGCTGGTTCCTGACATGGCTGGCTGTGGGTCCAGGGTGTCTTGGAGCTGGTGTCAGGCCACTGGTGACCAGGGCTGGGGCCCAGGCCATCCCGAGGTGGTGCCTTCCTGCTCCCACTGGTGGATAAGCTGTGTCTTGACACAGCTGGCTGTAGGTCCGCAATGGTCCAGGGCTTGTAACTACTCCCTCGTGGGATTGGCTGGGGACAGGTGTTCCTGGAGCTGGTGCTTGCCCAGTGGTGGGCAGAGCTGGGTCTTAGGGTCTCTGGCTGTGGGATCCATGTGTCCCAGAGATGGTGTTGACCTGCTGGTTGGTGGGTCCAAGTCCAAGGGCTGGCTGTGGAGCCCTGGAGGTCCTGGGGCTAGTACTGGCCACTGGTGGGTAGTGCTGGGTCCTGGGCCCTCTTGTAGGAAGGACTGGGTCCTGGGGCTGACGGGGGCTCAAGGATTCCTATGGCAGCTGGCCTGCTGGTTGGTGAGGCTGCGTCTGCACCCAGCTGGCTGTTTGGTTTCGGGTGCCCCAGGACTGATGCTGACGAGCTGGTGGGTGGGGCCGGGCTCCAGTACTAATAAACTAGAGGGAGGATTTCAAAATGGCGCTTGCCAGCACAAGTGTCTTCATGGCAAAATGAGCTCCCCAAAATGTGTGCTGCCAGCATCTATATCCCCAGGGTGAGGATCCTAGTTGCCTCCTGCCTTTCTGCGAGGCTCTCCAAGATCGAGCGAGTGGATCTGACCCAGACATCTTTAAAATTGCTGCTTCTGCCCTGGGTCTTAGTGGATGTGAGATTTTGTGTGGTCCCTTTAAGAGTGGAGTCTCTAGTTCCCACAGCTATGGGAACACTGGCCTTCAAAGCCAAACGTTCTGGGGCTTATTTTCCTGGTACAGGACCCCTGGCCTGAGGCATCTGATGTGGACCTCGGTCCTTGGGGAGAACCTTTGCGATTGTAATTATCGTTTTGTTTGTGGGTCACCTATCTGGGGGTGCGGGTCTTGACTATACTTTATCTCCATCTCTCCTACCATCTTGTTGTGACTCCTTCTTTATATCTCTATTCATAGAAGATCTTTTCTGCTAGTCTTCAGATCATTTTCATTGATAGTTGCTCTGTAAATAGTTGTAATTTTGTTGTACCTATGGGAGGAGGTGAGTTCAGGGTCTTCCTACTCTGCCATCTTAGCCACTATTCTGCTTTTCTATTTTCATAAGATTTATCACCTTCTAAAAAACAGAACTTTATTTATTATGATTATTATTTGTGTCCCTTTAATCAGATGTAAGTTCAATGAGGGCAGGACTTTGCTCACTACTGAATCTTTACAGACTGCAATAGTTCCTGGCACATAGTAGGTGATCAATACATATTTTTAAACAAATGAATGGATATTTTAATATTTAATATATGGACATAATAAAGTCCAAATTGTGAGATGCCAATGATTAAAGAAAAGACTGCATACTTTTTACCAATTATATGAAATAATAAGTGCAAAAAGATCTAGAGAAAGAAGTCAGTGTAATATCCCTTGTAGAACATACACTCTACGAGGACTTTTGTTTGTTTACTGCTGAGAGATTGAACATACAAATGGTCAATGGTCAGACCATATATAAAAAAGGAACTTTGACCTACAACCTGCAGCAAACTGCCTATGAAACCAATCTCCTTATCTATGATAAACAACCCAGGAAGCCCACCTGCAATAAGTCACACTTGCAGAAAGCCTGATTGTTACCTCTAGTGACAGTCTAGGAAGCTAAACAATAACTTCTGCAACAATCAGCCCAACATGGCCAGGACCTGATTAATAATTGACAGCTTCCCTAATTTTTGTCCCTGCTTCCAACTTAAAATCAACCATAGAAAGTCAAATATGTACCCCTAACCAATCGCAGAGGATGCCCTGCTTCTTGTTGGCCCACCTGTAGCTTCCCCATGCCAACAGCTTCCAATCAGGGCACACCTGAAGCCTTCCCCTTTAACATGATAAAGCTTTTCCATTTGTCTTTGAATCTCTGCCAAAGTGCAGGTGACAGGTGACGGTAGCTGACTCCCTTACTCTAGCAAGCTCAGAATAAGCAGCCGTTGCTTTACTCCTTTGGTTGGTCTTTGTTTATTTCCACACTAGTATATCCTGAACTCCTAGAACAAAGCCGAACACATAGTAGCTACTCAATGAACGTTTGTTAAATGAATACATGGATGGAAGACTAACATCATTGATGAAAATTTCATATAATGTGGTAACTTTTTTTTTAACTTGCCTTCAAAGGAAAAATAGGAATTGTTGCTATACACTTTTCTTCTTAGGTTGTTCAAGGCTATCTTACCTCTCTCGAAGAAAAAGAGAAAACTGTGCCATAGTAGTAGAAGATAGAGCTTTTGATGTGACTCAAGAAAGGATGATAAAGTATAGCATCTGAGGGCAAGTATTCCTTTGCATTCTGCTCATTGATTTATCTTTGAGATTCAGAGCTTTAAAGTTTATGTGGTAAAAAAGTATCTCCTTCTCTCCATTCCTTCCTTATCCTATCTCTCAGAGTTCTCACGATCCATATGTGGTCCGAGGAAGCTAGGGCTTTGGAGTCAAAATCCCAGTTAGTAAAAGAATGTGACTGTCTGTAGTCTCTGTGTACTGACTGACAAGTGTAAAGGAAGGGTGTCTGTGGCCATAGTAGGTGGCAGGTAGGAAATTCAGGGACTGTGGAATATTGGTTATCTTTTTATTATTTTCTACTGCAAATACTTTCCCTGCTTTCTCCAGTAAAACTTATGGAGAGGTACAGGGCTAGAAATGAAAAAGGTGACTGGATTGAACATTGGGAATCATTGAAAAATATGGTCTGTAGATGACAATCAGATTTTTAAAAGGAGTTTATTTGTATGTGATATATGTGCAGTAGGAAGCAGGGAAACAAGTTCTTAAGAAAGAAGAGAATACAATATAGTGGTGTTTTAGGAAGTCTTATCTGGCAGCCAGTGGCATTTGCTTTAGCACTCATGATTTCAGTAAAATTAAACAGAATAGGTGGCATTACCTCAATTTAATTTATCTTAAATAACTTTCTGGTGACTGTTTTGGATCAAATGCAAGGAGAGAAATTCAGAGAAGATAAAAATAAATCAATCTTTTACTTTCAACGTCAATCTTTTCTCATAAAATATTATGAATTCATTTTACATTACAATGTAGTTTAATTTTTTGGCAATGAATTAGGGCAGGCAACTCAGGTTGTATCCCTAGGAAAGAGATAATGTGTATTTCAGACTATTAGGGAGTTTATGCAGTGCACAAAGTGAGTTTTCCAAATATTAATTGTGTGTGTGTGTGTGTGTGTGTGTGAGAGAGAGAGAGAGAGAGAGAGAGAGAGAGAAAGAGAAAGGGAGAGGAGGGTGAAAAATGCATCACTGTATTTCTTCTGAAAATTCAGTTAGAGATAGTTAATGGCTTAACAGGGAATAGAGTTTCAGATTTGAGAAAACCAGTATAGCTCACCCACCGTATCCTTTTATATACATTTAGTAAATGTCTATATAACTGAATTTTAGGATCTTTGTTCATATTTTTGAGACACATTCAATGGCAAAGTAGAGAGAGGAGCTTGCTGAGTGACTTAGCAAATCTAATTGCATTAAAATTTGTATTTAGTATCAAAAGATAATTCTCCTTTCACAGCTAGTGTTTAACAACTTTTTTCATAGGCACATCAGAAACTCAACCCAGATAACTTTCATTATAAATGTTTTCTGGAGATACCATTATAAAAAGGAACATTTGATCTACTATAGTTGGTTTTCAGATATTAAATTGCTGCTCTGAGCTTTTGGGCTCCTGGTAATCAAAATACTAAGAACTGCAAACAACAGCATTCTGTGCTCAGAACCCCCCAGCAACTATTCTATACTGAGAAGAGCATTGAAGACTCATTTATCAGTATTCATAGTCGGGTTGAGTTAGGTAAAAACATTTTAATGATATTAGAGATTATATTGTAATAAGAATTTCTTGGGAAACCTGAAGTTAGGTGTGGCATAAGGCTTGTTTGAAAAGTATATAGAACTGCTGTAATATCATCTAAATTTTATTTTTAGTTCAACATTTATGCTACACATCTCTAGGAACTTGTGATCAAAAGAAATAGGTTTAAACTAAACCATCTAACCTTCTAGCTGTGTGAACCCTGATTATATTTCCTTCCCTTTTTGAGTTTGTGTGTTCCTTACTCCTTAAGGGTAAGTAAGACCTGTGGCCTAGGGCAGTGGTAAGCATGAAATAAAGCAGTTTTTTAAGTACTAAAATAGTATCTGATATGTAATAGCATCTTAGTAAATGAATTAAATAGAGTAAATAATGTGAACATCTGAATAAAAGAATGAATCATCAAAATAAGTCTCTTGTAATGAATACTGATAAAGTGCCAGGTTCCCTTACTTCATTACTGTGCTTCTGATACCACTTAAGAGGCTCACAGAGAGTTTAAAAGAGCACAATACTTTGGGAAGACCTCCTGGATTCTCTGAAGTTTTTAATCCCAGTTTTGTGATTGAGTGAATGTGCATTTATATCACTTATCAAATACTGTATATATTTGTTTATGTTATTTGCCTCTTCCATTAAAATACCAAGCAAAAGTGTTAATAAATATTTGTGGAGTAAAATATCTTATGGCTCTGATCATTGAGCAAAGTTTGAATCATATAGTAGGAACTAACTGAATACTTACTGGAGTAACATCTCACAGGCAAATAGTAATTGACTGAATGAATAAAGTCTTTGTGCATTTAACTCAGGTGTGTTAACTCAAAATATGAACGACAAAAACATCCAGCTTTGTCTAATGGATATGTACAGAAACTTAAATCTGCAGAATATATGGAAGTTCTGCCAAATTATCTCATTAATTTCAAATGATTAGGAGCAACCAAACCACATTATATGACCACATTGACACTAATTTTAAAAAAACACCAAAATGTAACCAGAAAAAAACATTTATCTTTCAATTAAGAAAAGCTTTATCTTATGAGTAAAAACCATAAAGTAAGTTAGAAAATATTTATAAGAATAATGTAAAAGCTATATATTCAAGTGTTTGGTATACAACCAAAGCAATACTTAGAGTGGAATATAAAACCTTAATATTTTTATTATAAAAGAAGAAAGTTTGAAATTAATTAGATAATCATCTTACCCAAGGAGTTTAAAATGAATAGAATAAAAAGAAGAAAAGAAATAATAAATATAAAATCTGATACTAATGAAGGAGAAAATAAATATCTGAATGGTCTATAACCTTTAAAGAACTTAAATCACCAGTTAAAAAAGCTTCTCCCATAGCAAATTCAAGGATGAGCTTGGTTTTACAAGAGGGTTCTACCAAACTTTCAAGAAAAAAATAATTCTAACATTAAATACTTTTTAATAAAAGTGAAAAAGAAGGAATTTTGTCAAATACTATAATAGTTGATAAATGCAAAACAATATAATTTATATATTATATGGCATATTAATAAAATAAACATTTGTGACATGTCACTGCATCTAAAACCTTAAAAAGTTCCAGTACTGTTGCCACTGAGTGCTCCTTCTTTATCCTGTCCTGCTGCCTCTCTCAGGGGTAAATAGTACCCTGAATTTTGTGTTTTTTATCATAGAGTTTTAAAAAATTGAGGCATTTAGTAAAATGCACAGACATTTTGACAAGTAACTACACATATGTAAATAAGATAAAGTATCCTTCCATTATACAAAATAATTATATCAAATATACCAAATAATTCTCTCCTTCCACCAAGACAACCACTGCTTTTCTGATTTCTATCACTACAGGTTAGTTTTGTCTGCTCTTGACCTTTATATCAATGGACTTATACAGCATTATTCACATGTATGTGTGTTTCTTTTGAGATTCGTCCATCTTGTCTTAGTATATCATTCTTTTTTATTGCTAAGCAATATCCCAGTGTATAAATATACCACTGTTTGTTCATCCATTTTCCTGTTGATGGAATCCCAAACTGTTTTTAGTTTGGGGTTGTTATGACTAAAAGTGATATGAATATCCTTATACACAGCTTTTTATAGACATATTTTAACATTACTTGTTTAAATATTTTGAAGTCCAACTACTGTACCAATGTGTATGTGTATCTTCTTTGTAAGAAGCTTTCAAACTGTTTTCCAAAGTACTTGTACCATTTTACATTCACACTAGAAATTTATGAACATTTCAGTTGCTCTACTTGCAATGGAATTTTGGATGTTGCCATTCAAGTGTGTGCAAAGTGGTATCCCACTGGAGTTTTAATCTGTATTTCCCTGATAAATAATAAGGTTGAACAACTTTTCAACTGCTTGAATGATTTACAAAAGAGTTTCTAAAAGAGAATTTTGCTTATTTTGGATATAAATTTTTAGAATAATCCTGAGTATTTTGGGATTAAAAAGATGGCTTCCAGCTTGTCTTCATTACTTTCTTAGATATCGACAGATTTCTGAGTATATGATGTTTCTCTCTCCTCTCTTAAAAATAAGGAAATCCCATAGAAATATACAAATGATTCAGGTCAAAGTGTGAGGGAAAGCTTCACATGCAAACAAAAAGGTGTTAATAAACTTTAAATTGTGACCCCCTCATCTGACCAGAAAAGTACTGCCCAAAACAACACTTAATGTATGCAGGAGAAATAAAATTATAAATTCCAACAGAATTTGGAATTTATAGTTCCAAACTAGCCTGTCTAGAGCTTGATAACAACACCCCATTATGTGATTTGAAATATTTTGTAAATAAATAGAATGCTATGTAACTGCTTATCTCCAAATACAAAATGATGAGTTAGATTATAAATTCACTTAAATTGAATAGAGCTCTTGTTTCTATTGGCTTATTGAGACTAGTAAGGCCTATGTAAATTTACAATGCAAGAATTCATACATTTCCAGAAACAAAAAAAAAAACTTTAAATACTTGTTGGGCTATAAGTCAAGGGAAAAAAAACAAACTTTAAAATAATGACCTTGATTGCTAAATTAGAAGATAAGAAGCACAGAAAGGCCATTGATATCAGACAAATAGCCAGGAAAAAAACAAAAAACAAAACCCAAAAAACCTAAGAACTTCCGTACTTCAAAATATACTTTAAAGATGAAATCTGAATGAAGTCTACAATTTAATTAATATAATGCACTAATGTTAATTACTTAGTTTCGACAACTGAACCCAGGCTATATACGATGTTAACATTAGGGGAAACTGAGGGAAAGGTGCACAGGAACTCTGAACAATACTATATGCAACTTTTTTGTAAATCTAAAGGTATTCCAAAATTATAAGTTTATTTAAAATTATGTATTTAGAGAGAGATAAAGGAAATGTGGCAAAATATTAATAATTGGTGAATCTAGGTGACAGGTATATATGGCTGTTTACTGGCCAACTTTTCAACTTTTCTGTAGGTTTAAAATTTGTCAAAATCAAGTGTTAAAAGAAAAAAGAAAATCATATTAGGAAAAACAAAACAAAAGAAAAGAATTGAAAATTTTTATTTACTATATAAATCTTGAAAACGGTTAAGACTATTTCTTATTCAGGTGACTTTTTGGACAATTTATACTGGTTTAATAATTTTGATTTAAAGCAATATATGCCATCTGATTTTATCACAATGTGGGAAAAATAATATTAACACGCTTTATTTTATTTTATTTAGCAGTGTTTGGTTTATAAAAGATAAGTATATTTGCTCATAAAAAGCTTAATTCTTCTTAATTTTAATCTCCTAAACTGATTTTATGGGTAAATAATTTATTGTTTCCAAAAAATGGTTAAGTAAAATTTGAACGTTTAACTAAATTAAATTATAATAACAGTATTGTCTAAACTACTATTAAACTGTTTATCATGCTGCAAATCAATAAGACTAATTATTCCAAATACACTATCTGGGTAAATATTTTATACAATGAAAAGTGGCTGTCAGTTAGTAGGCTGAAAGGATATAAAATACCTTGTCTTAGTGTACATGTTTATAATTAACCTTCACAAAGGTAAAAGCAATATAATGCCTGTTTCTTGATTCAGTCAGGTATTGCCATAATAATACTGCTTGTCTATCCCCAGACTCAGTGGATTAAAGGAATATTTATTTCCTTGCTCATATGTCTGCAGGTAGTCTGTACATTAGCTGGACTGGGCTGAACCCCCAGCTCTGGGATTCAGGCCCCAGGTTCCAGGCTCCGTGATGCAACTGTATTTGTTCTGGGGTATAGACTGTCGGGCATCGGCTACCTGGGACATGCATCTCTGATGGCAGATCACCGGAGCGTATGCCCTAACATGAAAGGACATTTCTAGACTCTGCTCCCCTCATGTACACTAATATCCCAATAGTCAAAGCCAGGCATGTGGCCATTCCCAGGTCAAAGGGCAGAGAGATACACTTCACTCACCATGAGGCCATGGAGAATGTGTGAAAAAAAAAATCACAACAGATCAGTGAATAATTGGAAACAGTAATTTAGCCTGCCTTATGCGGATATGTATAATGGTGTACGATTGTTTCTGGAATACTGCTACTCTGACATGCTTGTATGTAATGGACAATTTTCAGTTTACTCCCTGGTACTTTTTGGTCTATGGCAGAAGTTAGCAATTGCAGTTAAGAGTTGAAACCAATATTGGTGGTTGAGGTTCTAATAAATTCAAAAGTTGCAAAGCAATATAAATGTGTATAGAAGATAATGGGCTTGACTTTTGTCCATGAAGGGAAAAAGAGGGTAAGTAAATAAAATGGTTGGTTATACTAGAGAGTGAAAGATAATAGACTAAGACAAATTGGGGCTCTACAGTAAAATGTGGAATTATCCGAGGTAAAGTTTATCTTCTAGTACCTGCAAGAGTGACTTAAAAAAATGAACAATAAAATTTATCTAGTTTTGACAAAGTTGGCCAGTGTTATGAGTTTATTTTAAAGAAAGTTGTGGTTTCCACACACAACTGTTGTCATTGTTCTCTTCCTTCATCATTCTTCCCCCTGTTGCCCGCCCCTGGGTGACTCATCATCCCTTATTGATTTCTTGAATTCTGACTACACCTCCACATATCGTCCTCTTATTTAATTCTTTACAATTTAAATCCTTAGAGGGTAACATCTGTTACCTGCTGGGACCTTGACTATTATGTATTTATCTCTTTGTCTTGTTTTAGTTTCGCCACATTTTAATGTTTAGATTTTACTTTATATCCATCTATGGGAATTGTTTAGAGTAGAGGAAAAAGCTCAAAGTGTAATCTTATAATGTTATTTTTTAAATAAAAAAAATTATGTCCTCAGTGATCATTTTGGAACACATATCTATTTAATCAAATGTTCCTCTATGATTTTTTTCCATTTGTCATTCAAGAGACTGAAGTTGAAATCGAAATAAACATATTAAAAATTAGTTACCTTGTCTTTTTTTTTTCAGAAGTAACAAACCAACAAAACTCTCCAATTTCCTTGCAACTTAGGATCGTTTAAAGAATGTTCTACTTATGTTATCCCTTTCTTTGACTCCCACTGCTTCCTTCTGCTCTGGTACAAGCTGGTATCAGATAAGAGGACCCATGGAAATACTCTGAGCCTGGTTGAAAAAAGAGATCACACTTGAGTTTGCAGCTTTAGACATTTTGTGATGAGTTTCAGACCTAAAGTTAGACTGATCTTAGGTGTCTGGATCTGTGGTGAAGGAAATATTTCTGCATTTGTTAGAAGATGCTTTGATAGCCCTTCACTTCTTTGCCTTGAAGCAAGAAAAATATTCTTAAAGTAAAGGGAATATTTCTCAGGATCATTGCTATCTGTCAATCAGAAATATGAGGAACTAATGAACAACCCCTAATTTTGACAATTTAATAAGGTGGGAAGTACACAAATTCACTACGTAAAAAAACCTGGGTGCAAATCCAACCTGAACAATTTATTTGTTGGAGGAGGTTACCAAGAGGACTTGACCATTGGTTGACCTGCGACCCAGACCCAGGCAATGGGAGGCTCCTTGTCCCCTCCCCATTCTTGGAATGTATGTTCTGCCCCAAATTTTCATAATGGGAGCCGTTGTCAAGGATGCAGCCTTGAGAGAGCAATGTGTTGTTGAGACCACATGGACGGTATATATGACTGAATCCAGTTAAGGCTGCTATATAAACTTTTAAGATTCTGGCAGGCAGAGGTGGAGATCTACTCGTCTCATGGTGGTGGAGACAAGCCTGGTAAGTAAGTTCCTTGCTTATTAGAACTGCCGCCCAGGAATCTGGAGTGGTTGCCTCTTTCCTCCCTCACTCCTTGTCCTCTGTGTTTGAGGGCCAGTTTGTGAACAGCATTATTTCATCTTTCCCCATCTCCTCTTGCAGAGTAATGCCTACCTTCCCCTGCTATGTCATGTAGGAAAGGATTACTAAAGAACATTTTGGGTAAACCTCTTATTTACAGAAGAATTTTATTAAACTAGGCTGAATAGAGCTTCAGAATTCCCTGTATCCTGATTATCTTCAGCCCCACCTTGTTCCTTGCTACCTGGTAACCTTGAGCAAGTGGCTTAAACTGCATTGTTTCAGTTTCTTCATCTTCTAAAGGAGTTTACATGTACCATGTACCCATTGCTTGGCTCATAGGAGGTACTCAGTAAATTCTTATTCTTATTATTAAATAAGAATAATAATTATTATGACTATTTTCTTATTAGAGAAAGCACATTTATGAGTGATATTATTGAAACAGGGTAAAGAGGCATTAAGAGATAATATTGAGAAGAACTCATGAATAAAATAACCCAAAGAAGAAATATTTAGGAAGTAAGAATATGTTGCATTTTGGCTTTAATGTAATTATTTTTTTTCTCTTTTAAGATGTTGTTGTGCTACCTTAACACTGAGTTCACCTGGATAAAACACTTACAAGGTGGTGATTTGCCTGTCCCCCAAATGCCTAGGGATAAGCCTGCACAGGATAGTCAACAAGAGGTGAAGGCCATTTTAACTTGGTGAAATACTGGCATTCTTATGTTCACTCTTTTAGTCCTCTGGATAATAGAGTTGTAACATTCATCCACCTCATGAAGGTGTTGACAAAGTAAATTAACTTATTTCATTTTAGAAATACATATTAAAATATCAGTTCTTAAAAAATTATTTGTTAAAAGAAAATCAATCTCTTCTGTTGCAAACAGACAAAAAGATAGATTTTCCTGCATCTCTTGACAGTGATTTTGGGGTTTTCATGAATTTTGAAAGCTTATGAATAAAGAAAAGGGTGTAATCCCAGCAGTGAGTAGGAAGTTTATGATGACATATGGATGGATGTCAGCAAGAATCAAGAACATTCCTGCAGAGATAAGGGGAGGCATCGTGTGGGAGGAACTCACTCAGCTGTCTCAGGGTGCTGTGGATAGACCATCTTGAGTATCACCGAAGTTCTGGATTCTGCCATATATTTTTCATATACTAACCATGATAAAAAGCCCCTTGGGGACTTTAATTTTTAAGTGTCTTTCATTCTGATAAATTAAAACTCCTCCCTTCAAGTAGAAGAGTTTTTGTAGTACTATGAATGATAATAAAAGCAACAGCAGCAAAAATAACAATAAAAATAATATCAGCTTAATACATTGCCCTCCTGTGCCAGGCCCTAGTCATCTCATTGAGTGTCTCAGCAAACCTGTGAAGAAGGTATTATTATCCTTATCTTACGTATGTGGAAATGGGGGCCCAGGAAATTAAGAAATCTCACCACAGTCACATGGGTTGGAAAGGTTAGGACTAGGATTCAAACACAGATTTACCGCTTTTCAAAGCTGAATTTTTTTTTTTTTTTTTTTTTCCGGTACGCGGGCCTCTCACTGTTGTGGCCTCTCCTGTTGCGGGAGCACAGGCTCCGGACGCGCAGGCTCAGCGGCCATGGCTCACGGGCCCAGCCGCTCCGCGGCATGTGGGATCCTCCCGGACCGGGGCACGAACCCGTGTCTCCTGAATCGGCAGGCGGACTCTCAACCACTGAGCCACCAGGGAAGCCCTCAAAGCTGAATTTTTAATCCCTGTACAATGCCATAAACAATTGGTTTATAGTTTCCATTTCTTCATAAAACAATAATCTTAAAGTGCTTTTTATAGTTACCATTCAGGATTGTCTATCAGCAATAAGAATAATGGACATAACACTCACGGATTCTATTGGCTTCAGTTGCTACTCACTTTATCCTTTTGGAAATGTTCCAAGAAAATACACCAAGAAAGCCAAGTTGCACAGAAATAACAATAGAATATTGGTCAAATATGATTATAAAGCACTTCTCTTTTATGATAAACAAGTCACATTTTTTAAGATGGTACAAATTATAAACATTTTTGAAAAGAAATTACTTGTTTTTAGTGTTTCCTGAAATATACTTAAGTTTCAAAAATTCTGATACAAACCCCTGAATCTTTAATTAGAAGACAGAAGATATGCTGACATGACATATACAGGTTAAATTATGAATTATCTTTTAATTCTTCCTTGTTTTCCTCTTAGCCCCCAAAACATCCTTTTTTTCATACTTTCATTTTAGACTTTAATTTCTAAAATGCTTGGCTGAGACTTTTCTTGATGTACAGAAAAGCAGGTTTATAATGGCAAGAGCCTCAGTTCAGAGTCTCCAGTATGTCAAGTACATAAAAGCATCTGCATGGTGAGTGAGAAGTTTTCATAAATAATTATGGTGTCTTATTATCAGTCTCAGAAATCCTTCTTGGTTGTAAGAACACTTAAGATTCAGAAAGAACCAAGTTAGTTAATACACGTTTCACTTATTTAACTCACAAAGACATATGAACAAAGATTATGAACATTGATTCATTCTTAATTGAAAATTTAAACCTAACAGAGAATAGCTTACTTGATATCTTTTAATTTTACTTTTTAATATTAAGCAAGATCATTATCACCATAACTATGTGTGCAGAATAACATCCCACCCACCTTTAAAGAACTACTTTTCAAAATATTCAGATTTTTTGGCCTATGTCAGTTTTTCTGCTAATATCTCAGAAGAGATGTTCCTTTAGGTAGTTATTTTCTCTTAAAATGCTTTAAAAATGATCTCAATGAGCTTTAACAAGTTTATTTTTTGTTTGTTGAACCACCTAGTCAACCTACCTCAGAATGAAAGTGAAGTAAAAAGTGAAATAAATTTGAATAGCAACATATAAGGCTACCCTTAAAGTAACAGTCTTTAAGGTAAAAATTACATGTTCAAGCTATGTTTTTATTGTTCATGGAGGCCAACAAAATTATTAGGTGAGAAGAGACAAGACGACAACCCATGCTATGTTCTATGCTAATTCATATCCGTAGAAAAACTTAGTTACTGGCTAAAAGCGAGGATTGAATATACCAGCTTCAAAAATGACATGTTTTATTGACGATTTTGCCCCCAAATTCTAGGCAAATCATATGCATTTTTGACAATAATTCATGAATGTAAACATGGATGTAAAGCAGTGGTTCTCACCTGGGGTCAGTTTAACCCCACAGGGGTCATTTTTGTTGTCATGACTTGGAGACTTCTGTTGGTATCTACTGGGTAGAGGCCAAGGATGCTGCTAAACATCCTCCAGCGCACAGCTCCACACAAAACAGAATTATCCAGTCCAAAATGTCAGTGGTGCCACTGTCACAGTTACGGTGATAGAGCATGAAAAGCATCAGTAAGCAGGGATCTAGAGTTCAAAATTCAGTTAGTGTATTTTGGGAGGATTAGAGTATAAGGAGGTATGTAAGAGTAAGGAGGAAGAACAATAAAGCATTGAATATGCAAACGTCATAATCAGAAACTGAATGCAGTGAAAAACTAAACTCAGCCAAGGTATCTGAATAATAGTTATCCAGTTACATAAAAACTAGAGAAAAGAAGGAAAGCATTAATGATACACAAGTATTGCAACTTTAAGGTGATGGGGTAATTCAGGGGGAAAAGGAAAGTCTTTTTAATAAAAGTGACTTATTAAAAAGTGGTTTAATAAAAACTAGATATCTGTATGAATAAAACTGAATGTAAATACTGACTTCACAGCACACTCGAAAATTAACTTGAAGTAGATCAGACTTAAATGGCAACCTAAAACTATAAAAATTCTGGAGGAAAACCTAGGAGAAAATCTTTGTAACTTTGGTATGTGTAGAAGTCTCTTAAATAAAATACAGAAAACAGGAAGCAAAACAGATTTTTTGTTGTTGTTAAATTCAAGTTCATCAAAAGTAGGAATTTTGCTCTTTGAAAGACATCATGAAAGAAACAAACGATAAACCACAAGTTGGGAGAAAATACAAAATTTATATCACTGTGTAAACCTTTAAAACAAAAAGGTCAGCGTTTAGTCAGCAAAATTGAGTTTATGTGGGAATAGCAGAGGAATTGCAATTTGGAACATGCATAATAAGGTGAACCACAGGAAAATCCAGAGAACAAAGGAGAGGAGCATTCTTTGATAGAGGAAGGGAGAAAGTTGAGAGGGTCTGGTTTGAATGAAAGTTTATTGAAGGAGATTGAGAGTTGCGGGTTATGGGGTTGTGGTGGCTTCTCATTGGCTACTTCGCAGCGATTTATCATTGGCTGAGCTGTTGCTGGGCCGGAAGAAAATCTTCCTTCTTTTTGCTGGGGTATGTAAATTAAGTTGTGACAGGCAGTACAGGTGTGAGGGCTCCCTCTTCACTTTAAATGAGGTTTTCCTTTATTTATTTTCACATTTCCCCTTTTAATTAATATCTTTCTGTGAAAACACTGCTAATCAAGAATTGGGTTTTTCATATTTAGTGGTTTGGTCCCTCGGTGTTAGGAAGGACCTTTCCTCGTTGTCATGTCGCACATCAGAGGAAAAGTGTACAGACTGGAACTGTTGAAGGCACATCTGAGTAACAAGGAAGGGTAGGAAGCAGAACTCTCAGCCATTTCCCAGTTAAAGTCTGTATCTTTTGAAGGTCATAAGCATTGGAGATCATCTCAAAGCGTTGAGCTAGCCTCCCCTTATTGGGTACATCATTTCCATAAGAGTTTGGCAGGCAATAGGTACAAAGCTTAAAAAATAATTACACAAAACAGGATTAAAAGTAATATGACAAATTCAGTTTGTATGATGGTTCTAAACCAGGATCCTAGACTTGAAGGTAGCCAACTGAACAAATTGCAGGACCGTGGATAATCAGGTGAAATTTGTTATACCAGTGTGCTTGTTCCCTTATCTTGTGTAATTGAATTTCTACTTCTCCAGAGGCATTTATCCATGTACAACAGGTGATATTTACTATTGCATAAATGCCTCCTTGTTCATCAGGTAAGTAATCAAGGTCTATGTAGTTGTCCAAAACTACTTTAGCCAATGAGTCAAGCGATTGTTTTGGGGCTGCTGTTGCTTTCACTGTGGCATTGACCAGCTCTCCTAATATTAGGGAAAGATTTCTGATCACATGTTCATTGGCACTTGATCTGACACAAGGGAGAAAGTCTCTCCCTATGGAGGCAAGCCCAGAGTCACGTATGTCTCTGGGTTGTTCTTGTCTGAATCTATGCCTCAGGACTGGAAAGGTAACAGCCATGGAGGCCAGTATAATTTTAAGGGTCTGTAGGTCACACAGGCAGTTTTATTCTGGTTACTCTTAACCTTGTGTCCCTTTCTTTCATAAAACCTGGAGACAAAATTTCTCAAGTTTGGGTGTTAATCAGAGCCAGGGAAATGGACCAGGGAGTCTCTAGCATCATGGACAGATCAGTTTTTGATGACAATTCGAGCAGTCTGAAAGGTTATCCCTGCCTCCCCTTAGCAATGGCCTGAGATACAGATGATGACATCTTTCCAGGTCAATGCCAGAGTAAAGGAAAGAAAGGGAAGAAAAAAGTGTTTCATGTTTAGCCAAAGTATGAAGTCTTGATCTAGCATTTTGAGAGGAAGTAGTCTACCTCAATATCAGATACTTCTCTTCCTACTCTACTCTATTTGGAGGTCTCTGGCTTTTGTATACAAGGTCAGATGGAGCCTTTTTCAGCTGTAAGATGTGTATCTAAGGTTCAAGTCCCTGAAGTATGGTTGCTATCTCAGTAGTGAGGAGGACCTAATACGGTCCCTTCCAAGGATATTCAAGAGCAATCTTTGTTCTTAGTGATTGAAATGTTACTTTGGAGATTTGTAACCAGATATTTGAGGAAACTAGAAGAATTCAGGATCTAGTACAGTTTACAGGTAGATAGCAAAACCTCAAGGACAGTTAGCAGGATTCGAATCTAATATAGACAAAAGTGTGAAAATAAGTTTTCTCTCCAAAATTGCCCCCATTTTTATCAAAGATAGTGACAGTAAAACTAATTTATTTTCATTGAACTTGGCCTGTTTATTTACTTAAGTGCACCAATAATAGTGATGGGCCATATAAGCTCTTTTTATGACTGCTTTGTTAGAACTTTTTATAAAGAATCTCAGATTGAGCTCTTAACAACCTCTCAAAACCAGGAAGCCAAGTCCAAGTCCAAGTCTAAGTAGTTCCTTAAAGCTATCTGGTTATATCTGAGTCTATGCATGCCTCTCTCATATGTGATATTCCAGTCAAAGCATTGGTAATACAGCCAATATTTCTAATTGCCTTGTTACAAGGAGAATAGATTCTTATTAAATTCATGTAAATAACTATATTTTTGTGAAAAGAATGCTCCAAATTTCCAAATTTTGAAGGGATCAGGAAGAGAAAACAAAAACAAATGTTTTATCTTTGTCTACATAACGTCTACATAAGTCATAGATAGCTTAAGAGAAAAGTTTTCCTTAAATCTGAAAAAAACCCATTAAGAAGCCAGCATTCTTTCAAACAAAAAAATGATAAAAAATTATAATCTTCCTCCTCAGTTCATTTAGTCCCATGTAATGAATACTTGTTCTGTTGAATTCAGTTTTTCCATTAGTTCTGGAAATTCTTACTCAGTTCAGTTTTATGATCTGAAAGTTTTCAGAAGCCTATACTTGTCAAAAGTCCTGTCCTTAAATTTCCTCGACATTAAAGTACTTTTGCGGGAATGCTTTTGTAAAAGCGCCAGAATAAAACAATACCTGTCTGTAAATGACAAAAGGCTAAAAATGGCAATGGTTAAAGATCTGATGAGAGTTCATTATATGGCAATTGGCAAGGAAATTTGGTTATTTCTGTGACATGCGTTTAAGATAGTAACTAAAATTGTGACTGATAATGTCACACCAGGACATATCAGAATTTTAGGAATTTTATACAATTTCTAGAACACATATTAGCATTCACCCATTCACCAATGCTTTCTCACAGAAAAATTTCTTGCCATGACACAAAACCTGTACTAATAGAATCAAAGATCTTCAGTTTCTCTGTAAAACCTCGCCAAAGTGGATAAACTTATGTTCAGTATTTAATGTTTCAGTGTTTTACCTTATTTGGAAATCATTCAGATATTCAGTGAATTTAGCTCATGATTTAACTGAACTTAACAAAACTTTAAAAAATGTATTATTATTATTGAGGTAACCTTGGTTTATACCATTATATAAGCTTCATGTTACAACATTGTATTTCTGCTTCTGTGTACTCTATAGTGTGCTCATCACCAAAAATTTAGTTTCCATTTGTCACCATTCAGATGACCCATTTATCCCCCCTCAACCCCATCCGGTATTCACTACTCTTCTCTGTATCTACGTGTTTGTCACCATTTGGTTTGTTTTTTTCATTTATTTTGTTTGTTTCTTTGCTTTTTATATTCCACATGAGTGAAAGCCAACAGTATTTGTCTTTCTCCAACTGACTTATTTCTCTTAGCATAATACCATCAAGGTCCATCTATTTTGTTGCAAATGGCAAGATTTCATCCTTTTTATGGCTGAGTAGTATTCCACTGTATATATACCACATCCTCGTTATCCCTCTTCAGGGCTTCCTGATTTCATTTTAAATGAAATTTTCTTTTATTCATTTTCACAAGACAAAAACTTATATTCATAATATATGACAAAGCCTTTTAGTTACAGGAAGACAAAAAACCTAATTAAAATACTGACAAAATATTTGAACAGACATGTAATCAAAGTAGAATAATAAGCACATGAAAGGATGTTTAGCATCTGTAGCCATTTGAAGAATTCAACTTAAAACTATAATGAAATAACATTACACTTCCGTTAGAATGGCTAAAGTGAAAAAGGGTGACAATACCAACTGTTAGCAGGATATGGAACAATTGGAATTCTCATATGCTGCTAGTAAAATGTAAAATGGTATAACCACTTTGGAAAATGAGTTAACATTTTCTTAAAAAGTTAAACGCATATCTAATGTACAAACCAAGAGAAAGAAAAAGTATATATCTCTGCAATGATTCGTATTTGAATATTCATAGCAGCTTTATTTGTAATAGCCCCATACTAGAAACAATTCAAATGTCCATAGACAAAAGAATAGATAACAAGATATAAGATAGCTAAATAATGTAATACCACTTAATTAAAAGGAAAAAAAACCTCTTAATATGGGCAACAAAAATGATGTATCTGAAAATAATTATGCTTAGTGAAGGAAGCTAGACAAAAGCAGTGTATACTCTATGGTTCAATTTGTATTAAATTCTAGAAAATACAAGTAAACCATATGGACCTAAATAAGACAGTGGTTGTCTGGTGATACAAGTAGAGGGAAGGATGATTTGAAAACAGGTACGATGAAATTTTTGCAGCAATGGAAATATCTGAAGTAATGATTGTGGGTGAAACTTCATGAGTATGTATGTGTGTGTGTATATATATATACACACACACATACATACATTATCCTGCACAGATTTCAAGTATATAATTTGATATCTGTCTATCTATCTATATCTACTTGTTATCACCAGGCAACCACTGACTTATATATATATCAAATTATATACTTAAAATCTGTGCAGGATAATGTATATACATTCTCTCTCAGTAAAGTAGTAAAATCTAAAAATATGTGTTTTATAGAGTAACTATTGACTAATGTGGTAGAAGAGGTGGTGAATAAATGCCCCCAATTCAAACCATAGGACAGAAAATTCTGAAGCACTCCTACATACTGAGAATTTTGAGGATGCTGGCCCAGGGAGTACATCCACAGCATCTTCCAAGTTTGCTCCAAGCTGGTGTGCTTCCTCCTGGGATGGACCTGACTCATTTACAGGGAATATCTGGCTCAATCCTGGGTCAACCCTTTTACCGTTTACCTGCCACTAGTCACCCTCTCCTAAACCCTCATCCTGGGACACCTTTGCATCTGGCAGTGAGGCAACAGCAGCTACAGTGCTCACTTCCTCCAGGCTTTGGTTCCCAGGCAGCTGCTGTCAGCGTTCAGACGATGACTCAGAATGTGCCCAGCCGGTCAGGCCTGCCTCAGGTGCACTCCCAGCTAGAGCACCGCCCCAGCCAGAGGAGCAGCTCCCCCATGGGCCTTGCCAAACGGTGTGGCTCAGATGTGCTACAGCAGCCCCTGCCCGCCATGCCCGCCAGAGTCGTCAGTGTAGGTGAACTGGAGTACCGACAGTGAGCAGGGCAGCAGGCTTGCCTAAGCCTGGACCTCATGGTGGCACCCTGGTCAGGACGCTGCTTCCTCATCTCATGCTGGTTTGTGGGCTTTTACTTTGTAGCACTCTGTGCGAAGCTGTTTAAGGGCACCCAGGCACCTGGTGTTGTCTGCATTATGATGGAAGGAACTTATTAACCAATCGAGTGGAGCCTACATGGTCTGAATACAGGATGCAGTGTTGTCAGTCCTGAATACAGGGAAGTCTTTTTTTGTAAGACATGTGAATGAAGTGTTGGTGTCTTCACCAAGAGGTGGCACCTTAAGGGTTCTGAGGAAGTAAATGTATAGACCCTTATGTACAGACCTGTGTATAAACAACTTTTGTACATACATATAGGATAGCTTTTCTGAACTTACACAGCTGTACATAAAAGTAGCTGATATTAGTTAAGCCTGTGTCAACAGTTTCGATTGTTTTTCACTTGTACATTTGGGACTTTTTCTTTTGGTTGATTAAAGTTGCATATGCTAAGTGTGTGAATGAAAAAAAAAAAGTTGCCTAAAACATTGGTCAGCTTGACAACATACCCCAATATTGGTTTCCTTCTTTCTCTGTTACATTATTTCCCATTCTCTGCTCTTGTTCCCTGGAATCAGTTCTGGAAATAAACTACTATATGTAAGCCTTTTTCTCATAGGCTGCTTTCTGCTGGCTACTCAAGGTAGGGTATATGTCTTTTCTTCAAAGTCTCTCTGTACTATAAATATGGCTGATGATATAAATGGTGAAGGTCTGGCAATATATCTCAATACAGAAAGTATTTTTGAGTGATGCCTTCAGGAAAGGAAGAACTGTCTTCTGTAGATTTCTAAATATGTTCAATTGAATTATTCATCTGAAACTTCTCCAACTTTAAGTTGTTCCCCAACTTTACTTTGTGTAAATGTAGCATGTTAAGAGATATATTTCTAGCCCATATGAGTGAAAGGAGTCACTTGAGCTCCTGTGTTAAATGAGAATTTGCAAACTTGCAACCTACTTTAGTGCTAAGCGAAACAGATGTGTTTTGTGCATTTCATTTAAGGATATTAGTTTGCACATTTATTTCCCCAAGGTCAAAACAAATGGGTACTGTGTATCTTTTCATCCAAATAGGAAAATGTTCCCCAGGAAAGCTTTGGTTTGGTTTGTTATTAAGGCATCATTTTAACTTGATAGTGGGTACTTCTCATCTACAGCTTGAGACTAGCTTGAGATCTGGAGAATGGAGTCATTTGTGTGCTGGAACCTGCTTGTACCAGTTCCTGAGAGCTAAATATGCCCATCTCTTCTCAACTTTGTGTTCAGTGTCATCACATAGACAGCTTGAAATTGACAACGGTGGGAATATTTACACCACCGAAATTGGCAAATGCTGTAAATCAGGGCTTCCTTCATCCCCTTGCCTCCTCAGTTTATCAGGCCATCACTGATAAAACCAGCTAAAAGGCACATGGTACACTGTGACAATCACCCTCAAGTTATTTCCTCCAACTTGCTTCTCACTAAGCTACCTATACAACGTAACCATAATTTTGAGAGAAAAGGGAACAAAGACCTCCTTTAAACCTTTCTTACTTTGCAGATGAGAGAATGGATGTCTAGAGAGGTTAGTTGATTTACTCATCATCACACAATTGGTTTCAGGGTTGGGGCTAGAATCAGCTTCTTGACTCTAGCTACTTGGTAGGAAAATGATTTTCTAATTATTCAGATTTGCAAGGTGCTCCTACAGTTGTGTGGACTCAACTTGACCGTAGGATCCCAACTAAAGCCTTAAACATATTTAGGTCCAAAACCTGTATTCAACCTATTCATTGTGGAAAATCCTAAACAAGCCTGTTGAGATTTTTTCGTTGTTTGTTTCATTGGCAATTTTAAGCCTTTTGAGAGCAGAAGAGTTCCAAGTTAATGCACTTACATACATATATAGACTCAAATGAAAACTGAAATGCTGCTCCATATATGTCTCTTGGATTTAGTTTTTTTTTTTTTTTTTTTTTTGCGGTACGCGGGCCTCTCACTGTTGTGGCCTCTCCCGTAGCGGAGCACAGGCTCCGGACGCGCAGGCTCAGCGGCCATGGCTCACGGGCCCAGCCGCTCCGCAGCACGTGGGATCTTCCCAGACCGGGGCACGAACCCGTGTCCCCTGCATCGGCAGTCGGACTCTCAACCACTGCGCCACCAGGGAAGCCCTGATTTAGTTGTTTTTAAACTCGCATGATTTATTGGATCTAATGATAAAAGAGAGCTATGAAGTTGATCTGATCATTGACCATCTTAATGCTTAAACAAATGATTTAAAAGTTATAAAATATTTAAGACCAGAAAGACACATTTGTAAATATATATACAAATAAAGGCAAAATATAAACAAAATACTCTCAGAATCTTGGACTCAGTGCTAAAAGAATTTTGAGAATACCTTTAGTACAACTTAATTAGTGATTTGCAAATTGGTAATTATTGAATTTAATTGAATGTCAGGATATTCTTTAACTTGATGTAGCAACTTTGTTAGCACATTTCAGTGTTTCTAAGTGTTTTACAGACTGTGAGGACTGCTTTCAGTGTGGAATGAGAATGTTAATTCTCATAACAGTTATATGGAAAGCATCTCATTACTTGAGGGAAGGTTTCCTGAAAGGAGTAGTTTGTTCCTCCTCCTTATCTGTGGATGGGTTTGGGAAGACTGTGTTTCCTACCCTTCCATGGTAAAGTTTTGAGATGCAAATACTTCTAGGTATGTTTTAGGAAGAATATTCACACTGTTCACTGGCTTTACAAAGAATTCTATGAATCCTCTGAAGATAAAGGTAAGGGAAAAGTTAATTCATTTTTATTTGGCATCTACTATGTGCAACACTGTACCATGCATTTAAATACCTGGTTGCATTTATTTAGTCGTCACAGTTTGAAGACATAATGTTACCTGGCTCTGATCTGTCTGACTTACCTTCCTGATCTGCTCCAGCAAGTTCTTAGCCTCTTAACCCTCAGAGTTATTGCTAGTGGATTCTAGAGTTAATCGGGTGAATCTATGTATTAGATGGTAAGTAGTTATTTTATTTATTTTACAAATCCTTATTGTTCAGTTTGCTTCCTTGGATTTATCATTGTTTACCCACAGTGTTCTATAGGATATTGCCATTTTCTATCAGGAGCTCCCTTGGGCAAAAACATATATTCACCTAAATAAGTGAAGCATCTATCTGTATATGAAGGTAAAATATTATGCAAACATTTTGTAACTGGCCTATGAAATGAACATGTAGAATTCTATATGAAAATGGCCAGTTTTCCCTTTGAGTGTTCAGATTTTGGATTTCTTTTTGTTAATGGGTGAAATATGTGGCTGTAGTTTTCCAACAGTCATTTGAAGGCTTTTGTCTGGACACAAAAATCAGTAAAAACATTTACTGTAGTTTGACTTGAAGTTTTCATCAAGTGAGCTGATGAGAAGGCAGGTGGTTACGATTGAAGCAAGACAAGCCTTAGATGGCTACAGGCATGACTCACTGTGAAATACAAGTGAGCAATATATGAAAGCAGCAAAGGATTGAAAGGATGGAATAATTTCATATTTCAACACAAAAGATTGCCTGGGAATTTTTCCTATTCAAAAGGGGAAATATGACCTTCTGTCCTGGCTTATAAACAAAGCTATGCAACATTTTTCAGCATGCCTGCTGTTTCCTACGTCGTTGAAAATGTATCCCACAGCCTCCAGAGAACCCAGCAAGCTTAAACCTGGCAAATACATTAATCCCTCCCTAGCCATTTGAGAAGAACCTGAGATCCCAAAATTCTACTCTTGTTACTTGAAGCAGTTTTCAAAACCCAACTGAAAGCAGCTGGATTTTTTTACAAGAAAAATAGAAGGTGAACTGAGTGAGATATGGGCACAGAGGTGGATTTTCATGCTCTTAATATGCCTGAGAAACTGTGAGGCAGAGAGTAGGACTATAAGTACCCGTGGTGAATTGAGTTACATCTTTGAATGTCAGGCCATTGAATTCTTTGTGGTGTTTAAGTCCCTTCATAATGAGTTAGGTCATTAGGGAAATATGCTATCCTAGTTACCTTTATAATCTTATTGACCTTTACAGATTTATGGGTGCATCATCTTTATTCTGTAGAAATTCTCATGTGATATGGCATAGGCTAGTGTTTCAAGGCAAGGGCTTTGGAGCTAGAAGATCTAAATTCACATGTGGCTCTACTGCTTGCTAGTTGTGACACCTTGGGAAAATTTGGTAACTTGTAATTTCCTTGTGTCCCAGTTTCTTCATGGATAAGATTAGAATTGTAACAGCAATTGCCTTTTTAAGGTTATTTGCCAGGACTGCATGAATTAATGGATGTAAAGTTCCCAGCACAGGACCTTGCATCTAGGAAGCACTCTGCATTTTAGCTCTTGTTAGGAGGCTGTTCTGTTAGTTATAGGAAGAGGCCAGTACTGGGACAAGTCCTGGCATCCTGATTCTGCCAGATGCTGCCCAAGTTGTCAAGGCAATTAACCTCTCTCAATTTAGAATTTTCATCTGGCACAGTGAAGGCAGTGACTGGATATAGCTTATATGACCAATAAGGAAGGGTTTAATGAATTGTAGGATAATAATCACTAACATTTATTGGTTACTGTTTTAAGTGATTTACATACATCAATTCTTATAATAACCCTATGAGATAAGGACTATTTTTTCACTTCCCATTTTATAGATGAAGAAATTAAAATACAGAGAGATTAGGTAATTTAACACACAGCTAGTAAGTGGCAGATCTGGGATTAAGTGGGTTAAAAAACAGTATATATAATATTATCCCATTTTGGGGAAAAGCATTATATATTTAAACTGTATTATAAACTGTATTATATATACAAACTGTATTTTTAATATATAAACTGTATTACATATGTATATATTTATATATGTGTGTATATATACACACACAACACACATAAACACACATATGCATGCACACCATGTCCAAAAGAAAATTAAGAGAGTTTCACATGATATGAATATTTTATTGGGTGAGAAACATATTGCTGGTGAACAGGGAGACTTCAAACCTGAAAGTGGTATGAAGCTCAGAGGCGTGATATTATAGGGTGTCTTATAAAGAAAGAATAAGGAAGTTGTTTAACCTTTACAGTGATTGACTATTACAATGGGGGTTTCGAGACAGAAGAGAATTGGTTAAAAGAGATTATCTTGTACCATGTTAAGAAGACAACTTAAGCTTTATTTATGACTATCAGAGGCATTTATAAGAAATAACCTAAGTTAAATTTCATTTACATTCATGGAATAAACAAGATTAAATTTTGCTTATGTGGCTTAACTGGTTTTGTCTGCTCAGGAGTCTTCAAGCCTGTTCTCCTTTATTTTAACAATTCCCTCCTTCTGGTCATTCTCTCAGCGAGCTGTCACTCTTGGATACCACTGTTGAGGTAGTCACTTGGATGGATGGATGGTCATATAGTCACTATTACCAAGGGATACTCTCCAGATTGTTAAAATGTTAAAACGAAATATACCTAGGAGGTGAAATTTAGGGCAACCTTACATTTCTTCATTTTTCTGATGATGTTTTTTAATCCTTGTATAATTGTATTCCTTGAATAATAACTTTTATGCAAAAATAAATATGTGGGTTGGACTAGATGAACTTTCAGGTCCTGCCTGAAAATTACATTCTGTGATTCTACATACCAAATTAACACAGCAGCAGGTAGTTTTTGCTGTAGGAAGGTGGACAGTACCTCACCTGCCACTTGTTTTCGAGAGATTCCAGGGATACACCTATGTGGGGAGTGTCACCATTGCCCATGCTGCTGGTGTCAGGAGAATTGCTGATATGGAAAGCCTACTACTCTGTTGTGATTAAAGCAACCAGCGGCTCACCCTTGCCTCCTCTTTACTGTTTTCCAAAGCAGCAGTGGAGTGACAGAAATGCCTAGGGGAAGCAGTATGTGTGGTGTGTATGGAACAGTCATTATTTAGTGACACACAGTTCCTTTCCATCTGAATGGCAAAGTATGCTTATATTAGGTAATTCAAATGTTTCTATTAAAATGATTGCTAATTAAAATATTCAAGAAGGTGGGGGAAGATGAGATATAGATTAACTGCTAGGGTCTGGTTCTACTGCAGTGTTAATGTTTGAGACATTGTCACTCTGAGACACCCAAGAGGCAGGTCAAGGTTGTGTGTAGGGCTCAGCAAACAAAAACACCAAATCTGTTCTCAAAATAATTTTATATATGATATTTTAAAAAACAAAGTAACTGGGAAAGATCAGAAACTTGTTGCAATTTCTAAGACTTATTTTATGGTTCTGTACTAGTCATTGTTTAAATGTGTATGAGATGTGTTATCTCAACAGTATTTAGGGTCTCTAAAGGTCTTAAACTAGCCTTAGCATCATCACACCATGTGATTAAAATGACTCTTGGAGACAGAGAATACAGAATAATGACTGGATGAGCAAAATATGGGCAGTTGCAAATAATTCTAAGCTGATGGCTGGGATATTTACTCAAGCATAAGTCACTGATTACTGATCACTGCATATAGCTCTTTACCAAAGGTCAATGCCCTTTTCCTATGGGCCTCACTCCTTGTTTCTGGAACAGGAAAGATTAATGTACCTGAAAGTAAGATTTTTTTTATATAACTGAATAAATCTTAAAGTTTCTCTCCTTCAGACATGAGTAAAGAGGGAAGATGTATCTCGTAGGGATTAAAGTTATTTGACTATTCAGTCACCGTTTTAAGCTCTCCTGTGACCCTCTTCTTTACCATCAGAGGATAATCTAAACTAGAAGAGGCAAAGGGGGTTGTCTTAGGTTGTTTTTGAGAAAAATGTATCTTTCCTAATTCTGTACTTGAAACACAGAGCATTCCTCTTTATTAACTAAATACATTAATTTTCAATTTGGTATGCAAAAATTAAATTTTTCCCATCTGAATGATGGTTGGTCTCTGCATGTTATGTACCATCTGCTCCATTGTTTAACAAAATAAGCATGAGGTATCTATTTCTTTTTTAGAAGAAAAAGAAGGCTTAAGAGTCAAGAGACATTTTGAAGCAGGATTCTGTGGAAGAACAGGATCCTTAGTTTAGAAGAAAAGGAGTTGGATTCAGTTTTCCTATTTCCTTCCTCTGGTCTAATATGTAGGAAGCCAAAAATCAAGGAGCAAGTATGTGCTAGGAGAAACAGGCTTGATCTAGGAGATCTAGATTATGAATAGCTGGTGAGACACTCGACCAATGTGTAAGGGTTAATAAATAATGACAGAAATGGAAATCAATTAACTGTTTTAATTTGTACCTTGATGAATGATTTGCATACACTTTGGAGCAAGAGACTCAGCTCAGCATTCCCCTGGGCTCCTTTTCGTTTTCACTCCTTGGAATAGCAGTTGAGGCAAGTGGGGAAGCATAGAAGTCTTGCTTGCTGGAGAGAGTGCCCTCTAATCGCTGTATCCTAACCCTACCAGGATTTAGAAAGAATAAATTTAAAACTGCTTAGAGGGAGATTTAAAGAGTTGGCAGAGCAAAGCCAATTAAGGTAAATGGACTTGCTCTGTCAGTGATGCTTGTGATTGTTTATTTCATAATGGAACCGAGCCCTAGCATGGTAATACCAGAACACCAGGCCTTTATGTTCTAGATAAGAGTATCGAGGTCTCAGTCTCTGGTTGCTAGCAAATCTTTGGCACTCCCTAAGTGAAAACACAGCTTCTTAAAATTTTGAAAAATTATCAGCATATAACTCATTCATTCGATAAGTGTTTGTGGGTGCTTCCTATATGCCAGGTAACCCGTTTTTCTCCAAAAAGGATCAGGAAAAAATTAGTGAGATTAATAAGTCTCCAGATATGGGGACATAAATCATTCCTTCTCTCTAATTTTGAGAAACATCTCTGATTGGACTTTTTAAAATTTGCCCAATTGATGCCTGGCCAATTAAATTATAAAGATACAACAATTTTTCTCAATTCTTGACTCTGATATAACACAGGAATCGCTAAGCCTCAAGTGTTTTTCAAGTATCCATTATCGATTGAATGTGATTTTCTTCTAAGAAACTGAAAAATTCACTGAATAAGTAAGTGTCCCAGAAATGGGATGCTCTGCAGTTGGTTCACAAAGTAAGATTAATGACACCATGTAGTTGGTGATGCCAAGGCCATGTGGAGCTGTCATGGGAGATTAGGTTGTAACCATCTGTTTTCCATGTGATGTCTTAATAAACACCACCACCTGCACTGACGTGTTATTACAGTTGGCCTCCTGGGTATTTGTAGATCAGGGTACTTGGGCACAAGGAGGGAATTGTTGCATCTCCTTGAGTTACCACATGGAATGTTTGTGGCGTATATTAAAACAGTGGTCCCATTTTAAGGTTTTTGTCTTTCTCTGTCTGACTTACTTCACTTATGGTAATCTCTAGGTCCATCCATGTTGCTGCAGATGGTGTTTTCTTAAATACAGACAGCATTATGACAGCTTTGATCAGATGCAGATTAGAAGGGAAAGGCTCACAGGGGGAAGAAAAGGAAAGGAGACAGAGTGAGAGCAGTAAGTGAGAGCAAACAGACAAAAGGAAGAGAAAATGATTAACATAGTCACAATAAAGAAGTCAGTCTTGACCCATTTAGTTTAGGCATAAAGATCTTGCCTACCTCAAATGTAGTAGTATTTTTTTTCAGTAGTAGTATTTTTTTCAACAGCTATAACTGCTGCTTTTTTAAAAAATAAATTTATTTATTTTTGGCTGCATTGGGTCTTCTTTGCTGCACGCGGGCTTTCTCTAGTTGTGACGAGCAGGGTCTACTCTGGTGCATGGGCTTCTCATTGTGGTGGTTTGTCTTGCTGCAGAGTATGGGCTCTAGGTACACGGACTTCACTAGTTGTGGCATGCAGGCTCAGTAGTTGTGGCTTGCGGGCTCTAGAGCTCAGGCTCAGTAGTTGTGGCACACGGGCTTAGTTGCTCTGTGGCATGTGGGATCTTCCCAGACCAGGAATCGAACCCATGTCCCCTGCATTGGCAGGCAGATTCTTAACCACTGCACCACCAGGGAAGCCCCATAACTGCTGCTTTTAATAATGAATTTTAGCTACCACAAATGTTAGGTTTATTTGTTTAGTAAGACAGGAAATGTGTAATCATTTTAGCCATATTTCCAGCTAAAATTATGAAGAAAAATTAAAAGCTTGGCTCGAAAACTATTTGTGAAATTTGCTTTTTGAGAAAATCTTATCTTTGACTATGCAAGGTAAATGAGTTTTTACCATGCAATAGTTAATCTTTAAAACAAACTCAAACACTGTTCTTTTGTAGCCTGTCTTATTCTTTCAGATTAAATGACTTTTAGATGCCATGAATTCAGACTTGATTTTGCTAGCACACAAAAGGCAGGTCTCCTTTTGGAGATTATTGTAAGAAAATTCTATGTTTGTGAGATCCTAGTGTGGACAAAAAGTATTGCCTGCTTTTTCAGTAAACAAAGAAAGTTGCCTGCCATCAAGCCCTCAGCTGCTGCAGCTGCCCCTTACGATGCTCCCTGAGGGGAATTCAGGATGGAGAAAAACAGGATACTGGCCCTAGATAGTTAAGATACATATCAAAGGAATACTTTCAATGAGCCCAGACTCTTGCATCTTCCCATACATAGAAAAGCACTAAAATTATTAGCTTGAGATGTCTGTTTTTTGTGATAAGCGGTAATCTTTTGATGTTCAACTACTTGGTTTTTTTTCTTTTTCTTTTTGTTCCCTTTCAAAAAATCCTGTGTATCATGGCTCCTCCCTTCCTTCTTTGGAACAGCCCTTAGAGCTCTCTGAGAGGCTGTCTCCCAGGCTATAGTCCTCAGTAAGTTCCCCAAATAAAACATAACTCGCACTTTTAGGTTGAGCATTTTTTTTTTCAGTCAACACTGAATTTGGAGATGCTGCAGTTTCATGCAAGTGGCCAATGACATTTACCACTTTCTGTTCTAAAAGTCCATTTCAAATGGGGAGTGCAAGGCGAGGCCAGTGAGAAGCAGAAATTTCGCTGTATCACTACCTGTGTTTACAGACATCCTCTACTCCTTGTAAGCCACCTTGCTTTTAGCAACTTCATATTTATACACCTCCCTGTCATTTTTCTACTCAATTTGATATCATTTGGTCTTTGCTCTGACTCAATACAGAGTTCTTAAAATGCTTCAGGTCAATTGTTTTAAAGGACACACTAAAGTAACTCATGTCCCAATAAGAAAATGCTAAATTCTTTGCTGCTTTTCTGGGCATTGCATTCCACATTTCTTTGCCGGCAAGAAAACAGAGCCTAAAGCCTGAAGCTCATTTAGGGGATTGAGAGGATGAAATTTCCTTCTTGATTAACAGTTGACTAATTATGAGTTCCTGTTTTGCCTCGAGGGATATAGCCACTGTTTGAGCTTTTATAAACTCTTAAGTATCTATGTTCCTTTTCGAAAAACCTCATCCAAATTCCAATGAAATCTCCTCCTCTATTAGTTCACTGCCCAGATTTTTTAAATGGGAAAAGGCAAAAGCAAAAGCAAACCAACCAACTGGAAAAAAATTCAGTGAGTGCCTTGAGGCTTTGAGATAAGCTAGAAATAGATCCACACCCTGCTATCCATGTGTATGATACACAGGAAAAATTAGAACAATTAAAAATTTTTGAGTCTTTTTCCTTTGAAAATTTGATTTGTATTGTAAGTTCATAAGGCATGATAAATACTGGGAAGGGAAGTTCTGTGTGTGTGTGGGGGGGGGAGGGTGGGGGGGGGTGGGTGTTTTCTTTTTCCATGTAGTTTCCTGAAAGGCTCTGGAAGTAAACTAGCTTGCTTTGCTGTTTGTGTTGTCACAATTGCTTTCTTGGAAAGATAAGCCACAGGTCCCTTTGAGAAATGGGTAACCATGTTATTGGCATTTACACAGAGGCTTCTGCAAGGATGTTGGCAACCTCAGCTGAAAATCTGACTTTTGTGCTGAAAGTGGTGCTATCAAGGCCTATGGAATTGCCACAGCCTTTGCTAAGATTTTAGTTCCTTTTGTTTATTATTTTCACCCTTTTCTACTAGAATACAATTCATGGTACTTGTAAAACATTAGAATATTAACCCTCTCTAAAAAGACAGAAAGAGACCTGATCCTATTAAAAATAGTTCTCAAATTCAAAATGCCAGGAAAGCCTACTTGTCATTCTCCTTATGAAGTTATTTCAATAAATAAAACTCATTGTGCTTTCCGATATATAATTCAAAGTACCTCATTTATGGTATTTTTTAAAAAAAAATGTGTTTGGGTATATTGTGAAGCAAAGATATTAATGGCTCAGCATCTCTAAAATCTGAAGTCATTTCCAAAATAAAGTTTGAAATATTCCTACTGGTTTGGTGTTCTAAGAAATAGCAAATGAGAACTACAATTCCAATTTTATTTTAAAATTGTTGGGATTTGTTAGAAATAATTGTGTGGTGTTGATTACCAAAAACTATAAAACATCTTGATTTTTTTCATTATAATAATTTGTCAAAAAATTCCATGAGTTTCATTTTTCAATGTACCGTATGGTTTTTAGTTCTGAAGTTTTAGCAAGATATAATTCAACAGCAAGTAGTAAAAGCAGGCCATTTTAATAACTATTTCAAACAAGTTATTTACTTTCAAAAATGATTGGCCCTAAAATGTTCTCCCTTGAATATTATAAACATAAAATGTAAGCAGAACTTTATATTTTAAAAAAGTGAGGAAAAGTAAATCAATAGTGATGAAAATCATGAAAATAAAATATTTGCCTTTATTGTGTTATTGCAGACTTTAGAGAATATCCTAAGTTCTGAGTCAATTGCTTATTAAAACAATTATAATTGTCATGAAGTATTTAAGTAGGTATTATGTGTATGGATTGTAATAGAAACTTTGTGTCTATGCCTCTGAGCTCACATTGTAGTAGAGAAAAGAACAAATCGAAGATCACCATTTATTTTCCCCCAAATGTTATATTGAACCCAGTCCTGTAGACTGTTAAAGTTATAAAACTAAAGAGTTCTATGGTGAAGTACACTTTGGAAATTCTGTGTAAAATTTAAACTTGTCCTTTAATATAAAGCTTCTCAGTTCTGTTGCTATGTTAATGTGAACTCTGGGTCTACAACAGAATGATCATTTATCAAATTTGTTTGACAATTGTATTAGTCAGGGTTCTCCAGAGTAATAGAACCAGTAGGAGATATCTGTCTATATATCTATCAATCAATGAATTTATTATGAGGGATTGGCTCACCTGAATGTGGAGACTGAGAAGTCCCACAATCTGCTCTTTGCAAGTTGGAGGTGCAGGAAAGATGATGATGTTGCTTCAGTCCAAACCCAAAGGCTTGAGAACTAGGGGAGCCAATAGTGGGAATCGTTAAAAATAATTGTGGAGTATCCCAGGGCCCAGGAATCAGAGGGCCTATGGTGTAGATACTGGCCTAAATCTGAAGGCCTGAGAACTAGAAGTGCCAACGTCTGAGGGCAGGAGAATGTGGATGCTCTGCTCAAGTAGAGAGCAAATTTGCCCTTCCTGTGCCATTTTGTTCTATTCAGCCTCTCATTGGATTGGATGATGCCCAGCTGCGTTGGTGACTGGAGGTCTTTTTTTACTCAGTTTACTGATTCAAATGCTGATCTCTTCCCGAAACACCCTCACAGACATACCCAAAAGTAATGTTTTACCAGCTATCTGGCATCTCTCAGCCCAGTCAGGATGACACATAAAACTAACCATAACAACTTTGGAACTCTTTTCTCATGACATATTCATGGGATTCCCTGGATGTTCTTTATAAGCTGCTGACATATACCATATATATATAAAGTTGATCCTTGAACAATGCAGAGGTTGGGGCACCAACCCTCACTCAGTCTAAAGTCTGAGTATAACTTTATAGTCAGCCCTCCATATCTTCAGTTTCACAGCCATGGAGTCAACCAGCTGTGGAACATGTAGTACTATAGTATGCAGTTATTGAAAAAAATTCATGTGTAACTGAATTCATGTGTAACTGGATCTGCACAGTTCAAACTTGGGTTGTTCAAGGGTCAACTGTATGAAGGAGCTAAACTTTGCCATTAAAATGGTAGAAGTATTTCAAGGATGAAATTTTTAGATAACTAAATTAAAAAAAATACAGCTCCCTCATTTTTTAATACGATATTTTTATTTTATTTTATTTCATAACATGTCTTTTCTTTCAGCAATTGTTGATCATTTATCTAAACTTAGACCATTTAAACTTGACCTAGGTGTCAAAGTATATTTTCCTATAATAGTGTAACTCATGAAACCAATAGAATAATGTATTGAACTGGCAAAACACCTATTCCTGTTAGGGTGAATACCAATTTGACTGAGTCTTAGTGGGAAAGGAGAACATCTACAGCAACAAGACAGAGCTATTAGCACTAAGAACTAAATGATCTGTGCCAGCCAGACTTCATTCCAATAAATATTTGCTCTGAAAAGATAAGATTGCAAACCAGTAAATACTTTCACTGTTTGCTTTAGGAAATTCGTGTAAATCATTTTTTATCTGAGATAACAATCTGCTTATCTGGAAAAATAGCTCATTTATCAAATAGCGATTTACTTATGAAGACTTACTTCAAGACCTTCATCTTACTGTATTCACCAACACCAAACTATTACGAACTTTGCCCATTCCCATTTTATTCCTCTCCCTACAAAACCTTGAAAGACCCACCTTAAAACCACTTTAGCTCAGAAACCAAAACTCTATAAATCTCTCCCTCTGGCTTCTCTCTTCTGAGACACAGCTAACATGGTATTCTGCTTTACTGTAGTGAGTTCTAATAACTTTAGCTTTACTGATTCTTTGCTTGGTGATTTTTTATTTCTCCATAACATTTATTTCACCAAATATATAATAAAATTATACAGAGGAAAGATTTTACACTTTTTTTTTACATCTTTATTGGAGTATAATTGCTTTACAATGGTGTGTTAGTTTCTGCTTTATAACAAACTGAATCAGTTATACATATACATATGTTCCCATATGTCTTCCCGCTTGCATCTCCCTCCCTCCCACCCTCCCTATCCCACCCCTCTAGGTGGTCACAAAGCACCGAGCTGATCTCCCTGTGCTATGCAGCTGCTTCCCACTAGCTATCTATTTTACATTTGGTAGTGTATATATGTCCATGCCACTCTCTCACTTTGTAACAACTTATCCTTCCCCCTCCCCATATCCTCAAGTCCATTCTCTAGTAGGTCAGCCTCTTTATTCCCGTCTTACCCCTAGGTTCTTCATGACTTTTTCTTTTTTTCTTAGATTCCATATATATGTGTTAGCATACAGTATTAGTCTTTCTCTTTCTGACTTACTTCACACTGTATGACAGACTCTAGGTCCATCCACCTCACTACAAATAACTCAATTTCGTTTATTTTTATGGCTGACTAATATTCCATTGTATATATGTGCCGCATCTTCTTTATCCATTCATCTGATGATGGACACCTAGGTTGTTTCTGTCTCTTGGCTATTGTAAATAGAGCTGCAGTGAACATTTTGGTACATGACTCTTTTTGAATTATGGTTTTCTCAGGGTATATGCCCAGTAGTGGGATTGCTGGGTCATATGGTAGTTCTATTTGTAGGTTTTTAAGGAACCTCCATACTGTTCTCCATAGTAGGCTGTACCAATTCACATTCCCAACAACAGTGCAAGAGTGATCCCTTTTCTCCACACCCTCTCCAGCAATTATTGTTTCTAGATTTTTTGATGATGGCCATTCTGACTGATGTGAGATGATATCACACTGTAGTTTTGATTTGCATTTCTCTAATGATTAATGATGTTGAGCATTCTTTCATGTGTTTGTTGGCAATCTGTATATCTTCTTTGGAGAAATGTCTATTTAGGTCTTCTGCCCATTTTTGGATTGGGTTGTTTGTTTTTTTGTTACTGAGCTGCATGAGCTGTTTGTAAATTTTGGAGATTAATCCTTTGTCAGTTGCTTCATTTGCAAATATTTTCTCCCATTCTGAGGGTTGTCTTTTGGTCTTGTTTATGGTTTCCTTTGCTGTGCAAAAGCTTTTAAGTTTCATTAGGTCCCATTTGTTTACTTTTGTTTTTATTTCCATTTGTCTAGGAGGTGGGTCAAAAAGGATCTTGCTGTGATTTATGTCATAGAGTGTTCTGCCTATGTTTTCCTCTAAGAGTTTGATAGTTTCTGGCCTTACATTTAGGTCTTTAATCCATTTTGAGCTTATTTTTGTGTATGGTGTTAGGGAGTGATCTAATCTCATACTTTTACATGTACCTGCCCAGTTTTCCCAGCACCACTTATTGAAGAGGCTGTCCTTTCTCCACTGTACATTCCTGCCTCCTTTATCAAAGATAAGGTGCCCATATGTGCATGGGTTTATCTCTGGGCTTTCTATCCTGTTCCATTGATCTATCTTTCTCTTTTTGTGCCAGTACCATACTGTCTTGATTACTGTAGTTTTGTAGTATAGTCTGAAGTCAGGGAGTCTGATTCCTCCAGTTCCATTTTTCTTTCTCAAGATTGCTTTGGCTATTCGGGGTCTTTTGTGTTTCCATACAAATTGTGGAATTTTTTGTTCTAGTTCTGTGAAAAATGCCAGTGGTAGTTTGATAGGGATTGCACTGAATGTGTAGATTGCTTTGGGTAGTAGAGTCATTTTCACATTGTTGATTCTTCCAATCCAAGAACATGGTATATCTCTCCATCTATTTGTATCATCTTTAATTTCTTTCATCAGTGTCGTATAATTTTCTGCGTACAGGTCTTTTGTCTCCTTAGGTAGGTTTATTCCTAGATATTTTATTCTTTTTGTTGCAATGGTAAATGGGAGTGTTTTCTTAATTTCACTTTCAGATTTTTCATCATTAGTGTATAGGAATACAAGAGATTTCTGTGCATTAATTTTGTAACCAGCTACTTTACCAAATTCATTGATTAGCTCTAGTAGTTTTCTGGTAGCATCTTTAGGATTCTCTATGTATAGTATCATGTCATCTGCAAACAGTGACAGTTTTACTTTTTCTTTTCCAATTTGGATTCCTTTTATTTCCTTTTCTTCTCTGATTGCTGTGGCTAAAACTTCCAAAACTATGTTGAATAAGAGTGGTGAGAGTGGGCAACCTTGTCTTGTTTCTGATCTTAGTGGAAATGGTTTCAATTTTTCACCAGAGGACAATGTGGGCTGTGGGTTTGTCATATATGGCCTTTATTATGTTGAGGAAAGTTCCCTCTATGCCTACTTTCTGGAGGGATTTTATCATGAATGGTGTTGAATTTTGTTGAAAGCTTTCTCTGCATCGACTGAGATGATCATATGGTTCTTCTCCTTCAATTTGTTAATATGGTGTATCACATTGATTGATTTGCATATATTGAAGAATCCTTGCATTCCTGGAATAAACCCCACTTGATCTTGGTGTATGATCCTTTTAATATGCTGTTGGATTCTATTTGCTAGTATTTTGCTGAGGATTTTTGCATCTATGTTCATCAGTGCTATTGGCCTGTAGTTTTCTTTCTTTGTGACATCCTTGTCTGGTTTTCATATCAGGGTGATGGTGGCCTTGTAGAATAAGTTTGGGAGTGTTCCTCTCTCTGCTATATTTTGCAAGAGTTTGAGAAGGATAGGTGTTAGTTCTTCTCTAAATGTTTGATAGAATTCACCTGTAAAGCCATCTGGTCCTGGGCTTTTGTTTGTTGGGAGATTTTTCATCACAGTTTCAATTTCAGTGCTTGTGATTGGTCTGTTCATATTTTCTATTTCTTCCTGATTCAGTCTTAGAAGGTTGTGCTTTTCTAAGAATTTGTCCATTTCTTCCAGGTTGTCCATTTTATTGGCATAGAGTTGCTTGTAGTAATCTCTCATGATCTTTTGTATTTCTGCAGTGTCAGTTGTTACTTCTTTTTCATTTCTAATTCTGTTGATTCGAGTCTTCTCCCTTTTTTTCTTGATGAGTCTGGCTAATGGTTTATCAATTTTGTTTATCTTCTCAAAGAACCAGCTTTTAGTTTTATTGATCTTTGCTATAGTTTCCTTCATTTCTTTTTCATTTATTTCTGATCTGATCTTTATGATTTCTTTCCTCCTGCTAACTTTCGGTTTTTTTGTTCTTCTTTCTCTAATTGCTTTCAGTGCCAGGTTAGGTTGTTTATTCGAGATGTTTCCTGTTTCTTAAGGTAGGATTGTATTGCTATAAACTTCCCTCTTAGAACTGCTTTTGCTGCATCTCATAGGTTTTGGGTCATCGTGTCTCCATTGCCATTTGTTTCTAGGTGTTTTTTGATTTCCTCTTTGATTTGTTCAGTGATCATTTCTTTATTAAGTAGTGTATTGTTTAGCTTCCCTGTGTTTGTATTATTTACAGTCTTTTCCTGTAATTGATATCTAGTCTCATAGCGTTGTGGTCAGAAAAGATACTTGATATGATTTCAATTTTCTAAAATTTACCAAGGCTTGATTTGTGACCCAAGATATGATCTATCATGGAGAATGTTCCATGAGCACTTGAGAAGAATGTGTATTCTGTTGATTTTGGATGGAATGTCCTATAAATATCAATTAAGTCCATCTTGTTTAATGTATCATTTAGAGCTTGTGTTTCCTTATTTATTTTCATTTTGGGTGATCTGTCCGTTGGTAAAAGTGGGGTGTTAAAGTCCCCTACTATGATTTTGTTACTGTCGATTTCCCGTTTTACAGCTGTTAGTATTTGCCTTATGTATTGAGGTGTTCCTATGTTGGGTGCATAAATATTTACAATTGTTATATCTTCTTCTTGGAGTGATCCCTTGATCATTATGTCGTGTCCTTCTTTGTCTCTTGTAATAGACTTTATTTTAAAGTCTATTTTGTCTGATATGAGAATTGCTACTCCAGCTTTCTTCTGATTTCCATTTGCATAGAATATCTTTTTCCATCTCCTCACTTTCAGTCTGTATGTGTCCCTAGGTCTGAAGTGGGTCTCTTGTTGACAGCATATATACGGGTCTTCTTTCTGTATCCATTCAGCCAGTCTGTGTCTTTGGTGGGAGCATTTAATCCATTTATATTTAAGGTAATTATCGATATGTATGTGCCTAGTCCCATTTTCTTAATTGTTTTGGGTTTTTTATTGTAGGTCTTCTCCTTCTCTTGTGTTTCTTGCCTAGAGAAGTTCCTTTAGCATTTATTGTAAAGCTGGTTTGGTGGTGCTGAATTCTCAGCTTTTGCTTGTCTCTAAAGGTTTTCATTTCTCCATCAAATCTGAATGAGATCCTTGCTGGGTAGAGTAATCTTGGTTGCAGGTTCTTGTCCTTCATCACTTTAAATATGTCCTGCCAGTCCCTTCTGGCTTGCAGAGTTTCTGCTGAAAGATCAGTTGTTAACCTTATGGGGATTCCCTTGTGTGTTATTTGTTGTTTTTCCCTTGCTCTTTTAATATGTTTTCTTTGTATTTAATTTTTGATAGTTTGGTTAATATGTGTCTTGGCATGTTTCTCCTTGGATTTATCCTGTATGGGACTCTCTGAGCTTCCTGGACTTGATTAACTATTTCCTTTCCCATATTAGGGAAGTTTTCAACTATAATCTCTTCAAGTATTGGCTCAGTCCCTTTCTTTTTCTCTTCTTCTTCTGGAACCCCTATCATTCGAATGTTGGTGCATTTAATGTTGTCCCAGAGGTCTGTGAGACTGTCCTCAGTTCTTTTCATTCTCTTTTCTTTATTCTGCTCTGCAGTAGTTATTTCCACTATTTTATCTTCCAGGTCACTTGGTCGTTCTTCTGCCTCAGTTATTCTACTATTGATCCCTTCTAGAGTATTTTTAATTTCATTTATTGTGCTGTTCATCGTTGCTTATTTCCTCTTTAGTTCTTCTAGGTCCTTGTTAAATGTTTCTTGCATTTTCTGTATTCTATTTCCAAGATTTTGGATCATCTTTACTATCATTCTGAATTCTTTTTCAGATAGACTGCCTATTTCCTCTTCATTTGTTAGGTCTGGTGGGATTTTACCTTGATCCTTCATCTGCTGTGTGTTTTCCTGTCTTTTCATTTTGCTTATCTTACTGTGTTTGGGGTCTCCTTTTTGCTGGCTGAAGGTTCGTAGTTCCCGTTGTTTTTGGTGTCTGTCCCCAGTGGCTAAGGTTGGTTCAGTGGGTTGTGTAGGTTTCTTGGTGGAGGGGACTAGTGCCTGTGTTCTGGTGGATGAGGCTGGATGTTGTCTTTCTGGTGGGCAGGTCCACGTCTGGTGGTGTGTTTTGGGGTGTCTGTGGCCTTATTATGATTTTAGGCAGCCTCTCTGCTAATGGGTGGGGTTGTGTTCCTGTCTTGCTAGCTGTTTGGCATAGGGTGTGCAGCACTGTAGCTTGCTGGTCATTGAATGAAGCTGGGTCTTGGCGTTGACATGGAGATCTCTGGGGGATTTTCGCCGTTTGATATTACATGGAGCAGGCAGGTCTCCTGTGGACCAGTGTCATGAAGTTGGCTCCTCCACCTCAGAGGCACAGCGCTGATGCCTGGCTGGAGCACCAAGAGCCTGTCCTCCACACAGCTCAGAATAAAAGGGATAAAAAAAATAGAAGGAAAGAAAGAAAGGATAAAATAAATTAAAGTAAGAGAAAATAAAGTTATTAAAGAGTAATTATTAAGAAGAAAATTTTTAAAAAGTAAAAAAAAAAAAAGAAAAAAAACCCCAGATGGTCAGAACCCTAGGGCAAATGGTGAAAGCAAAGCTATACACACAAAATCTCACACAGAAGCGTACACATACACTCACAAAAAGAGGAAAAGGGGAAAAAATAATATATCTTGCTCCCGAAGTCCACCTCCTCAATTTGGGATGATTCGTTGTCAATTCAGGTATTCCACAGATGCAGCGTATATCAAGTTGACTGTGGAGATTTAATCCGCTGCGCCTGAGGCTGCTGGGAGAGATTTCCCTTTCTCTCCTTTGTTCGCACAGCTCCTAGGGCTGAGCTTTGGATTTGGCCCCGCCTCTGCGTGTAGGTCGCCTGAGGGAATCTGTTCTTTGCTCAAAAGGGATGGGGTTAAAGGAGCAGCTGATGCTGATTCCGCAGCTGTGGCTCACTTAGGCTGGGGGCGGGGGAGGGAGGGGCACGGCGTGCGGGGCGGGCCTGCGGCGGCAGAGGCCGGCGTAACTTTGCACCAGCCTGAGGCGCGCCGGGCATTCTCCCGGGGAAATGGCGGGCTGCACAGGCTCCCGGGAGCGGAGGTGTGGAAAGTGACCTGTGCTCGCACACAGGCTTCTTGGTGGCGGCAGCAGCAGCCTTAGCGTCTCATGCCCGTCTCTGGGGTCTGCGCTGATAGCCGCAGCCTGCGCCCGTCTCCTTTAAGCGGCGCTCTGAAGCCCCTCTCCTCGCACACCAGGAAACAAAGAGGCAAGAAAAAGTCTGTTGCCTCTTCGGCAGGTCCAGACTGTTCCCCGGAGTCCCTCCCGGCTAGCCGTGGTGTACTAACACCCTGCATGCTGTGTTCACGCCGCCAACTCCAGTGCCAACTCCAGTCCTCTGCCGGCGCTCCGACCGAAGCCTGAGCCTCAGTTCCCAGCCCCGCCCGCCCTGGCGGGGGAGCAGACAAGCCTCTCGGCCTGGTGAGTACTGGTCGGCCCTGATCCTTTTTGTGCGGGAAGCTCTCTGTTTTGCTCTCCTTTGCGGCTCCAAAGCTTTCCCCCTCCGCCACCCGCAGTCTCCGAGGTACTTGGGGAGTTTCTTGCCTTTTGGGAGGTCCGAGGTCTTGTGCCAGCGTTCATTAGGTGTTCTATGGGAGCAGTTCCACGTGTAGATATATTTCTGACGTATCTGTGGAGAGGAAGGTGATCTCCGCGTCTTACTCTTCCGCCATCTTCTCCCTAAACTCTGGTGATATTTTGAAGAATTCAACAGTGGGATCTAAAAATGGGAGAAACTGGCTTCCGTGGTGGCGCAGTGGTTGAGAGTCCGCCTGCCGATGCAGGGGACACGGGTTTGTGCCCTGGTCCGGGAAGATCCCACGTGCCGTGGAGCGGCTGGGCCCGTGAGCCATGGCCGCTGAGCCTGCGCGTCTGGAGCCTGTGCTCCACAACGGGAGAGGCCACAGCAGTGAGAGGCCCACGTAACGCAAAAAAATAAATAAATAAAGTAAAAATGGGGGAAATTAAGAATATTTTTAGGGTTTTAGATTCTGAGTAGGGTGATTTTAGGGACTGGTCAGAGTTTACATGTAATAACCTTGTATTGGTGAGGACAGCAAAGCAAGGTTTTGAAGCAAATCTTGATAAGCAAACTATAACACTAGTCTTAGTATGTATGCTCTTTTCATTGGCTTATAAGAACAAATACATTTCATTGAGCGGGCAGATAATTGTTTTTAACTTGGTCTCAGTGTTGTTTAGTATAGGGACAGAAAAGTATGCCTCATCCTTGTGTTTAACAAAAGGACTGAAAATTATGTTTGTTTTAGTTCTCACTGATGCAGATAGAGAATGAACATGTATTTTTTCATTGAAATAATTTGTCACAAAAGCATTTAAAGACTAAATTAAAATAAGATATCTAAGTTAGCTATAAAAAACTGCTAATATCCTATGGGACTATAACACTAACCTTTCGGATTATCTTTTCTACTGAACAGAAATCATGTAATTTCTATCAGCTGAAAGAAAAATGCACAATATAAGATCTGTAAGTTGAGTTTTAAGTGTCTTACTGAGGACTATAGCCTGGGAGACAGCCTCTCAGATAGCTCTGAGAAACTGCTCTGAAGAGGTAGGGGGCGGACAGTATATATGTGACTTTGGCTAAGGAATATGTGCCATCCAGCATACATTGCAGTAGAAGGTTACTGCTAGTTAGAAGAGCAGATATCTTAGTTAATGCTTTCAGTTAATGAATTTTTTTTTCTAATAGGAAGATGCAAGAATCTGGGTTCATGTAATTTTTTTTTTTTGAAATATAACTATCTGAGGGCCTATTTTGCTTGTTTCCCCAAAGCACAGAGTGCATCATTCTGCTCTCCACCCTGAATTCCTTTCGGGTGTACTGTAGGTCAGCGACTGCTGTGACTAATGACTTACTCCTTGTAGAACTGGATATTAGCAACATTCTTTGTTTTATGCTTCACAATAGCTGAATTTTTATCCATATATAAATAGCAATTTAAACAAAGATACATTTGCCTAGATAACCTAATAGTCCTTGGTTGGGCCTTTTAAAAAAATGTTTCAGTATGACATTAAAAGGGTATGCTACCATTACTTGACTTATTTCAAGTTTTAGATAATTTTTAAAATATTGATGATGTGTCATTGCAAAAAAAATAAATCCCCTTATTTAACTACCCACTCCACAAAGCCAAGGGCTGTGTCTCATTAAAAGTTTTAGACTACTGCACATAGCACATGCTCAAGGAATTCCTGCTGAATTGCCTTCCCTTCAGTCTCTAAAATTCTGTGGTCCTATGTATTTAAATGTAGCCCTATTGATTTTGAGCTTTATGATTCAAAGTATTTACTATATACTATCTCATTTCGTGCTTTGCTTTTCCTCTTCCCAGTGACTGCCATTATAGTTAAGCAGAATGCTTTAGTGTCAACAAGTTAAAGAGAGATGAATGAATCCTAATGGTGCCTAAATGAAGTAATTTTCATAATTTCATCTGAATAACTAAAATATAATTTTAAATAGGGAAGACTGCAAACTAAGTGTATAGTTATCTAAATATTTTAAATTGAGAAGAAACACTCATAGTTTTATTGTTTTCAGGGTATAACCATCCCTGGGATGGGTACAAAGTTTAAAGTATGGCTAACAGCTGTTAAACAAACTAGGAAGAGAGTGAAGCAATAGAGGTGAAAATGGTTTCAAGCCAGAGATATTTGTTTTGGATTGGATTTTGATATGTGATTTTAGTCTGAAGAAAACAATTATAAAAAACTTGAAGACAGCACTGAGCATGGGATGTTTGTGTATGATGGTGGTAAGAGGGGAATATTGGAAAAAAATTGGGGGGAAGTGGTGAGAAAACATAACTGGAGAGAATATTATATTTCAAAACAATGGAAGTTTGGAGAAGTAAGTGAAACTGCTTTTTTCATAATTTAAAAAGCCAGAATGAGAAATTTGATTTGATTTTACAATATAACTGATGCAAATAGGACTGTCATATATATTAGAAAAGTAAACTGAACACAGTATTCAGGACATAGAAGGAAAGAGAGCCTTCTTTGACCAGTTGAGAAGCCATGGCAAAAACTCAGACAAGAAGCTATGAGAGTTTGGGTTAAAATTAAAGGACACATCTTAGACATTTTGATGGGTATGTTTTCAGAATTTGATGACTGATTGGATATAAGAAATGAAAAGAAGATAAGAATCAAAAATAAATCTAGGATTTTTAATATCCATCTCTGAAATGAGCAGTTTGGGCTGTGGAATGGGAACAGAATTGTAAATCCAATTTAGACATAGTAGGTTCATAGTTTGGGGCATTCATGTGTGAGATGGATGCTGGGGGTGGGGGGAAGGCTCAAATTTCACATAGAAATCGGAGCTTAAGATAGAGATTTGAGAATCAGGCATCATTCCACCTGTGAATGTGGGTGACGTTTCTCATGGAAATAATAAATAGCACAGAAAAATAAGAGCAAATGGCAAAGTTTCAGGCCACAAGAAAAGATGGAGGATCAAGCACAGACATTAGTTTATTATAAGGAAGAACAGAAGAACAGGTACTGAGGAAAGAATATTAGATTTTGTGAGAAGAAAGCCATTCTTGGCCTTAGAAGTTTCACTTAGAGAAAGTAGCTTGCAAATGAGTTCCCTCAGCAGTAAGGAAAGAGTAGGACCTGGATAATAGAATTAATTTTAGAGAAAACATATTATTTCTCAAACTAGATGGAAAAATGAGGATCAATACAAACTTGTACATTGATGATATATACCATGTATATGGTATCTGAGAAAAAATTATGTAGATTGTGCTTAGGTAAGACAGGGTGTGCACTTTGGAGTTATGCCGTATTAGGGAGATGAAAGGAAGTGTGAAGGAAAGAGTTTTTTTTTTTTTTTAGCGAGAGTGTATTTGAATATATTTAGTAAATCAGCATGGAGAGGTGACCCGATGCCCTTTCTTCCTGCTCATTGCTATGGGGAGCTGGTAGTTCTTGGTGAAAAGCCACAAAGCTTTGTTTTATGAGCATAGAGGTCTTTGGGACAGGAAGGGGTCAAGACCTGAAGTACTTTGTTGTAAAGTGAAAAGTTATCAAAAAATTTTGTATAGATCAGGAGTCTTTTAACAAAGTTGTATGGTGAAGAAAGTAATAAGACAGAGGAACACTGGACTGGTGCCTGAACTGAAAGTTGGAATGCTGAAGGTGTCTTAGGTGTTTATAGTGGTTACCTGCTTTGACCCACTGTCCTGCTGGCCACCTAATGTGCTAAGGAGGAACCATGCAAATAAGTAAGTAAAAATTCAAGTTATAAAGACTGTAACTCTGGGGCTAGATCTATGGGACACTTGTTGCTGAGCATAAAATTGAAGAGTGGTGTATCCTCCTTAGCACCTGAGAGAACACTGCAAGACCAGCAGTTGCACTGAAAGGGCCTCACACCAAACTGCTGGACTGTCCTAGGTTTAGCAATGACACCAGCCCTACTCCTTACAAGTATTAGAGCTCCATTGTGAGAAACTGAGGCAGGCCGGCCAGCAGGGGGCACCGGTCTAAATGTCAGGTCTGACAGAGAATGGTCGCAGTGGGTACATCTGATTTAGTGCAATAGGTAATAAGCCCTAGAAGAATATGTTCGAATGATTAATTGGGGAGGAGGGGTGTCTTTATGAATCCTTGGAGAGGAACACAGCAAAAGGTTGTTCTTCCTGCCAGGTTGGGCATATAAGGCAGAGTTTTTATAAATTCAACATCAGAACACTTGTGACCTCATTTTGTATCTCATCCTGGAGAAGTGGAACAATGATACAGGAGTTTGTACTGTTACAACACAAAGCTTGTATATATGCCTGATGTTTAGAACACAGGCTTTGTTTTGACAGATTATACTTAAATTCTGGCTCTACTATAAACTAAAAAGTTGTGTGCTTTTATGTGAATTATTTAAACGCTGTGAGAGATTACATGAGAAAAATAATACCTGCTCTGAGATATTTTACTAAGTAATATAGATAGAGGATACAGGTCAACGCCTGACTCAGTGTCTGGAAGTGTGATTATCATGATGGCGATTACTGTTAATGGTTAATTCTAACCACGTCAGTTGTCAACCATACTGGGTAAATTTGTTTCTCATAGCTTGCAAATTTGGGAGTTGAATAGGTAATTTTTTTTGGTAACTTGTCTATGTTCATTAACTAAAGTATGTGTCCCAGTCTAGGGTTTGTACGTATGTCAGTTTTTGGTGAGGGAGTATTTCTTTCCTACCCTTGATGGTCTCCTTTAATGTGGAGAGATCTTTAACAGTGGAATTCTCCTGGTCTCTCTCCACTCCCTCATACGTTTTTCTTTATAGAGGATGATTTAATCACTTAATTTGTTGGGTGAGTTTGATAGCAGGAATTGTTTATGCATATCTCCCCCATTTCTACTCACTGGCATGTGAACTGCATGCGAGGCTCATGCCTTTCCCTCTCCCCACCCATGCTGTATGTACATTCTATGGATAGCCCTGCAGGTGAGGAGGTCAGGACCAGTGTCGGGGGGACTGAGTGGGCAGTCTATCCAATTCTGGAGGTCCATTTTACACAGCCCACTTGCCAGATTTTTCACTTTTTCTCGCTCATAGAAATTTTAATTTCCTCTTGGAAATATTCACCATCACATGGAACAGGTGGTTAGTTATCAAAGATTCACATATTTTGGAAATTAGGAAAATTTGAAAAAGCTACCAGTGAGAGAGAAACCAAGGATTTTGAAAGCAGCCCAGCCATAAATATTTCTCCCAAAGGAAAGCACTTTAGACCTAATCATGTGTCTCATGTAATAGCAGCTAAAACTCCAGCCAAGGGCAATCTTATGCTGCTATCATTGCTAGCATTTTAGAATTTGCAAAGTAGGTCCATAACAGGTTATGTCTTTGGACATTAACCATATTAGTTTTGAAGAGGCACAAGTAACGAAAATGATAAATGACTTATTAGCTATTGTTTTACATGCAATATCTCTAATTTCCATTAAAATGCTGCAAGTTAAATAGTATGGATCCCATTTTGCAGCTGTGGAAGCTAAGGCTTGGAAGGGTTAAGTAACTTCATTAAGATAACAGATTAGTAGGTGTTCAGGTGAGGGTTTTTTCAGCTCAGACCAGGCTTGTGTTCCAAAGCTCATGTTCTTTCTATTGTATCATACTTTCTCTTTAAAACTAATATATTGTGAATTCAAGTCCCGTTCTACTTTCATTATTTTGCTTAAGGTATTGAATTGTTTTTCATATTAGTGACATGTGTTTACTTTAATCTGATAGTACCTACAGAGTTATTGCAGTTCTTTTTCTAATTTTAACCTCAAAGAATGGAAACAAGAAATGCTCAAATATCTTCATTTCCTCAGCTAATAAGTTTGTGTTGCATAGACCACAATGCTGAACACACCAAATCTGAGGATCAAAAGTATTTTAAATCCTCCATTCTTTAAAAGTATACTTTATCTTAGGGCTTCCCTGGTGGCGCAGTGGTTGAGAGTCCGCCTGCCGATGCAGGGGACACGGGTTCGTGCCCCGGTCCGGGAGGATCCCACATGCCGCGGAGCGGCTAGGCCCGTGAGCCATGGCCACTGAGCCTGCGTGTCTGGAGCCTGTGCTCCACAACGGGAGAGGCAACAACAGTGAGAGGCCCGTGTACCGCAAAAAAAAAAAAAAAAAAAAAAAAAAAAGTATACTTTATTTTAAACTCCTAGTGTCATTCATGTGGTTAGCAGCATGACTAAGGGCAGAGGGCTGTTTTAATGGCTACAGTTGGTCCTTAATGAGGTGGGAAATGTGTGCAAGAGAGAGAAATTATTTTCTAAGAGAATTATCAAAAAAGGAGTATGAACTAATGGCCCAAATAAAATTTGGGATGAATCTGGGTCTGCATGGGGTTAGTTTCATAAAAGGACTGTAGAGACTACACACAACATTGTTCTGAGCCCTAAACGTAAACTGCACACGAGAATAAACAAAAATGATATATAACCATTTTTTTAAACTTTTCAGAACACTGTCACTTTTACTATCACTGTCACTTTCTACTATCTTACAAGAAATGAATGAAATTTTAACTGTCCAGGTTTGGTGAAATATTTTGAAAAATTTTCCAAGGAGAAATCTGATAGGTTGATTATCCTTGCTCTTATAAAACTGGCTATTCCCTTGCAAATAGTAACTTTTACTGTTTCATTTGGATAGCTTCGCCTGGGGGAGATGGTCTTGAATAGCTTATGAAACAAGTTTATAGAATAAGGATGATTTTTCTTAAAATGGGCATGATTGTTTCCTTTTCTTGAAAAACAGAACTACATCTCTTGAATGAGACGAGTTGAACACAAGCAGGGAGGCATTGGAGCATCATTTCTGAGAGGACAGGCCATGGCTCAGTTCAGGTGCCAGCTCTCTTGCTAGTGACTGTACAACCTTGGACACTGTACAACCTCAACAAATTCCTTCTGATCTGTGACTCTTGTTCCTCACCTGTAAAATGAAAACAGTGATATTACCTATTTGTTATATATTAGTTATTATCAAGAATAAATTAAACAGTGTTTTTAACACCTCAGGCACTTGGTAATGACCCAGAACATGTTGGATATTATGATAGTGCTCTTGGCTATATTGTTTAACATTGCCATTAAAACTATGTTATAATTTATCAAGCTTTTAGGAAAACTGAAAAAACTGGGTATCGCTCAAAGTAATCATTTACTTACTGTAGGGCCAACTAAGCTTACACAGCCTATTCTACATCCTTCAGCTATTTTAAATTAAAAAAAAATTAACTCTTTATTGTTAGAAATTCCATTTCTCTATTGTTTTAACAATTTAGCTCTCTTAGAGGTTAATTTGACAGTTGTCTAAGATAAATTTTGAAATTTGATTTTACTATTTAATTGGAATGTATTGTTAGTTTTTAAATAAAGTATTTTAAATAAAAAATTTATTTCAAAGAAAAAAGTAATCATTAACTTTTACCAGTTTATCATGATTGCCATTCTTATGTATAATCCTCAATTAGAATTGACTTTTTTAATTTTTATTTTTTAATTTTCTTTAGTTTTTTATTGAAGTACAGTTGATTTACAATATTGTGTTAGTTTCAGGTGTACAGCACAGCAATTCATTTATATATATATATATACACACATATATATATACACACACACACATATATATATATATATACACACATACATACACACACACACACATATATATATAAATATATATCCTTTTTCTGATTCTTATCCCTTACAGTTTATTACAAAATACTGAGTAGAGTTCCCTGTGCTATACAGTAGATGCTTGTTGGTTATCTATTTTATATATAGTAGTATGTATGTATGTTAATCCTAACCTCCTAATTTATCCCTTCCCCCAACCCCCTTTCCCTTTTGGTAACTGTAAGTTTGTTTCCTATGTCTGTGAGTCTCTTTCTGTTTTGGAAATAAGTTCATTTGTTTTTTGTTTTTTTTTTTTAGATTCCACATATAAGTGATATCATATGGTATTTCTTTCTCTGTGTGACTTACTCGGTTTAGTATGATAAACTCTAGGTCCATCCATGTTGCTGCAAATGACACTTTTTCATTCTTTTTATGGTTGAGTAATATTTCATTTTATATATATATATATATATATATATATATACATACACCACATCTTCTTTATACATTCATCTGTTGAAGGACTTTTTGGTTGCTTCCATGTCTTGGCTATTGTAATTAGTGCTGCAACAAACATTGGGGTGCATGTATTTTTTCGAATTATGATTTTCTCTGGATATAAGCCCAGGAGTGGGATTGCTGGATCATATGGTAGCTCTATTTTTAGTTTTTTTAGGAACCTCCATACTGTTCTCCATAGTGGTTGTTCCAATTCACATTCCCACCAACAGTGTAGGGGGTTCCCTTTTCTCCACACCCTCTCCAGCATTTATTGTTTGTAGATTTTTTATGATGGCCATTCTGACCAGTGTGAGGTGATAACTCATTGTAGTTTTGATTTGCATTTCTCTAATAATTAGTGATGTTGAGCATGTGCTTTTTGCTTTTCATGTGCTTTTTGGCCATCCATGTCTTCTTTGGAGAGATGTCTATTTAGATCTTCTGCCCATTTTTTGATTGAGCTGTTTGTTTTATTATTATTGAGTTGTATGAACTGTTTGTATATTTTAGAGATTAATCCCTTATTAGTTGCATCATTTGCAAATATTTTCTCCCATTCTGTAGGTTGTCTCTTCATTTTGTTTATGGTTTCCTTTGCTGTTCAAATGCTTTTAAGTTTAATTAGGTCCCATTTGTTTATTTTTGTTTTTATTTCTATTACTCTAGGAGACAGATCCAAAAAGATACTGCTGCGATTTATGTCAAAGAATGTCCTGCCTATGTTTTCCTCTAGGAGTTTAATGTATCCAGTCTTACACTTAGGACTTTAGTCCATTTTGAGTTTATTTTTGTGTATGGTGTTAGAGAATGTTTTAATTTAATTCTTTACAATAGAATTTACTTTTATGAACCACAGGATGTGTCTGTTATTTGGGTGTTTCTACCTAACAGAGGAAGTACTTTCATTTGAATCAACTTCACAGCTTTCTGCTTTTTTCTTTCCCAAGGGTATAAAAGACCTTGTGGTGGCATATAGTGATGCTACGGAAAAGACAAAACTCTAGGACCATTTTCCCCAGCACAGATTTCTTGGCTCCTTTTCTTGCTGGAAGATAAGTGAGAGACGTTACTGTGTTCCCACTTTAGCTTGAAATTTGCAATGGAGAAGCTCACTGGAACTGGCTCATTTGTCCAGCTGCCCTCAATGTCAGGATCTGAATGAAGGCCTGGGACTCTAAGCGGGTTTGCCAAGTTCATACAGCCAGTTGGGGCAGAGCTAAGACACAGCTCTCCTGACTCTCAATCTAGTGCAAGTCTCACTAATTCCCTGAGGCCTCTCAGCTGGCTTCCCAGCTGTCATTCTTCTCCCAGTTTTGGCCTAGGTGCAAACTTTTCTGTTAAAATGAAACAAGCCAAAAATGAAACTTTGACTTTTTCACAAACAGTATTTTTCCTAGCCATCCCCTCTCTCTTTATACCCCTGCTTACTGGATGAGAACGTTGAGTGGAGATGTAGATCTTGAAAGTAGGGCTACTAGCTGCTCTTCTCAAAACCTGTAAATTAGGAATCTTAGAGATGCAAATATAAGTGCTTGCTATGGCTCTGAGAAAGTTGTTGGATAGATTAGGTTCTCCTCTTTCTCTGATGAGATCCCTTAGAGTCTTGGCTTTCATCCTCCTTTTCTTTGCTATAAGAATCTTTTAAGTCATTGATCAGGAGAAATTCTCCCAACCTAGTCCAATTAATTAAGAGAAATTCCTGCACATGTATTTGGAAGGAAAGGAAAGTTTGATATTCAAATAATACATTTGGGGGCTTTGGACCCCAATTTTTTTTTTTTTTTTTTTTTTTTTTTTTTTGCGGCATGCTGTCCTCTCACTGCTGTGGCCTCTCCCATTCCAGAGCACAGGCTCCGGACGCGCAGGCCCAGCGGCCATGGCTCACGGGCCCAGCTGCTCCGCGGCATGTGGGATCCTCCCGGACTGGGGCACGAACCCGCATCCCCTACATTGGCAGGCGGACTCTCAACCACTGCGCCACCAGGGAAGCCCCCAAGTGTATTTTTTAAGGAAAAATATTTTATGAAAAGGACCTCTGGTCATCCTAGCCTTAACTTTTTTTTTTTTTTTTTTTGGAAATTTTAGTTCTTTATAGTCTGTGTAAAAATGAATTAGCAAAAACAGATTGCTCAAAGTTAATGAAATTTTGAACTCAACTTTGAAATATTGGTATGGGTAGTTAAATTTCCTAAACCAACTTTCTGAGTCAGAGGTGAAGGGCATCATTTCCCAATTCTGGTTTACAAAGTGTCATCCTCATAACGTCTACCTTCAAAAAGGGAAGCTACTCAAAATGAAAAGGAGGGAGGAGTATTGAGTGGAAATGATTATTCATTACCACAACTCCCAGCAGTAGAGTAATGCATTCCCACAGTTCATGGTCATCTGTTTTTCTATGCCATCATACTAATGAATCACTGCTGTTTACTGTTTGGGGAGTAGCACCTTTCAACACCTGTAAGAAAGAAACACTGTTTGAAAGCTGGCTTCTTGGTTAGAATGCCAAAAAGTTTTGTGACATGCTCTATTTCCCAAAACCTAGTAGTAGAAAGGACTACATTCATATTCTAAATGTGAAGAAACTGTGCTTCTGTTAGCGAGGGACCAGGTCCTTCCTGCAAGTGTCTCACTGGAATGAGACCTGAACGTGCTTGCATCACTGTCACTGTCAGCAAAACAGACTTAATCTGTAATTTGTCCATGTTGACTCTGGTTTATTTAAAATAGACGAGGACAAATAAGGAGCTATAATGCTGTTTTTGCATCTTAAAGAGTATTTGTTATGTTTTGCATTTACTCTCTTGGCTTTAAACTTTCCAAGAAGTTTTGGGTCAAGATAGTAGTTACCTCTTCTCCCAGTTAATGTTGGTCTGCAAATTCAGACTTTTGAAATTAACTCTAAAAGCAGTTGATTTTAAAAACATGTTGGAAAATAAAATAATTTAATTTCTGGGGATATCACATTTAACTGTGTTAACCTAGAATTGTTCTGCTCAGATGTTTTGTTCAATAATTTTTTTTTCTAATGCTGGTATGATGGGGAATAACACACTCCATGTTCAGGTCCTTTGGAGTTGATGGATGAGGTACTTTGCCTCACTACTTTGAATGTTTATGAGCATGGTAATTCATTTTTTGTTTCTCTAATAATGTATATTATTACTGCCTCAGCTGCGCTTCCTGGTCTATTATCTTTCAGTCTCTTGTCATTTAGAGATTTGAAAATTCCATCTATATGAAGGTACCTTTGAGTGATGGGATTCACTTTGAGAGTAGGATGCAGTCTTTGCAAAAGAAATAAAGAGGATTAGAATATAAAATGGGAGATTAGAACAAACATTGTGTTTCTCTAACAATGCTGGCATAGCTGAGTAGTCCTAGGATTCTGGCTTCCCAAGTCCCACAGCCAGCAGAAACAATTCCCCAGAGGGAATCACTGTTTCCAGTCGGAACTGTAAAAGCGTAAGTAATACAATGAAATTGTTAGGGATTAAATGGCAGCTCAGATAATCTCTTTCCTTTTAGGTTGAGTCCATTTGTTTTCTAAACAAATGGAAAATGGGTCTTAGAAATATTATTTTAGTTAGTGTGGCATTTTTACTTAAAAACCACTTTAAACCTAGTCATAGTTCCAGATGGTCAGAATGAAAATCACTCCACTCACTATAGTGGTTAAACTAAGATTGATAGCTGTGAATTTACCAGGATTTTGTTGTATTCTAGAAATTCAGAACGTTTTAGAGCCTCTTATATGTCTGACTATGGGGCGAAGATATAGTAAATAGGCCTGATATGGCTATACGACGACAAAAACAATTTTATATAAGACATTCATTGTCAAGTGACATAAGTATGAAAGATGTCAGCCACATCAACACTTGGTCACCCATAATTCAAGTGGATTCTGTGGCAACATAAATTTTTCATTCATGCTTGCTGGGGTAGATTCATTCTTTCAGAGAGTATTTGTAACAAAGTAACAAGACGTGGAAATACTGACCATTTCCATGGGGATATTACTTCCTAATCTATTGCTGTGGACTGTTGCTCCACGGCTGATAAAAATATATGGAATTTTGTGGTTCTTGCTGTTTGCGGAAAGTCAGTATGACATGGCAGCACATCTCAAATTGCAATAGTTTATATAAATCTTTTTCTTGGGGACTGACGTGTGCCTAAATTTCCCATAGTTATTTATCATTCCAAGATATATTAAGGCATCTAATGAATTACCTTGTGGATTGCTTTCAGTCAAAATATAATGTTCCTGCACAGGATGAAGTTTGATTTCATTGAATTGAATAAATATTTATGTAGCAGTAAATACATAGCAGGTATTTTCCAGGTGCTGAAGACACCAGCTAGGTCTCAGTAGTCCTTGTGAACTTACTAGAGTATAGAAATGAGGGAGGACAAAAGGCTTTTGTGTCTTCAGAATAGATGTCCTCGTGGGGGTTAAAGGGACGCACAAAGTCTCTGAAATATCTTTGAACTACGGGATTTTTAGCTTTGTAAACTATGGAATATTATGTTCTTTCTCTGAGCCTCATGTCTATGTGAAAGTGGAGGTAACACCTACATTAAATGGTGGTTCTGAGGATTAAACTGAAAATATATAAAGCACTCTGTACTAACTGGCAGAGAGGATGCTCCATGAAAGGCATTTATTCTTATTATTACTCTAATGTTCTTAGGAGGACCATGTTCATATAAGAAACACTAGGAATTTAGAAAAGAGCATCATGGTTTTGATTTGCTTAGAAATCTTCGTGCTAACTGAGTCAGATTATGAAAGATCTGGGTGGCAGAAAGGACCCTGGCACCAGCCCAAATCTCTTACAAAAAGAAAGGGGGATGAAGGTTTCCTAAATTCTTTTGGAGGTTGAATCACTGAATAGGGAGACCCCTGCTGAGGTAGAGAAGATGCAAAGCGCTGTGCTTCCCTTTGGAGGATTCAGTGAGGAAGCTCTGCTGATGCCAAATGGGAGAGGACATGCTTTGCTTCTCAGCCACCTCCTGAAGAATCATGCATCACGCATCCATTCTACGAATACATATTTATTGCATGAGTACTGTGTACTGGGCACTGTTCTGAGTGCTGAAAATAGAGAAGTGAAAAGGTAATTGATAAAAAGCACTGTTCTCATCATGGAACTTGTTGTAAAGGGAAGAAGATAATAAACACGGTCTATAAATAATGTATGAGGTACGTTAGAAGGTGATAAGTGCTAGTGAGAAGAATAAATCTGAGAAGAGGGTAAGGAGTGCTGGCAGAGGTTGCAGCTGTCAGTGGAGTGGCCAAAGTAGGCTTCAGTGAGAGTGTCTCCTCTGAGCAAGTTTTTGGAAGAAATACAGGAATGAGCGAGGCAGAAAATCAAAGTGAAGAGTATTGGAGGGAAGGGAGCAGGCCTGGTGTGAAGACTCCAGGGTGGGAGCATGTTAGTGTGTTCAGCATCAGGGTCTCAGACAAAGAGATTAGAGCAGAGTAAGCAAACAAGAAGAACTTTGGGAGGGACAGTAAGAAACCTGATCCCACAGGACTGTGCAGACCTTCATAAGAAAGTGGCTTTCATTCCCACTCATGCGCGGAGCCAGTGGGGGACTTTGCGCAGATGAACATCATGCTTTGACTTAATTGTTTTAAAGTCTTACACAAACTACTGGATGACAGTAGACTTTGGGGGCGGGAGGCAGGTGCACAGTGGGGTAATGGGCAATAGTGAGGCACACTCTTGGGAAGCTCTTTCTGCTGAGGCAGTTGAACACTATAGTAGTTGGGTTATCTTGATGATAAGTATCTTATAGGTCAGGCCATTCAAGGTCAGCAGGAAACCTATTCTACTTGAGCAAGGGAGTGGCGACAGGAAACACGACAGCCATCCTGTTTGGAGTTCTGATGGGCCACGCTGAGTGACAATGGTAGCAGTGCTTCCAGAACTAAATAGTCACCGTTCAGTTGGTACTGGGGAGCAGAGCAGTGGTAGCTGCAGGAAGCAGAAGCACTGGTACAGCGCCTGTGGAATTGTGCATCATTCAGCAGGAAGTTGGGGGGTGATGTCTAAAGGAAAGCATGTCTAGAAGTGCTCACCGGGTAGCCGCAGTACCAGAGCAGCCTCATGTTTGGATGTATCACTATGGTTGGTTTTAGAGTCAATGGGAACAGGCATTATGGCAGGGTGATATTTTTTGTAATATTAACCAGTAATTTAGGCATCTGGAACATGCAGCATATGTCCATGCCACTCTCTCACTTTGTCCCAGCTTACCCTTCCCCCTCCCCGTGTCCTCAAGTCCATTCTCTACATCTGCATCTTTATTCCTGTCCTGCCCCTAGGTTCTTCAGAACCTTTTCTTTTTTTTTTTTTTAGATTCCATGTATAAGTGCTAGCATAAGGTATTTGTTTTTCTCTTTCTGACTTACTTCACTCTGTATGACAGATGCGAGGTCCATCCACCTCACTACAAATAACTCAATTTCATTTCCGTTTATGACTGAGTAATATTCCATTGTATATATGTGCCACATCTTCTTTATCCATTCATCTGTCGATGGACACTTAGGTTGCTTCCATGTCCTGGCTATTGTAAATAGTGCTGCAATGAACATTGTGGTACATGACTCTTTTTGAATTCTGGTTTTCTCAGGGTATATGCCCAGTAGTGGGATTGCTGGGTCATATGGTAGTTCTATTTTTAGTTTTTTAAGGAACCTCCATACTCTTCTCCATAGTGGCTGTATCAATTTACATTCCCACCAATAGTGTAGGAGGGTTCCCTTATCTCCACACCCTCTCGAGCACTTACTGTTTGTAGATTTTTTCGATGATGGCCATTCTGACCAGTGTGAGGTGATACCTCATTGTAGTTTTGGTTTGCATTTATCTAATGATTAGTGATGTTGACCATCCTTTCATGTGTTTGTTAGCAATCTGTATAGCTTCTTTACGAGAAATGTCTATTTAGGTCTTCTGCCCATTTTTGGATTGGGTTGTTTGTTTTTTTGATATTGAGCTGCACGAGCTGCTTGTATATTTTGGAGATTAATCCTTTGTCAGTTGCTTCATTTACAAATATTTTCTCCCATTCTGAGGGTTGTCTTTTGGTCTTGTTTATGGTTTCCTTTGCTGTGCAAAAGATTTTAAGTTTCATTGGGTCCCACTTGTTTATTTTTGTTTTTATTTCCATTTCTCTGGGAGGTGGGTCAAAAAGGATCTTGCTGTGATTTATGTCATAGAGTGTACTGCCTATGTTTTCCTCTAAGAGTTTTATAGTGTCTGGCCTTATGTTAAGTCTTTAATCCATTTTGAGTTTATTTTTGTTTATGGTGTTAGGAAGTGTTCTAATTTCATTCTTTTACATGTAGCTGTCCAGTTTTCCCAGCACCACTTATTGAAGAGGCTGTCTTTTCTCCGTTGTATATTCTTGCCTTCTTTGTCAAAGATAAGGTGACCATATGTGCATGGGTTTATCACTGGGCTTTCTATCCTGTCCCATTGGTCTATATTTCTGTTTTTGTGGCAGCACTATACTGTTTTGATTATTGTAGCTCTGTAGTATTGTCCGAAGTCCATCAGCCTGACTCCTCCAGCTCCGTTTTTCTTTCTGAAGATTGCTTTGGCTCTTCGGGGTCTTTTGTGTTCCCACACAATTGTGAAATTTTTTGTTCTAGTTCTGTGAAAAATGCCATTGGTAGTTTGATACGGATTGCACTGAAAGTGTAGATTGCTTTGAATAGTATTGTCATTTTCACAGTGTTGATCCTTCCAGTCCAAGAACATGGTATATGTCTCCATCTATTTGTATCATCTTTAATTTCTTTCATCAGTGTCTTATAGTTTTCTGCATACAGGTCTTTTGTCTCCTTAGGTAGGTTTATTCCAAGGTATTTTATTCTTTTTGTTGCAGTGGTAAATGGGAGTATTTCCTTAATTTCTCTTTCAGATTTTTCATCATTAGTGTATAGGAATGAAAGAGGTTTCTGTGCATTAATTTTGTAACCAGCTACTTTACCAAATTCATTGATTAGCTCTAGTAGTTTTCTGGCAGCATCTTTAGGATTCTCAATGTATAGTTTCATGTCTTGTGCAAACAGTGACAGCTTTACTTCTTTTTTTCCGATTTGGATTCTTTTTATTTCTTTTTCTACTCTGATTGCTGTGGCTAAAAGTTCAAAACCTATGTTGAATAATACTGGTGAGAGTGGGCAACCTTGTCTTGTTCCTCGTCTTAGTGGAAATGGTTTCAGTTTTTCACCTCTGAGAGAGATGTTGGCTTTGGGTTTGTCATATATGGCTTTTATTATGATGAGGTAGGTTCCCTCTATGCCTACTTTCTGGAGAGTTTTTATCGTAAATGGGTGTTGAATTTTGTTGAAAGCTTTTTCTGTATATATTGAGATGATCATATGGTTTTTATCCTTCAATTTGTTAATATGGTGTATTACATTGATTGATTTGCATATACTGAAGAACGCTTGCATTCCTGGAATAAACCCCACTTGATCATGGTGTATGATCCTTTTAATATGCTGTTGGATTCTGTTTGCTAGTATTTTGTTGAGGATTTTTGCATCTATGTTCATCAGTGATATTGGCCTGTAGTTTTCTTTTTGTGACATCTTTGTCTTGTTTTGGTATCAGGGTGATGGTGGCCTTGTAGAATGACTTTGGGAGTGTTCCTCTCTCTGCTATATTTTGGAAGAGTTTCAGAAGGATAGGTGTTAGCTCTTCTCTAAATGTTTGATAGAACTCACCTGTAAAGCCATCAGGTCCTGGGCTGTTGTTTGTTGGAAGATTTTTAATCACAGTTTCAATTTCAGTGCTTGTGATACATCTGCTTATATTTTCTGTTTCTTCTTGTAGTCTTGGAAGGTTGTGGTTTTCTAAGAGTTTGTCCATTTCTTCTAGGTTGTCCATTTTATTGGCATATAGTTGCTTGTAGGAATCTCTCATGATCCTTTGTATTTCTGCAGTTCAGTTGTTACTTCTCCTTTTTTCATTTCTGATTCTGTTGATTTGAGTCTTCTCCCTTTTTTTCCTGATGAGTCTGGCTAATGGTTTATCAATTTTGTTTATCTTCTCAAAGAACCAGCTTTTACTTTTATTGATCTTTGCTATCGTTTCCTTCATTTCTTTTTCATTTATTTCTGATCTGATCCTTATTATTTCTTTCCTTATGCTAACTTTGGGGTTTTTTTGTTCTTCTTTCTCTAATTGCTTTATGTGTGGTTAAATTGTTTATTTGGGACATTTCTTGTTTCTTGAAGTAGGATAGTATTGCTATAAACTTCCCTCTTAGAACTGCTTTTGCCTCATCCCATGTGTTCCGGGTCATCGTGTTTTCCTTGTCATTTGTTTCTAGGTAGTCTTTGATTTCCTTTTTGATTTCTTCAGTGATCTCTTGGTTATTTAGTCGCGTATTGTTTAGCCTCCATGTGTTTGTATTTTTTACCGTTTTTTTTCCTGTAATTAACGTCTAGTCTCATAGCGTTGTGGTCAGAAAAGATACTTGATACGATTTCAATTTTCTTATATTTATCAAAGCTTGATTTGTGACCTGAGATATGATCTATCCTGGAGAATGTTCCATGAGCAATTGCGAAGAAGTTTTTTCTGTTGTTTTTGGATGGAATGTCCTATAAATATCAATTAAGTCCATCTTGTCTAATGTATCATTTAAAGCTTGTGTTTCCTTATATAATTTCATTTTGGTTGATATGTCCATTGGTGAAAGTGGGGTTTTAATGTCCCCTACTATGATTGTGTTACTGTCGATTTCCCCTGTTATGGCTGTTAGCATTTGCCTTATGTATTGAGGAGTTCCTATGTTGGGTGCATAAATATTTATAATTGCTATATCTTCTCCTTGGCTTAATCCCTTGATCATTATATAATGTCCTTCTTTATCTCTTATAATAGTCTTTGTTTTAAAGTCTATTTTGTCTGATATGAGAATTGCTACTCCAGTTGTCTTTTGATTTCCATTTGCATGGAATATCTTTTTCCATCCCCTTACTTTCAGTTTGTATGTGTCCCTAGGTCTGAAGTGGGTCTCCTGTAGACAGCATATATATGGGTCTTGTTTCTGTATCCATTCAGGCAGTCTATGTCTTTTGTTGGAGCATTTAATCTATTTACATTTAAGGTAATTATCGATATCTACAGACCAGTAGAAACTTTACTGGAAACAAAACTCAACTTCTTACTAGAGCTTTCTTTTGTTAAAAGAAGTCTGAAAAACACCTTGTGAGCACACACTAATGTCTAGTTTGTAAATAAAGTATATGTAATAATTTCTCAAAAGGCTGTTAGCGTCAGTCCAATAAAAGATGCCTCATTCTTGCACTGGACACAAAAGATGATGTTCCTTGGAAATTTTCCAGGTAAACTAGTTTGGAATTATGGGAAGGGCTTTCATGGCGTTAATAATACCTCCTGTTAATTCCAGGAAAGACACATTTCCCAGCTACCTCTCACCTGGCTCATCTCAAGCACATTTTTTTCCTGAATTTCTAATTTAAGTAATTTCTTTCAAATATTTGTATGCAGCACATACAAATGCTTATGATAGGGACTTCCCTGGTGGTACAGCGGTTAAGACTCCACGCTCCCAGTGCAGGGAGCCCAGGTTCGATTCCTGGTCAGGGAACTAGATCCCGCATCCCACAACTAAGAGCCTGCATGCTGCAACTAAAGATCCTGTGTGCCGCATCTAAGACCCAGCACAGCCAAATAAATAAATATTTTTTAATGCTTATGATATAATAGTGAAAGAAAAATAAAATTCAATCTCTGCTATGATTTCAGATTATTTACAATTCTGCCTGAATAAGGATTAAAAGGACTAAAAGAGAGCATGGCAAGTCCCCTGGGATATAGAAGATTATCAGTAGACATTGATGAGTGAACTATTAATGCACACAAAAAAAGAAACAATGGTAAATTGACTATACTTAAATAAAACATATATATATATATATAATAGTTAGAATGGTGATATTGTTGATAAAAGTATTCAGTTTTCTTCTAAATATTATATTTATAAAATAAGTTAAAAATCAATTGGTTGGATGACATCGTTATTAAAACCCTTTATCTTCTTTATAACTTCACCCTTTTCCACACCAGAGCTGTTTTTATCCCTTTTATGGACAGTCTCTAGTGATAGAAAAGCAGATCCAAGCACTGGAAGTGTGAGAGGTGTTCAGCTGATGGACAGAATACCACATATATATCACTGCATTCTCAAATTCAATATTGGCCAATAGGATGGCCTGATTAAGGGACTATGTGATATGTTTCCAAAGAATTTTAGTCCCCCCAAATACCTGTAATTTAATACTGATGCTTCAATTTTATAGATGTGTTCTATTATTTAAGGCTTGGCCCCAAATGAATGCAAATACCTGGAGAAATAATACTTCAGGAATTCTTGGTCTTTGGAACGTTAGTGTAAATCATTTGGGTGAAGGAGAGAAAGAGAGCATGAGGATTCTGGGGGTGGAACTGGGTTTAGGAGAGGATATGTTGAAGGGAGAAAGTGGTGAAGGAAGGAGAGGAGAGAAGGCTAAGTGCCACTTCCCAGGTTCTTCCCAGAGTTCAGTCTGCTTCCAAGAAGAGTGAGTTTTATGGCTGGGTTGCTGGTGGGACCTGGAAAGGTGTTGCCACCATAGTTCAGTTGGTGAGAATATGATCAGGGATTTACAGTTGGGATGCAGCTGTGATTGGGGGTGAAAACGGTCATGTCCAAAATGCCTCGTGGTCTGTGAGATTCCTGAGCCAGTAGTGAGTCCATTGAGGGATTAGGACTTTATACATTTTCAGATGGGATTTGCAGTCATAATATGAAGGCAGGATCACAGCACAGCTGTTAAGAGAGTACTAGGAGAATATTAAGATCAAATGTCAGGGCTTTTAATACCATTTTCTGCTACAGATTATGAATCTACAAATTCCTAACCCTTCATTCTCAATAACAAAAGAAATGTCTTTGGTATTAATTGCAAGGTTTTGATTGTGCGTTACTACACAGTCTCAAAGCAATCCAAATTGTTTTCTTCTGGTGATCATTAATCTGGACTTCCTTTTTAATGATAAACATTTTACTATTAAACAAACAGTATGTTGGCTTTACTTGTGAGAAGTTTATACTTACCTGCTTAATTAATTATGTAACTGACCCTTGTTTGAAGTAATCAAAAATGAGACACAGACAGAACTCACACACCAAGGAGCCTGTAATAGTTGTGTTCCTGGGTTTAAAGAAAGTGAGTGAATGTGTGTGTGTGTGTGTGTGTGTGTGTGTGTGTGTGTGTGTGTGAGAGAGAGAGAGAGAGCGAGAGAGCATGCATTCACATATGCATGCATAAGTGTGGCTACTAGGGTGAGAAAACAAGACAGGTGTAATATATAGTAACATTTTTAAGTATTTACCATGTACCAGACATTGTTAGGTAAGTACCATTATTTTTTCTATTTCCTAGCTTATGAAACTGAACAGTTACATGAATATGTTTTTTTCTTTTAAACTATAGAAAATGAGAGATTAAAACAAAAGAAATAGGGCTTCCCTGGTGGCGCAGTGGTTGAGAGTCCGCCTGCTGATGCAGGGGGCGCGGGTTCGTGCCCCGGTCCGGGGGGGTCCCGCGTGCAGCGGAGCGGCTGGGCCGGTGAGCCATGGCCACTGGGTCTGTGCGTCCGGAGCCTGTGCTCCGTGACGGGAGAGGCCGCAGAGGTGAGAGGTCCGTGTACCCCCAAAAAACAAAACAAAACTAAACAAGAGAAATAAGAAGGGAAAGGGAGCACCAATTCTGTCATGTCCTGTCTTTTTCAGAACTGTGTTTAAGCATGATAAAATGAAAGCAGACAGATTTTCTGGGAGCAGTAACCCTTCCCATGGTCAATATTGGAAAATTAGGTGAGCTATAAATGGATGTTGAATTGCAGGTTGACTTCTTTATCCATTTTATTTGAATCTCACAAATTGTTTGATGGTTGTTTATTTTCTTTGTAGTAGATGGTATTGTTATGACATGACGTTGAAATCCATACCAACTGAGAATGTTGTTTATAATCATGATATTTTTTAATAGAAATAGCCCAGAAAGGGTCTGAAATAAGGGACATATTGCTTTTATAGGCAAAAGAGCACCGTGTGTTAACGTAGAGCTACATTAAAAAATTACACCCCCAGACTTTGTGTCAGTTCCGAAAATGGGGCATTCAGTGAATAAATTTTGCTATTCCTTATCAAACAAGCAAGTACATAATCAGTTTGATTCCATTTCACATGCACAACACATAGCATACACACACACACACACACACACACACACACACACACACACACACACACACACACACACACACACCTGCAAAAAAGACTATACCAAAAAATACTAAGTGGTTATTGCTGAGTGGTGAATTGATTTGTTTTCCTCTTTTTGATTGACTTTTTAAAACTGTCCACAAAAAAAAACAGGCCCCCATTTGCAATAAGAAAACTTATAGAAGTCAGTTTTAACCAATGTTTATCACACTGCTTTCAAATAAATGGTATTGTACTCAGATCTTTGTAGAAGATACAATAATGTATTAGGGAGGCTCCTGACCTGTAGAAATTATTTATTGTGGAGATAGGCGTAAAAAATGAAGACCGTATGCTAGTGTCACAGATACTGATTTCTTAATAGGAAAGCGATCCCGAAGAGTTGTGTTGTTCAGGGGAGACTGAAAAGAGAAATAAAGAGATCAGACTGGCGTTAAAAGCTAGGTCCCGTCCAAGGGGACATGTGAATAGGAGGCCAGAATTTCCTGCGGGATGTAATGGCTTCCGTAAAAACATAGAGATTAGAAAGTACTATATTTATTTGAAGCTCAGAGATGAGATTAGTGGTGAAGATAAACAGTAAGATTGGTCCCCATATGGTAGCCCTTGAAAGTCAGATTAATATCTTCTCAGGGCAACCTCTTTAAATACTTCTAACAAGCCCTTTTCACAGGGCACAGAAGCCACATAAGGCAATCCCAAAGTCTCAGAAGAGATTCCATGCTCCACTCCCCCATTCATTTTGAATTTTGTCCTTCATCCTATCTTTTTGCCATGCCTGTTTGATATTAACGTCTTGATTTCAAATTGTCTAATTTGTTTTCATCTGTAACTTCTTCAAGATACTGTTTCTTGAAACCTAAAGGCACCACAGGTTAGCAGTGCCATGCCCTCAGGACTATAACATACTGTGCGCCTGCCGAAGCCTCATTTCATCCTGGCATGCACTTGCCAAAGGAAGAAGATAAGAAAATTTGTTATTTTTTGCTATGTAATAAAATACCCCAAGGCTTAGGAGCTTAAAACAACAAATATTTATTATGACACCAGTTTCTGGGGGTCAGGAATCTGGGAGTGTCTTGGCTGGGTCGTTGTGGCTCAGGTCTCTTAGGCTGCAGGTGTTGACTGCCGTCTCTGAGGACTTCGATGAGGGCTGAAGGATCTGCTTTCAAGCCCATTCAAGTGGCCGTTGGCAGGAGCTTCGTTTCCTTGCTATGGGAGCCTCTTTCTAAGGCTGCTCACAAGTTGATGTCCCCCAAAACAAATGATCCAAGAGTGAGGGAAAAAAAGCCACCAAGGTGAAAGCCACAATGTCTTTTACAACCTAATCTCAGAATTGACATATTACCACCTCTATCTTTTTCTGTGGTCACAAATCCCTGGAACAGCATAGGAGGGAACTACACAAGACTGTGAATACCCGGAGGTGAGGATCATGGGGGACCATCATGGAGTCTGGCTACCATGGATAGTTAGGTAATGTTTCTGAATCATATTATGGTATAAACAGATGATTTACGAAGATGAGTTTGACAGCTACATGCACCATATTTGTGCATTTAACATGATGAAATGGGATCGTTAAAAAAAACAGATCTGGTCTCTTTGGCATTATTTAGTTACACTGAGAGACACATACTTCCTTGAAATACCCATTTCCAAAAGAATGGCACAATGCTATAGGCTGAAATCCCAGTTATGAAGCAAGACCTACATTGTGAAGTCTTTGTGAGCAGAGAGCTCTTCAGTGCCCCTGAGGTTGGGCAGACTCTCTTGGGAACATGGAGCAGAAGTGTGGGGTTACCGCATAGCCCCTGGAAGCATGCACTACTTCAGAGCTCCAAGCCAGGGGTCCAGACTCTCCCCTGCTGTGTGACTCTTAAGTCACACTTTCTGGCTATCTGATAAGTAACTTGAGTGCATTGGAGTAGATAAAACATTTTAATTCTCTAACAACTTGGGATGTCTTCCCTCTCTTCTCATCTAATGGTCTTTGAGGCAGAAGATTGGTCCCTGCAGAGTTTTGGCAACACAATCATGCACGCTGGAGGGCTGATAACCGGTGATTAGCCTGCCCTGGTTATTCTTTTGGCTGATGAGTTTAATCATCTTTTCTATGATTTCTGGAAATTTTCAAGGATGTGTGCATCCCAATCCAATTCCCAATTCCCACCTCAATCTGATTAGCATGTTCTTCTGTGACAGGGTTGATCCCTCCATCCAAGATCAGCACAGGGATGGACCAAAAGTTCTTTTCTGTGATTCCCCCAAAGCCTGCAGGACAAGCAGTATGCAACATGTAGTTTTCAGGAGGTTATTTAATGGGGCGGGGGAACAGGTGCTACTGTCAGCCATCGCATAGCAGAGAAGACAATTTAAGATGTAAAATTTTTCTTAAAGAATTCTGCAGGGATTTCTACTACTAAGGATACTCTGACTGCAGTCTCCTACCATGTTGCTGGGCTTATTTTCTTTCCAGCTGTGGCACCATTCTCACTTCTGCTTTACCTGTTGTTATTATTCTGAAGTTCTTGATGCCTCATCCCCTCCCCTCCCTCCCCAACCCCACATTCATTGTACTTTTATTCTATATTCTCCTTCAAGACAATGCAAGGGAGACTTCTTTCGTACCCAAAGCAGCCACCAAGGTTCTTTTTCCTAAACAAAAGGCCATTTCTTCTCATATGAACTAGAGCATTCCCAAGTATGCGGAAATCCAACACAATCCACACGTGTATTACAGATCAAATTTTCTTCATTCCCAAATGCAATATAAAAGCATGAAATTACAGGTAGAATATTAAGATAAATATGGTTATTGCTCCATTATTTCTGACACTGGTACTTAAATGCTATTATTTTATTTTATTAATAATAATGTATTTAAACTACTCAAGTTCATTGGAGGTATAGCACTTTAAACATTGTACCTAGTTTGTTTGATAAAAATAAGCCTTTCTAACAGTTGACAACTCATGTAACTGCAAGTACCTAACAACTTATTCCTGTTTTGAATAATCATGCATTATTACTTTAAATACAGTGAAAGTCACTCAAAAGGAGGTAATTGGCAGTGAAATGTCATAGTACAGGTTTTTATCATTTGTTACAATAGTTCTTTTAAATGTGCAGTCACCTGTTAATATATAGCATTTATTCAGTACATTTCATTTTCAAAATACTTCATCCATATGAATTAATTTATTTCCATAAGCACTTCAGTGAAACATGAGACATATCCTCTTTTCCAGGTGGGAGTTATGAAACAGAGATAAACTGCCTAACATCATACAAAGAGAGAATTAGGACAAAGATAGAAGACTTTCTACTGTATTCTAACCTCGCTTATTATAATATCTATGTAGTTTTCTTTTGAAAGAAAAGAGAAGTTGAGTCTGGAGATTACAGCTTTTCTCAGAGACAGTGATGTTGGCTTCACTCTGTGGTACTTCCTTGGATCTTTTTGGTGATATTGCTTATCCCTAACCTTCACTTTGCCTCTGTTTTATTCGTGTGGAAGAGAGTGACAGTTTTAGCTTCTCATGCCAAAATATCTGTACAGATAAACGTAAAAAAGCAAAAGCCAAGTTTAGTTATATTTTAAAGCTTCCAAAAGCATCATGGGAGACTCCCCATGACTCAAGAACTCATCAAACCAGATGAGCCCCAAACCAGAGGGGCCCTAAAGCCCAGGCTTTCATAGCTGTGTTTCTACAGAGTATGTTTTGGGTCACTGAAAATTCTCTCTTTATTTAAATGTAGATAATTCTCCAACTATCAAAATTTAATTTTTATTGTGTAAGTAAGTGACTTGAGTGAGATGAAAGCTTATAATTGTTTTACTCAAGTAGCTAATAATTGATGATTGTTTTGAACATTTGATATATTTTTTATATTTTAAGTCAGATTACCTCACTCTTCTCTTCAGAATCCTCTGATGACTTTGCATTCCACCCAGAATAAAATGTATGCTTTTATCACAGCCTGTGAAGCCCTCCTACAGCTCTCCCTCTGCCTCTGCCTTTATTCCAGCCACACAGGCCTTCCTGCCCTTTCGTAGAAATGGGAGCACACCTTTCCTCCCCATCCTGCTTAGGGCCTGCATACTTGTTTTCCCCTCTGCTGTGATTCTCCAGCTGGCTGGCTTTTGGGTACTCTGAACTCTCCAAAGGGAGCCTGCTTGAAATGCACATTGAGCCTTGTTTCTTGACAGAAGCTTCTAATACATAGTCCTTACTTTAACAGTTACACTCATGTCTGAATGTCTAAAGGTAAGGCTATGGGTTCTTAGTGTGAACATTCATCTGGAAAGGGTAGCATTCCCATCTAGCGCTGAAAATTATATCCTTCTTAAAATTGAAAAAAGACACCCAAATTCTATAAACAATTTTCTGTGTAAAACATCTTTTGCCATAAAAATACTCTAAGGGGTTTCCTAGTTTGTCTCCAGATTCCATGAAACCTTTGCAGCTGGATCAATCGATCTCCAGCTACAAATCAGAATATTTATTGAGCTACTACTTATGTTCAGAGTGAAGAAATAAAAGCCGCAGGTCTGCCTTCAATGTTTATCCTCGTTTCAAGTTACTGTCTCTTTGGAGACATAACATAATAAAAACATAAAGAATCAAGCAAACTTCTACCTTTCCCAACGATAAATAATGTCCCAATATTCTTAAAGGTTGACTTTATCTCTAAATACCTATTAGGAATAACGTTTACCTATGCTGACACATTCAAGTGTTTGGGGCTAAAACTATTTGATACAGATTTAATGACCTTTAATAAAAATGTATTTAATCTGAATGTTTGCCTCCAGATATGGTGGTTACATTCTATCAGTGTATAAGTGTATGATATTCTGAAAATGGGAATGCAACATGGTAAAAAAGGAATATCAATTACCACATGCTCTAACTCCACAACACATGGTATGTGGACAAATGACTAGCACAGATACTTAATAAAATTTGAGTTTGCAATAGTGATAGCTTCTTATTCAGTCTTGCAAACCCCTAGGGATGCTGTAGCTGAAAACCATTTCAAGTAATGTAATGCTGCTCCACCCTTTCCTCGAAATGACTGCTGCAGTAGACCCATTAACACTACAGGTATTTATATACTGCTTTTCAAAGGACAGGCTCAGGGGATTTGTGCCAAGAGCTCACTGAATGAAATTCTACTGAGCAGCATCTTCCAGGAATTTGAGAATGTCCATTGCAGTGTGATGGATTTCATTGTTCAGTGGAGTGGAAATGCTTGCTTGGTTAATGATGTCTCTTTAAAGCAGGGCCAGATGATTGTGGAATATTTCCAGGAAACCCACCTTTAGAAACAGAAGGAAAATTCTGATGCTATTAATTAATGAGAGGAGGAGTATTCAGCTTTAATGTCTTGAGAAATTAATCCAGTACAGTTAGATCTCTCAACCTTTGTTTTTCCCATTGGGACCTTTAATCAGATCCTAGATATATCAGTAAACTGGGATTAAGAAGATGGGCTCAGACAGCCAGACTCAGTGATAAGTCTGTTATGGTCTTCTCTGAAGAGCTGAAAAGTGGAAATATTGGTATTTATTGGGTCATGCAGATAATAATGCCAGGAATCTGTTCTATAATTCATAGGTTACAAATTAAATAAACTTGTGTCTGAAACACTAGAGCACAGCATTTGCAAAGATGACAGTGGTAACCAAATTCCTCTTCTCTGGGAATCTAGAAATCTGATTTTCTTAGGCTTTTCTTTTGAACAGAGTTTTTCTCTAAAACCAAAGGAACGATTCTTTTTCTAGTAAATAGTTGTAGTTGATTTTAATAGTACTGCCTATATTTATTTTATAAAGACATTTGCTTAATAAATCAAAATGAAATTGACTTAACAGTGAGTTTTGCATTGAAGACCTGCATCTGATAGGATTTCTGCTACTTCAGAGTATAGTAAGACATCTGTCTGTGATTTGATATGACCCTGGCATGAGAATATCACGGAGATTTTGGAGGTCTTACGATTGTGCTGAATGGCCATGGGGAAGAGATAACGGTTAGGTAATGGAATGGCAAATGCAATTGGAGGGACGTCTGTAGCATAGTTTCACCATCATTCCTAGGCATTAGTTGATGTGCAGCATGAGTGAAGTTTAGCAATGTGATGACAGAGATGGGAGAGTGAAACAAAAGGCTCAGGAAAAGTCCTAGAGCTGTTTCTGTGAAATTGCATCATTTGCTCCAGGGTTTCCATTTATGTGGTCCTCATGTCATTCATTGAGTTGGGCCTCTTAAAGAGAATGGCCAGTGTAGGCAAATCCTTATCTTGCGGGGGCATCTCACGCAGTCTAGGAGAGAGCCAAGTTTCTTAGGTTTTTCCTAGTGAGGCATGTTATGGGGACTCGGGATCCCATTGAGCTTCAGCCCATAGCTGCCGCTCAATCAGATATTTCATTTGAATTCTACAATACCAAGAAAACAAATAATATTTAGTATTCCAACTTTGTTTCCTTGAAAGACAGAATGGGCCATAGGCATGTATTAGGATGCTTTCAGCCTCAAGTAACAGGAGATATATGTAACAATAAGGAAACTATAAGGAAAATCTATTATGATATGGAAGGTTTGGGGTATGGCATTTTTAATGTTGGTTAAGCTAGTAGCTTAATGACAATATCAAAGATCCAGGATTTTTCCCCCCATTTTTTCTTTTCTGCTCTGTCACTTTTAGTATGTCATCTACTTCCTTCATGGTTGCAAGGCAGTTCCGCCAGCTCAGGAATGACATCCTGCACAATATTGACAGGCCAGAAGAGAACACAGTACCTCCTTTTTTTTTTTTTTTTAAGAGTAAGGGAGGTTTCCCCAGAAGCCTCTCAGCATTTATATTGACATATCTCATTTGACAGAATTGCACTTTTCTTCTAGTCGTAAACTACAGCAAGAGAAAAAAAAATGGGTATAACTTGCTTAGACTAATCAAAGGGCCCAGAACCCGCTGAAGCTGGTCTGAGGGATGAATGGATACTGTGTAGGCTGACAGGTGGCAGTGTCGTTTGTACTCAGCTTAACAAAGAATACAGTGAAGGGTTTCTCAATCCTGGCACTTATTGACATTTTGGGCCAGGTCGTTCTTTATTGTGCGAGCTGTCCTGTGCATTGGGGGATATTTAACCGTACCCCTGGCCTCTACTCAATAGATGCCAATAGCAACACATCCCCCAACTTGTGACAACCAAATTGTATCCTCAGACAGGTGGGAGGAGGGGGTCAAAATAACGTCTCACTGAGAATGTAAATTGGTGCAGCCACTATGGGGAACAGTATGGAGGTTCCTTAAAAAAATTAAAGATAGAATTGCCATATGATCCAGCAATCCCACTCCTGTACAAGTATCTGGAAAAGATGAAAACTCTAATTTGAAAAGCTACATGCACCCCAGTGTCCATAGCACTATTATTTACAATAGCCAAGACATGGAAGCAACCTAAACGTCCATGAAGTCATAAAGAAGATGTAAGATATATAATCTTATATATATGTGTGTGTGTGTGTGTATATATATATATATATATATATATATACACATATAAAATAGAATATTACTCAGCCATAGAAAAGAATGAAATAATGTCATTTGCAGTGATATGGATGGACCTAGAGATTTTCATACCAAGTGAAGTAAGTCAGACAGAGAAAGACAGATATCGTACGATGTCACTTATAAGTGTAATCTAAAAAATGATATGAATAAACTTACTTACAAAACAAATAGACTCACAGACATAGAAAACAAACTAATGGTTATCAAAGGGGAATGGGGGGAGGGATAGATTAGGCGTATGTGATTAACGGATACACACTACTATATAAATATAACAGATAAACAACAAGGACCTACTGTATAGCACAGGGAACTATATTCTATATCCTGTAATAACCTAGAATGGAAAAGAAGCTACACACACACACACACACACACACACACACACACACACCAGAATCGCTGTATACCTGAAAATCAACTGTATGCCTGAAAATTGTAAATCAACTATATTTCAGTTAAAAAAAGTGAAAAAAAATCACCTCCCACTGAGATGCACTGCTATAGTGGGTGGACGTGAGAGAGGAAAATTGCCAATCAGTAGGCTATAGAGTGGTGACTGTAGGCTTGACCATGGGTCTGTGAGCCTGATCATATGCTGGGCTAGGTTTTGCATGAGTGACTTGAGGCCAAGTATGCCTCGTGTCTCCTCCTGAAGGCTTCTGCCTAATGTGTGGAGCTTGCTGGTCACAGATTTGAAGCTTCCCTTGACTCTCTGCAAGATGACCTGTGAGCCCTCTTGTGTATGGAAATCCTCCAGGTAGTGGTCAAAGGCAGGGAAGGTGCTGGTTCAGGGTTCAGTGGGGAAAAAGCAGAGGCTGAAGTCATGATTTCAGTGAGAAAAGCATACTCTGCGTGGGAATGTGAAGTGAGTTGATATGATGTAATTTCATTTGGCCTGCTTATCATACAAATGTCCTAGTACTTGATGAATTCTCCTAGTAAATGGTTTAAATGCTGTGGAAGGGGTGCACCTGAACTAAGGAACTTGAAAAATGGTCCTCCGAAATCAGGGCACGACCTAGAGCCCTTGGTTTGAGATACACTTAACTGGAATTGGTAGAGTTTAAAAGTTCACATTTCTTGAGCCTGAAGGTGAAAATAGTCTCCATATTAGATAAACTGAATAGCTAAAATTAGCCAGTTATTTAGAGAGTGTTACTTCAAACTAAAGTAATTCTGTCTGCTTAGGATCCTCTCTCCCTTTATTATATTTTCTCTCTCATTTCTATAAAGGAAAGCAATTTAAACTCTACAAAATTATGGCAAATTCGAAAGAGAGACAATTCGGGGATAGAAATAAGCAAAGATATCCCTGGAGGGGAAATAAAATGGTGAAAAGGAAGTGAGGCACAAAAAATGAATAGTTGGAAGGAAGGAGAGAAGACATACGGACAGAGATATACAACAGAGTACCAATGGTACCATCCTGTGCATGATTTTTTCAGTTAATTCACAGTTTTTTAAATGTTTTTATATTTTATATGTTTTATATTTAAATGTTTTAAAATGCATTTATATTTTACAAATGATAATCCACTACATGTTTTGTGCATTGACAGTTCGGTTGATTGCTCTGTGATTTTAACATTCAATTCCGTATGGCATAGGGGATAAGAGTAGGAGTGTGAAGCAGTAACATCATCTCTTAACAGCTGTGTGACAGTGGGAAATTATCAAATTATGTAACATCTCTGTGCCTCAAATCCTGTAAAGTGAGGCTGCTAACAGAACCTAGTCCACGGGGCAGTTGTGGGCATTTTCCGAGTTATTTCAGGGTAAATTACTTATCATTCTGGCTGGCATAGAGAAAATGTTTAACAATTTTTGTTGCTGTTTTTAAAATAGTTTTTTTTTTTTCTTATTTTATTTTTGGCTGCGGTTGGGTCTTCTTTGCTGTGCGCGGGCTTTCTCTAGTTGTGGCTAGTGGGGGCTACTCTTTGTTGCGGTGTGTGGGCTTCTCATTGCGGTGGCTTCTCTTCCTGCGGAGCACAGGCTCTAGGCGCATGGGCTTCAGTAGTTGCAGCACGCTGGCTCAATTGTTGCGTCAGGTGGGCCCTAGAGCATAGGCTCAGTAGTTGTGGCGCACGGGCTTAGTTCCTCTGCCGCATGTGGGATCTTCCCAGACCAGGGATCAAACCCGTGTCCCCTGAATTGGCAGGCAGATTCTTCACCAATGCACCACCAGGGAAATCCCCTAAAATATTTTCTTGATCTCGCTCTATCCAACTGATCTTGGTGCTTTTCTCAATTTAACCACTAAATTGAACTGGCTAAAGGTGTCAATCCCCCACTAATTGAACACATGCTTAGTGCTTCTCATTCTAATTCAAAACAGTGGAGAGCAATGTTGTAGTGAAAATGTCTAGATGGGAAACATTGAAAAGTTACAGAATCTACAATGATTAAATTTTGGGGTATTCAGATGTGAAGAGATAACAGAAGCTCAAGAAGGAAAACAAAATTCTGCTAATTATTTTGATAATTGAAACTGACTTTGTTCAATTATAAAAGAGTTCATATATAAAAATTATATAATAAATGAATATATATATATATATTCATAAAGCCTAGTAAAACAAGTATCCATGCACTCATGATATCTTTAAAAAAAATAAAACATGCAGTGTTGTTCAAGACCTCTCTGTGCCTCTTACTAAATTTTGTGTTTATCATTCTGTTGTTTTGCTTTATAAATTTACAATATATTAGTAATCCCTAAGCAACACAGTTGTTTGGTTGTACTTTTATTTGAACTTCATATAATAGTACCTGCCCTCTATATTTTTCTGAGACTTGCTTTTCGTTAAAAATCAGCACTGTGAGCATTATGTTTTTGACATTCATCCAGGTGGGCATACAGAGATGTAGTTCATTTATTATTTTTGCTGTAAATATTTTATTGTATGACTTACCATTTCCTATTTATTTACCATTCAGTGGTCATTTGGGTTCTTTCTAGCTGTTTGCTTTCACAAAGATGCTGCAATGTATGTGTCTTTTGGAGCACATGGGCAAGGATTTTTGGAGTAGAATTACTTGGTCAAAGAATTTAAATATCTTTGTGGTTACAAAATAATGTCAGTTGTTTTCCAAAGTGAGTACACTAATTTATATTCCCACCAGTAGTGTATAAAACTTTCACTTGCTCTGTGTTCTTACCAACCCTTGATATTGTGAGACTTTTTAAGTTTTACAAATATGAGGTGTGATGTGCTGTCTTATTTTAGGTTTCTCTGCAGCAAATTTGAGCATTTCTAATTTTTAATTGCACTTTCATCCTTTTTTTCCTGTGAAATGCCTCTTCCTGTGTTTTGCCCATTTAAAATCACATCATTAGTCTTCTTATTGGTTTGTATGATATGTTTTTATATTTGGGAGGCTAATGCATTGCCAGTTATATGTAGATAACTAGATATCTTCACCCAAATTTTGATTTGCTTTTGATATGGCTTAAGATATCTGTGGTTGATAGGAATATTGGTGCCAGTTCTTCACTCACCTGTAATAGGGTGATATGTTCACAGCCTTTGTCCTGTAGCCATGGTTTCCCACTCCAGTGGGATTATGACACCCAATGAGATTTGAGCAGATATGATACAAGCAGAGGCATTAAATGTGCCTGTGTGGTTCAGCCTCTTGCCATCTTGTGTTCCTGCCATTCTCAACAAGAAAAGCATGCCCTGGTTTAGCTCCTGGTCCAAGGAAGATACCTGGAGCAAACACAACCCAATCCCAAGTCTGGAACCAAGCCCAAGTGATATGTAGCTTACCTGCAGACCCACATAAAAGAAAAAGAATGCTTGTAGTTATGACATTTGATTTGACATGATTTATTACACTTCATTACTACAACAACAGCTGAGTCAGAACTAATGGTCCAAGTCATTAATTTAATATTGCTGAATTGATCATTCCTTCCCTTTAGAGTTTGCATATTTTATGTCTTGTTTAAATCTCATTCCTTCCAAAGTCATAAACATGTTCTTTGTGTGTTGCTCAGAAACATCTTTGCTGTCCCAAGTTTATCCAGATAATCTATTACATGTGCATTTAAGCCTGTTTATAGTGGGGAATTGATTTTGTGTTATGTGTGAAATAGGGCTCAAATTTACTTATTTTTTAACCTGAATACCACAGTTGCTTTGGCACAATTTATCCATTCTCCACGATATACAATGCTGTCTTGTTTCCACATGGAGTTATTTATACCTGTGCCAGTATCACACTGTCTTGATACCTGGAGCTCTTTAGTATGTCTTGACATCAGGTAGGACAAGTCTTACCTTCTTCCTATTATAGGAAGTTTTAGCTATATTTCTTCCTTCATTTATCATATACATACTATAATCAGCTTGTCAAATTCCTTGAAAACCCAGATTTATATTGGATCTATGGATAAATTTGGAAACATTGGACAATTTTGCAACATTGTTTCATTATCCAAAAAATCATTTTTTAATCTATATCTATTTTATTTAATGTCTCATAAAGTTTTATTATTTAATTCGTCAAGGTCTTGCACATTTTCAAAAAGAATTATTCTTGCTTGCTTTTAGTTTTGTCACTATTTTGCAGGTATTTTTAAAAAACTACATTTTCTAAGTGTTTGTAGCTATTGTATAGAAATGCAACTGAGTTGTGTATAAAGAATTTTTTACTCAACAACCAGATTAAAATCCATGATTAAATCTAATAATTTATCTGTATAATACTTTGAGTTTTCTAGCTAGAGAATTATATCATCTGGGATAATGATTGGATTTTTAAATTCTTTTCCAATATTCACAATGTTTCTTTTCATTTTTTCTCCATTATTGCCCTCAAGGGGACCTCTAGTACAATGTTGAACAGCAGTAAGATAGTGGACTTCTTCCTTATTCTTGGATTTAAATGAAATGGTTTTAATCTTTCACCACTTAGTATGTTTGCTTTATGTTTATTGATTTTGTATTTCTGTCAGATTAAATACATTCCCTTTGAAGGCTCCCTACATGGTTGATGAATTTTGTTAAATGCTTTTCCTGCACCAATTGAGATGATGATATAGTTCTTCTCCTTTGATTTGTTAATGTGGTGAAGTACATTAATAGATTTTTTGCTAATGTTAATCTAACCTTTCATTCCTGGAATAAACTTAATTTGGTCATGACATAGTGTATATTATACAGACATTTATACACACAGGTATGTGGCCAAAGTTTGTTTTATCTTGTTTGCAAAATTGGTTTATATTTTTTCTTCCTTATCCTGTTCTCTAGCTTTTTAATCACAGTTATGTTAGCCTAACCAAATAAGTGGGGTGTTTTTCCTCTTTGAGATTCCAAGAAGAATTGGTGTAAAATCAGGATTATTTGTTCCTTGAATGTGAGGTAAAATACATTTGCAGAAGTCATTTGGATGTGCTGTTTCTTTTACGAAAAAAATTTAAAATATCGATTTAATATCTTTAACTGTAATAGTGTTACTCAGGTTTTCTTTTTTTTTTCTTTTAGTAAATAATACTTTTCTGAGCATCTGTCCATATCATGCTAGTTTTCAAATCAATTTCCTTAAAGCATTTTAAAAAATCTCTGCTCATTTGCAATTATATCCTCAATTTATTCACCAAATTTTGTTTTTGCCTACTTCATTGTTTCCCGTAGAATAACTTTTGACTTATTTGATACCGTAATTTTTAAATTTTATTTTATATATATTTATTTCTCTCATTAATTTTCCCTAGGAGTTGTTTTACATATGTCTGCTATAAATATAATTTAGCTGATATTTATAGTTTGTGTGAATGTCTGAAAATCTTAGTTCCTTACCTGAAATATTCAGGCCATTCACATTTGATTGTGATCTCTTATGTGTTTGGACTTACTTCTATCATCTCATTTAAGGCTTTCTATTTTTTATTACATGCTCTATTTTTCCCCCAGTTTTTTTCTTACAAAACTTAGTTTGCATTAACAATATTTTCCCCATTATTACATTTTTTCTTTCTATTTGTTTGGAAGTTACACAGTATCTTAAATATTTTTTATAGATTATAGGAATTATGATGCTCAAACTTAACTTCGTGAAGTCTAAAATTAATCAATATGTTTACCTTTTCTTTCAGAGTGCTTTAGCTACACACAACTTGCCCAGTTTTATAACCTTGAGATTTGTAAAAATTCAATCCTGTCTTTTTTTTAATCCTGTCTTTTTAATACTCACAAATTTTATATTATTATTATTATTGCATTATACTGTGAACCTTCCATTAGATTTAACCACATCCATACTTTCCTTAACTCACCATTTCATCTTGAATTACAAACCTGTGTCCTGGGATCATATTCCTTCCTCCTGAAGTATGTCTCTTAGAAGTTACTTTAGAAAGGCTTTTGATGGTAAGAGCTCAGATTTTGTATTGATTACAAATATCTTTTGTTGAGTATAGAATGCTAGGTTGACAGTTATTTTTTTCTCAGTGCTTTAAAGAAAGTTTTGCATTCTTTTCTGGTTTTCAACAAGTTAAGAAATCAGTTGTTACTTAAATTGTGATTTTGTTCTACGTAATCTCTTTTTTCTTTGGTTGGTTATAAAACCTTTCCTTTGTCATTTGTGTTCTGCAGTAGTGTTGCATTATGTCTAGGTGAAGATGTTTTTAAAATTTATTTATCCTGTGAGGGATTTGGTGAGCTTTCTAAATTCAAAAGTGTATTAATTAATCAATTATGGAGAACTATAAGATATAAGTTTACCATTTCCCAAGTTTCTGCATTACCACTTTCCAGAACCCTAGACAGAGATTTATTACACCATTTTCTACACTTTCCCCACATCACCTAACCCCTCCTTCAAATTTACTGTTGCTTATCTCTCTGTTTTACATTCTAGCTTCTTTCTCTTTTTTTTAAACATCTTTATTGGAGTATAATTGCTTTGCAATGTTGTGTTAGTTTCTGCTGTATAACAAAGTGAATCAGCTATACGTATAACCTATATCTCCATATCCCCTCTCTCTGCGTCTCCCTCCCACCCTCCCTATCCCACCCCTCTAGGTGGTCACAAAGCACCGAGCTGATCTCCCTGTGCTATGCAGCTGCTTCCCACTAGCTATCTATTTTACATTTGGTAGTGTATATATGTCCATGCCACTCTCTCACTTCATCCCAGCTTACCCTCCCCCCACCATGTCATCAAGTCCATTCTCTACGTCTGCGTCTTTAAACCTGTCCTGCTCCTAGGTTCTTCAGAACCTTTTTTTAATTATTATTCCGTATATCTGTGTTAGCATACGGTATTTGTTTTTCTCTTTCTGACTTACTTCACTCTGTATGACAGACTCTAGGTCCATCCACCTCACTATAAATAACTCAATTTTGGGCTTCCCTGGTGGCGCAGTGGTTGGGAGTCCGCCTGCCGGTGCAGGGGACGCGGGTTCATGCCCCGCTCTGGGAGGATCCTACGTGCTGCGGAGCGGCTGGGCCCATGGGCCATGGCCGCTGGGCCTGCGCGTTCAGAGCCTGTGCTCCGCAACGGGAGAGGCCACAACGGTGAGAGGCCCGCGTACCGCAAAAAAAATAAATAAATAAAAATTTAAATAACTCAATTTTGTTTCTTTTTTTGGCAGAGTAATATTCCATTGTATATATGTGCCACATCTTCTTTATCCATTCATCTGTCGATGGACACTTAGGTTGCTTCCGTGTCCTGGCTATTGTAAATAGAGCTGCAGTGAACATTGTGGTACATGTCTCTTTTTAAATTATGGTTTTCTCAGGGCATATGCCCAGTAGTGGGATTGCTGGGCTGTAATGTAGCTCTATTCTTAGTTTCTTAAGGAACCTTCATATTGTTCTCCTTAGTGGCTTTATCAATTTACATTCCCACCAACAGTGCAAAAGGGTTCCCTTTTCTCCACACCCTCTCCAGCATTTATTGTTTGTAAATTTTTGATGATGGCCATTCTGACTGGTGTGAGGTGATACCTCATTGTAGTTTTGATTTGCATTTCTCTAATAATTAGTGACGTTGAGCATTCTTTCATATGTTTGTTGGCAATCTGTATATCTTCTTTGGAGAAATGTCTATTTAGGTCTTCTGCCCATTTTTGGATGGGGTTGTTTGCTTTTTTGATATTGAGCTGCATGAGCTGCTTTTAAATTTTGGAGATTAATCCTTTGTCAGTTGCTTCATTTGCAAATATTTCTCCCATGCTGAGGGTTGTCTTTTTGTCTTGTTTATGGTTTCCTTTGATGTGCAAAAGCTTTTAAGTTTCATTAGGTCCCATTTTTTTGTTTGTTTGTTTTTATTTCCATTTCTCTAGGAGGTGGGTCAAAAAGGATCTTGCTGTGATTTATGTCACAGAGTGTTCTGCCTAAGTTTTCCTCTAAGAGTTTGATAGTGTCTGGCCTTACATTTAGGTCTTTAATCCATTTTGACATTATTTTTGTGTATGGTGTTAGGGAGTGTTCTAATTTCATCCTTTTACATGTAGCTGTCCAGTTTTCCAAGCACCACTTATTGAAGAGGTTGTCTTTTCTCTATTGTATATTCTTGCCTCCTTTATCAAAAATAAGGTGACCATATGTGCATAGGTTTATCTCTGGACTTTCTATCCTGTTCCATTGATCTATATTTCTGTTTTTGTGCCAGCACCACACTGTTTTGATTACTGTAGCTCTGTAGCATAGTCGAAAGTCCAGGAGCCTGATTCCTCCAGCTCCGTTTTTCTTTCTCAAGATTGCTTTGGCTTTTCGGGGTCTTTTGTGTTTCCATACAAACTGTGAAATTTTTTGTTCTAGTTCTGTGGAAAATGCCATTGGTAGTTTGATAGGGATTGCATTTTATCTGTAGATTGCTTTGGGTAGTAAATGTTGATTCTTCCTATCCAAGAACATGGATAGGAATGGATAGGAACAAACTCTTCATCTGTTTGTATCATCTTTAATTTCTTTCATCAGTGTCTTATAGTTTTCTGCATACAGGTCTTTTGTCTCCTTAGGTAGGTTTATTCCAAGGTATTTTATTCTTTTTGTTGCAGTGGTAAATGGGAGTATTTCCTTAATTTCTCTTTCAGATTTTTCATCATTAGTGTATAGGAATGCAAGAGATTTCTGTGCATTAATTTTGTAACCAGCTACTTTACCAAATTCATTTGTTAGCTCTAGTAGTTTTCTGGTAGCATCTTCAGGATTCTCTATGTATAGTATCATGTCATCTGCAAACAGTGACGGTTTTACTTCTTCGTTGCTGGTTTGGATTCCTTTTATTTCTTTTTCTTCTCTGATTGCTGTGTCTAAAACTTCCAAAACTATGTTGAGTAATAGTGGTGAGAGTGGACAACCTTGTCTTGTTCCTGATCTTAGAGGAAATAGTTTCAGTTTTTCACCATTGAGAATGATATTGGCTGTTGTCATATATGGCTTTTATTATGTTGAGGTAAGTTCCCTTGATGCCTACTTTCTGGAGGGTTTTTATCATAAATGGATGTTGAATTTTGTCGAAAGCTTTTTCTGCATCTATTGAGATGATCATATGGTTTTTCTCCTTCAATTTGTTAATATGGTGTATCACATTGATTGATTTGCCTATATTGAAGAATCCTTGAATTCCTGGGATAAAACCACACTTGATCATGGTGTATGATCCTTTGAATGTGCTGTTGGATTATGTTTGCTAGTATTTTGTTGAGGATTTTTGCATCTATGTTCCTCAGTGATATTGACCTGTAGTTTTCTTTCTTTGTGACATCTTTGTCTGGTTTTGGTATCAGGGTGATGGTGGCCTCATAGAATGAGTTTCGCAGTGTTCCTCCCTCTGCTATATTGTGAAAGAGTTTGAGAAGGATAGGTGTTAGCTCTTCTCTAAATGTTTGATAGAATTCGCCTGTGAAGCCATCAGGTCCTGGGCTTTTGTTTGTTGCAGGATTTTTAATCATAGTCCCAGTTTCAGTGCTTGTGATTGTTCTGTTTCTATTTTCTATTTCTTCCCGGTTCAGTCTCAGAAGGTTGCGCTTTTTTAAGAATTTGTCCATTTCTTCCAGGTTGTCCATTTTATTGGCATAGAGTTGCTTGTAGTAATCTCTCATGATCCTTTGTATTTCTGCAGTGTCACTTGTTACTTCTCCTTTTTCATTTCTAATTGATTGAGTCTAATTGATTTTCATTTCTAATTGATTGAGTCTAATTGATTTGAGTCTTCTCCCTTTTTTTCCTGATGAGTCTGGCTAATGGTTTATCAATTTTATTTATCTTCTCAAAGATCCAGCTTTTAGTTTTATTGGTCTTTGCTATTGTTTCCTTCATTTCTTTTTCATTTATTTCTGATCTGATCTTTATGATTTCTTTCCTTCTGCTAACTTTGGGGCTTTTTTGTTCTTCTTTCTCTAATTGCTTTAGGTGTAATGTTAGGTTGTTTATTTGAGTTGTTTCTTGTTTCCTGAGGTAGGATTGTATTGCTATAAACTTCCTTCTTAGAACTGCTTTTGGTGCATACCGTAGGTTTTCGGTCATTGTGTTTTCTAGCTTATATCTTTAAATCCAATTTTCTGTTTACTTATATATTTTTAACCTGATACTTAAGATTCTTATTAAGACACATGTTCAAGGAAATGTACCAATTATGCATATTCATTTCAAGAAATCATCCAGTGCAATAAATATTTTCTTAAATATACTTTATTTTTTAGAGCAGTTTTAGGTTCACTGCAAAACTGAGTGGAAGGTACACAGATATTCCATATATGCCTATACACAGAGACACACACACTCACATATAACCTCCCCAGTGTTGACATTCCTCACCATGGTGGTATATTTATTACAGTTGATGAACCAAATGACACATCATAATCACCCAAAGTCCATAGTTTACGTTACGGTTTATTCCTTGTGTTTGTATGTTCTATAGGTTTGGCCAAATAAATAATGATATGTATCCAGCATTGTGGTATCATACAGAATAGTTTCACTGACTTAAAAGCCTTTTCAAAACTGTTTTTCACTTACTAATATGCATTTCAGTTTCCTTCATGTCTTTTCATGGCTTGATAGCTCATTTCTTCTTAGCACTGAATAATATTTCATTGTCTAATATACCACAGTTAGTTTATCCATTCACCTACTGAAGGACATCTTGGTTGCTTCTAAGTTTTGGCAATAATGAATACAGCTGCTATAAATACTTTTTGTGCAGATTTTTGTGTTGACAAAGTTTTTAACTCATTTGAGTAAATACCAAGGAGTGTGATTGCTGGATGATATGGTAAAAGTATGTTTAGTTTTGTAAGAAACTACCAAACTGTCTTCCAAAGTGTCTCACTATTTTGCATTCCCACCAGCAGTGAATGGGAGTTCGTGTTGCTCCACATGCTCACCAGCATTTGGTGTTCTCAGTGTTTTGGATTTTGGCCATTCTAATAGTGTGTAGTGGTATCTAACTGTTGTTTTAATTTGCATTTTCCTGATGACATAGCACGTGAAGCATCTTTTCATATGCTTATTTGCCATCTGTATGTCTTCTTTGATGAGGTGTCTGTTCAGGTCTTTAGCCCATTTTTTAATTAATTTTTTCACTTTCTTATTGTTGCGTTTAAGAGTTCTTTTTATATTTTGAATAAGAGTCCTTTATCAAATATGTCTTTTGCAAATATTTTCTCCCAGTCTATGGCTTGTCTTCTCATCCTATTGATGCTGTATTTTGGACAGCAGAGGTTTTTCATTTTAATGAAGTCCAGAGTATCAATTATTTCTTTCATGGATTGTGCCTTTGATGTAGTACTTTAAAAAGTCATCACCATAACCTAGGTCACCTAGATTTTCATCTATGTTATCGTCTAGGAGTTTTACATTTTATATTTAGGTCTTTCATCTATTTTGAGTTAATTTTTGGGAAGAATGTAAGATCTGTGTCTAGATTCATTTTTTTTTACATGTGGATATCCAGTTGTTCCAGCATCATTGGTGAAAATATAGTCTTTACTGTAATGCTTTTGCTCCTTTGTCAAAGATCAGTTGACTATATGTATGTGGTTCTATTTCTGGGTTTTCTGTTCTTTTACATAGACCTATTTATCTGTTCTTTTGCCAGTACCACACTGTGTTGATTACCTTTGCTTTATAGTGAGTGTTGAAGTTGGGTAATGTGAGTCCTCTGACGTTGTTATTCTTCAATATTGTGTTAGCTATTCTGGGTCTTTTCCCTCTCTATATAAACTTTAGAATTAGTTTTTGCTATCCATAAAATAACTTGCTGAGATTTTGATTAGAATTGCATTCAATTTAGAGATCAAGTTGGGAAGAACAAACGTCTTGACAATATTGAGTCTTCCTATCCGTGAATATGGAGTATCTCTCCATTTACTTACTTCTTTAATTTTTTTCATCTGAGTTTTGTAGTTTTCTATATATAGATCTTATACATATTTTGTTAGATTTATACCTGTTTATTTTGCGGGTGCTAATATAAATGATATTGTGTTTTGAATTTCAAATTCTTGTTAATTGTGGTATATAGGAAAGCAATTGACTTTCCTCTATTAACTTTGTATCCTGCAACCTTTCTATAATCCTTGCTAATTCCAGGAGTTTTTATTTTGGATTTTTTATGTAGATGATGATGTCTTCTATGAACAAAGAAAGTTTTATTTCTTCCTTCCCAGTTTCCAATCTGTATACATTCCCCCCCCCCCTTTTTTTTTTTCTGGTCTTATTGCATTAACTAGAACTTCCAGTATGATGTTTAAAAGGAGTGGTGAAAGGAGCATACATTCTTTGTTCCTCATCTTAATGGGAGAGCTTCAGATTTCTCACCATTAAGTAGTGATGTTAGCTGTTAACTGTGGGTTTCTTGTAGATGTTGTTTACCAAGATGAAGAAGCTCCCCTCTATTCCTAGTTTGCTGAGAGTTTTTATTGTGAATGAATGTTGGATTTTGTCAAATGCCTTTTCTGTATCTATTGATAGAATCATGTGATTTTTCTTCTTTGGCCTGTTGATGTGATGGATAAATTAACTGATTTTTGAATGTTGGACGAGCCTTGCCTACATGGAATAAATTTCTCTTTGTCATGGTGTATAAAAATTCTTTTTATACATTGCTAGATTTCATTTGCTAATATTTTTTGAGAATTTTTGCATCTTTATTCCTGAGATATATTGGTCTGCCATTTTCCTGTAATGTTTTGTCTGGTTTTGGTATAAGAGTAATGCTGGCCTCATAGAACGATTTAGGAAATATCCCCTTTCTTCTCTCTCCTGGAAGAGATTATAGAGAATTGGTATCATTTCTTTCTTAAATGTTTGGTAGAATTCACCAGTGAACCCAACTGGACATGATGCTGTCAGTTTTTGAAAGATATTAATTTTTGGTTCAATGTCTTTAACAGATATAGGCCTATTCAAACGGTTTTTTCTTCTTGTGTGAGTTCTGGGAAATTGTGTCTTTCAAGAAATTGCTTCAATTTAACTTGTGTTATCAAACTTGTGTGCATAGAGTTGTTCATAAGATTTCTCTTTTATCCTTTTAATGCGATGTCCCCTCTTTCATTTCTGATATTAGTAGCTCTTTTCTTCTCTCTCTTTTTTTTTTTTTCTTAGTTAGCCTGGCTAGTGCTACCAATCTAATTGATCTTTTTAAAGAAACAGGTTTGATTTGATTGATTTTTTTGATTGATTCCATGTTTCCAATTTCATTGATTTTCTGCTCTAATTTTTATTATTTCTTTTCTTCTGCTTACTTTGGATTTAATTTGATCTTCTTTTTCTAGTTTTATAAGGTGAAAACTCAGACTACTGATTTTAGACCTTTCTTCTTCTCTAATATATGCATTCAATGTTGTAAATTTCCCTCTAAGCACTGCTTTCGCTGCATCCCACACATTTTCATAAGTTGTGTTCTCATTTTCATTAAGTTCAAAGTACTTTTTAATTTCCCTTGAGACTTTTTTCTTTGACCCATGTGATATTTAGTAGTGTGTTGTTTGATCTCCAAATATTTTGGGATTTTTAAGCAATCTTTCTGTTATTGATTTCTAGTTTAATTCCATTGTGGTCTGAGAAGAGACATTGTTCAATTTCTATTTTCTAAATTTGTTAAGTTGTATCCCTCCATTCATTTATTTTTAATATATATGTGTTTTTATATTTATAGGGGTTTCTTGTAGACAAAATATAGTTGGGTCATGTTTTTTGATCCACTCTGGCAATCTTTCTTTTTTAATTGGTGCATTTAGACCACTGACATTCAAAGAGATTATTGATATAGTTGGATTAGTATCTACCATATTTGTTACTGTTTTCTGTTTGTGGCCCTTGTTCTTTTTTTCCTATTTTTATTTTCTGCTCTTTTCTACTATTTGTGGCTTTAGTTGAGCATTTTCTATGTTTCTATTTTTTTCCTTTCTTGGCATACTAGTTATACTTCATTTTTTAAACCTTTTTTAGTGGTTTCCCTGGAGTTTGCAATATACATTTACAGCTAATACAAGTCCATATTCAGATAACACTATACCATTCACAGGTAGTGTTAGTACCTTATAATAAAATAATCCTAATTCTTCCTCTGTGGTATCATTACTATCATTCATTTCACTTATATGTAAATATATATATATATACACACACACACACACACAAAATATATACATAAGCACACATAATCAAATACATTTTTACTATTATTATTTTGAAAAAACTGTTATACTTAAATTAAGAACAAAAAACCCATAAGTTTTTTTTTTTTTTTTTTGGGCCTCTCACTGTTGTGGCCTCTCCCGCTGTGGAGCACAGGCTCTGGACGCGCAGGCTCAGGGGCCATGGCTCACGGGCCCAGCCGCTCCGCAGCATGTGGGATCCTCCCGGACCGGGGCACGAACCCATGTCCCCTGCATCGGTAGGCAGACTCTCAACCACTGCGCCACCAGGGAAGCCCCAACCCATAAGTTTTTATTTTACCTTCACTTATTCCTTCTCCAATGCTCTTCTCTTCTTTATGTAGATCTGAGTTTCTGACATATATTATTTTCCTTCTCTCTAAAGAACTTCTTTTAACATTTCTTTCAAGGCTGGTCTGCTGTAAACAAATTATCCTAATTTTTATCCTAACTTTTCTGAGAATTTTGTATATTCCTCCTTCACTTTTGGAGGAAAGTCTGTAGGGACAGAATTCTGGATTTATTTCTCCTACATCTTAAATATTTCACTTCACTCTTTTTGCTTGCCTTGTTTCTGGTGGAAAATTAGGGGTAATTCTTATCTTTGCTCCTCTATATGTAAGATATTTTTTTCCTGTGGCGTCTTTCAACATTTTCTCTTTATCTTTGATTTTCTGCAGTCTGAATATAATATACCTAAATGGTTTGTTTGTTTGTTTTTGAATTTACCCTGCTTGGTGTTCCTGGATATTTAATTTGATGTCTGACATTAATTTTGGGAAATTCTGTTATTATTCTTTTCTCTCTTTCATCTTCTTCTGGTATTGCCTTTACATGTATGTTATACCTTTTGTAGTTGCCCCACAGTCCTTGGATATTATGTTCTCTTCTTTTCCTCTTTTTTCTTCTGTTTTGAAAGTTTCTATTGATATATCATCAAGGTCAAAGATTTTTTCCATATTCCTGTTCAGTCTACTAATGAGCCCATCAAAGCATTCTTCATTTATCCTCTAGATTTCCTTTTTGATTCTTTTTAAAAATTTCCATCTCTCTGATTACATTTCTCATCTGTTCTTGATGCTGTCTGTGCTGTCTGTTTTATCCATTAGTACCCATAGCATATTAATCAAATTAAAAAAAAATTTTTTTCTTGTCTGATAATTCCAACATCTATACCATATCTGAGTCTGATTCTGATACATGTTGTGTCTCTTTGAACTCTTAATTTTGCCTTTTAGTACGCTTGTGATTTTTTTCCTGATAGCTCTGCATGATTTATTGGGTAAAAGGAAATGTGATAAATAGGCCTTTAGCAATGTAGTAGTAAGGCGTAGGAGGAAGAGAGTCATTCTATAGTTCTGTGATTAGATGGCAATCTGCCAATCTTTTAGTGTCCCTCAGCTCTCCCTCTCCCCCTACATGGAGCGAGATGACCACAGTGGGCTGGAGTTAAGTATTTCCCTTCCCCTGGTCACTTAGGTCTTCATAAAACCCCAGTAGTATAAGCTCTGGTAAAATTGTTTCTCTTGAGAGCAGTCCTTGTTTAGGAAAACAGAATTCTCTGGTGTATTTCAAAATAGTTCTTTTTCCCTTCCCCTTGCCAGAATCACAAGGGGACTTTTCTTTGATATTCACTAGGAGAATCTGGCTGAGCTCCTGGAGGTAAAAATCACGGAATGTGGGAGCACTTCTCTGTCTGGGTCGCCCTGGAGTTTTTACCTCTCTGACTTGTCTACATGGAGCTTCCATCAGTTCATCAACTATAATTCAGCTTTCCCAAGCACTGGTACCTATGAGAGTTTTTCCTTGAGGTTCTCTGCTCGGGTAAGTTGTGATTATTTGTATTTGCTTGTCAGTTACTCCAGCTTTATTGTAGATGCAGTGGTTTGCCCTGTGACATCACTTCTATGATGGATCCAAGAAAAGCTATTGATTTTTCAAGTTGTTCACCTTTTACTTATTATTAGGATGGAGTGACAACTTCCAGGCTTCTTACATGTTGGTCCAGAAGCCTGCAGCTCTCTCCATCCGGTACATTTTACATTTCATATTTTGTTATTTCTACAATTTCTATTTCATCTCATCCCAAGTTTTCCTGCTGAATGCCTATGATATTTTTTATTGCCTCTATTATTTTGTTATACATCATAAGTATACGCATATTGTTTTCTACCTTTAATAATTCTGAAAATTTGAAATATTTATGGGTCTAATTCTATTTCTTTATTCTGCTTATCCTTGCTCATGTATTCTTGTCATCTTGTGGTTTTACAAAAATCTCATTGTGAGCCAATGTTTGTTGAAACTTTATTTGTGAGGAGTTGTGAGGCTTAGTTTGAGGGTATATATTCCTGCAGAGGTGATTTGCTTTCATTTCTGCCAGCCACACGGAATCCCTTCGATAACTGAGCCACCATAATTTCTTAGTGTTTTCGTTTTCATTGTACAAGTACTGTAATTTCAGACTACAATTACTACATAATGACTGACTTCTACTTATAATTTTCAGGGACTATTTCAGCCATCCAACCCCCACTCTCCCCTCACATACCAAGAGGCAAGATTACACTAGACAACTTTCCTTGCTGAGTTCTCTTGCAAAGCAGTTTTCTTCTCGTTCATCATTTCCCGGGGGATATAGCACATTAGGGCTCCTAGATTCATGGGTGGGTGTCCAAAACAACAACTATCCAAATGCCCTGTCCTTTTATCTCCCATGTGGTTTTGGAAGTTACAACTCCATGTTGCTGGAGATGGGCAGATACTACCTGGAAGCTTCTGGCTTTAGTCCCTCTTTTCCTGTCTAGAGTCATAGGGCTGCCTCATGTTTGGCCTTAGTGAAGGAGTTTCTTCATTTTCTTTCACATATATAATTCAAATATGTACCCAAAATAATTTTAAGTATATTTTGTGTACCAATTTTAGATATTTTGTAGTGAACTGCTTTTTGGGTATGTAACTACATATTTAACTGGAAAGGAAAGCTTCTTGACAATTTGATTTTGATATTGTGTATTTCTTTTTCTTTTTTTTTCGCCTTCACATTAAAAATTAAATCATTCTGTAGAGCAGGTATTTTAACTGAGTCACACTCCCTATGCACCAATAGTTTGGGGTTATTTTTTATTTCCTTTTCATTTACTTCCTGTGTATTTAACTGATTGTGTCTTTCCTGCAAAACACACACACACACACACACACACACACACACACACCCATTTTGTTTTGTGTTTGAGTTAAGGCACAGTACTACTGAACTGCATAGAGTCAGCTTTTTGATCTGCATCTGTATTGCACAATAGTGCTGCTGCTTTCATATCCTTATATCTCTAGTGCAAAATTAGAAACATTGAAAACTATTATGTACTAAGTACTCACTTAAATGTGTTGAACTGTTGAACTAAAAGCCTTTAGTGTTGAACACAGGAAAAACGATGGATATGGAGTACTCCTATGTGTCTAAAAATTTAAATAAAATAAGTAGATCACTTAAAATATAGGTATGTAATCTTTTGTCTAACTTTTTTTTTGGTCTTAATTAGTTTGTTGTTTATTAGGTTTAATGTGTGTGGGAGGGATTCTGTGGATATTTGTTGTAGAAGCAGCAGCACAAAATTGCAGTATTTAGGAGGGAAAGGGAGGGGTTAACCCTGGTTAATGTAGAAGCAAGTAGTACAATTTTCATGGAAATATAATTGTAAAAGAGCAGAAACTGTCCCTTCCTTAAAATTCATTAAAAGTTCTATAATATATATGATTAAGGACTATCAAGGAATTTTTTTTAAAGAAACTATTTTCAATGCAGGCAAGGTTAGTGACATCCTGTTTAAAAAATCTTCATTTTGCACATTTTTAAGAAATTGGCCATCAGTATTTGATCACGTGTTAGGCATTCACCAATGTCAATTTCTCTTCTATTTCCTTGCCCTGGGAGATTTTACTTCCTCATCCTCTTAAATTTATGCCAGGCAGCCAGACTTGCTTTGGCCAGTTAAACGTGAACAGGAGTGATACGTGTCACTTCCAGGCAGAAGGATTTCATGGGGTGATTTGCAGCTATCTTGAGTCTGATGCAGCCCAGAAATCCGAATCAACACAACACAGCTGCCTCAAGAGTTGCCCAGATCTGCATGTGAAAAAACATGAACTTTTGTTATGTAACAGCACTGAGATTTGCAGTTGTTTTTAATTGCTCTATAACCTAACCTACTCTGGCTAATACAGGTGGTACAATATGAAGTACTTTAAACAAATACAAAGAGAGCACTTAACAAATGCAAGCAGAAAGGGAACAATTGAGATGACATATTTTATGTTAGGAAGCACTACCCCTGGTTTAAAACACACCAAGATTTTCAGATAAAATTAACTTTTTAAGAGTGCTTATAAAAACAAGTTGAAATCTAATTCACCCCATTTTTTCAAATTTTTGAGTCTAAAATATGTTTTTGTATATTGTAGTGTTTTATCCTGAGGTAAGACCTTTGAGTATGTACTAAATATTTTTCTATGCTAGTATTCTTTGCTAAGTACAGTCATTAATTACTGAATTTTTTTAGTTTGGTCTGTTACTTGTATCTTCGTCTTCCCAGCCCTGGAGTTAGCACTGGAACAAGCTTCAGCTGAAATTTTGGAGAGGGTATGATAGGGAACAATATGATTTCATAATTGTAAGTGGAGAAGACCTTCATTTTTGTTGTGTTTTGTTTGTTTTATATTTGCTTGTTTGGCTGGTTGGCATTCGAACTCCCTGTCCATGTTGGGAACTTTTTTACTGTTTATGTCTTGCTGGGGAAGATTTATTTGCTGATGTAACCCAGTGGCTAACAGTGGGACAGTAGGGTTCTCTCCAGACCTTTCCCATAGTAGGAAGTTGGCCGTTGTCTCCCAGTTTTGCTGCCTTGACTTCATTTGCCACTTATTTTTCAAGCCAGGTTCTCCAGACATGTAAATGGTTTTGGAAGGCTGTAAGTCCCTAATTTAAGGAGTTTCAATAAATTCCTCTTCGTAAATTCGTCAGTCAGTGTCTGTCTCTTTTAACTAAGAACACTGATAAAAAACTTCGGCTATAGATGCTGCTGCTTTTTTTTCAGGCACACATTTCTTAGCCCATTTATTCATTCATCTGTGTATTCATTAAAGAACTATGCATTAAACGCCTTATAACTATCTTTTTACTGAGATTAAAATTGGAAGCAAGGTAGATAGGCAGGAACGTATGAGTTCTTTCACATTCTTAAATCTGCTATTGTCTGTCCTGTATCAGAGCCTGTTCCCATGCTGCTCCTTCTATTTGACTGTCTCCGCACACCACTGCTATTCTTACGTGTCGGCCTGTAGTGCTTTCTGGCCACTGCTCTGTTCTTGTACATATCTAGTAAACTTTTCATCCATCAAATCTTAGCACTAAAGGAAACCAACCCTAATGGTTCACTATGCTCTGTAAATTTCATTCATGCATTTTATACATTGCTTAGTTCTATACATGTGGACTCTTTTCTGTTCCTCTCCATGTTTCCTTTTGCTCATAATGTTATCCTCCCGACCTAGTAAAACTATCCCTTTCATGCCATAGGTACTCAAAACATATTTGCCCAGAGAATGAAGGAAGTAGACAATCAAAATACAGTGTGCTACATGGTACAATTGGATTAACTGCAGAGTGCTGTGAGCTGATGAGGTGGGTGATCTAACCCGGCCTTGGGGGATCAGTGATGTGTAAACTGAGATCTAAATGCAAATCAGCTAGGTGAAGCTGTTGGGGGTGAGAAGAGGGAGAAAAGGGGAACTGAAAGTGTGCTCTAGGTAAAAGAAACAACACATAGGAAAGCCAGGAAGCAAGATATCTGGAATTCCATGGAACCCCAGAGAACATACCACATTTGGTCACCTGGGACACACTCAGGGCACATGCTCATTGGGAGAGGGTGAGCTCACATGCCCGACATAGAGTTCACACTCAGTCTCAGTGCAGAGTGAAAACAAGTATCCTAGGTCAATCCCAGCGAAGTGTCTGTGGTTTTCTCCTTGCAGTGGTTGGTTTTCCTTTTCTCTGATCTTTCCATCCCATCAAGAAGAGGCAGCTATGAAATTGGTATCATAAGTGCACACCTGGCTAGTCCTCTTCTAAGTGAATAGGGGATTCCTGCTATAACCCTCCAGGGTCACATGATGATTAAGCTGACATATGTTTTATCCTGCAGCTCTTCACTCACTCGGAGGCAGGCCGAAACGCCCAGGTGTGCAGGCTATGCACATGAACCATGGTTGATCCTGGTCTCAGTCACCTCTTCTGTTGGAAATTCTGCATTTATTTTCAGTTTAATTTCTTCCATGTATCTATATATTTTGCTTCAGTTGTGTATCAGTATTTGTGGTTCACGTATTAATAGTGACTTTTCACTTTGAATTTCTTTTTTCTAAATTGAAGTATTACATATATAGTACTGATAGTACGATTTCTTCCTTCCTTCCTTTTCTCTTTCCCTTCCTTTCTTCCTTCCTTCCTTCCTTCTTTCCTTCCTTCCTTCCTTCCTTCTTCAAACATCTTACATCTTTCCTGTTAACTTATTAACCGTAATAAACGTCCATGCTACAAATCAGCAAGTTGGGAATTCATTCAGAGTGTGCAGACAGTGGCTTCCTAGTGAAGAAGAGGCAGCTGGGTTTTCAGTGTGGGAAGCCAAATCCTTTACCTATTGACATCCTTTACCTGGTGTTTTGAAGTTTATTAATGCCCTCCAGATGCGTGTTGAATTTTTCATTTTATTTTATATATTTGGAGACAGTGTTGGATGGCAGAATGAATAGTGAGAAGACTTGTTTTAAAATCTTACTCATGCAGAGACGATGCAATTGCTGGAGGGTATCTGCTAGGAGCCTCAGTGGCCTTCTCGGCAGAAGGGGACTAACAGTCCTCACCCCATGGGTGTCATAAGGATGAAATGAGATACTAGCTCAAAATAAGGGTTTTAATTCATAGTAGGTATGTAACTAACTTTTTGCTTTCTTTATCTCAGTTATTAACATCATGTTGATTAATTCACATATATGGTCTACCAATATGGGCATTCATTTTTGTAGAAAAGTTTGATAAATTCACCATGAAATAAATTTGCAGACTTTCACACTTTGATTATGAAGTTCCTAAGGCTCGTAAGTAGGAGGCTCATTGTTTAAAAATAGACTCGCTTGGTCTCAATTTCCCTGGAATAAGGTTCTGCTACTTTGGGAATTATGTTTTTACCCTCCCACTTTTTTTTTGCACTGTTTTCTATGATTCATTTTCATTACTTTAAAGGCCAAATATTCAAAGAAAGAATATACACTTCTGTGCCACTTTTACCCTTATCTTTCTTTAAACCTGATCCTGATTGGCAAATACGTGTGACAGTGAACATGTGCATTCTCCCTGAGAAAGGACACCTCATTTGAATCGTTATTCTTCTGCAAATAATAGCAAACGGAAAAGAGTTTGGGGGTCAGAAGATGTTTGTTTTAGCCCTCTCTCTGAACTTCATTTTTCTTCTCTGTATATTTAGAACTCATACAATTATTTTTAAGCAAAATAATATATGTCAGAACTTTATAACTTAGAAATGACTACATAAATGTTATTTTTTTTGTTACAAAAATAAGAGTTGGCCCATGTCGCTAGGATAAAATGAAAGTAGAAAAAGACCTAATTAGTCTTTTGTTTGATTAGGATGCTCTTCCAATCAGAACGGAGAAAGCAAGCCCACTGAGTAATTTATTGCCCACTTTGCTTTTCCTCTACTTATCTAACTTAATTTTTTATTTAGTTTTAACAGAACCTGGATATTGTATTTTGGAGAGGACAAGGTCAACCTCAATACCTCTGTTAAGGCTGATATAGTTTAAGACCAGGGCCTTCAATCTCTGTTTCTTTTTAGTTTGTCTGCCTTGGAGTGCTAGTATTTTTAGTGCACTTTGGACCATCAGGGTTTTCCACTCTGGCACTTTAACTGAAACAGTGTAGTTTCTCTCCTCCTTAGGCCAATCAAAGTTAACCTTTTTATTTGCAAATTGAGAACTGGTGCAGAAAATTATTCTGTTGAATGTCAAGGTGTTAGGACAGTCTCAGGCTGGGGATATAGGAGGAACAGCATTGGATACAGAAAGTTAAGTCCTATAGGAGGGTAGATGTGACTAATATTGGTAAATATGATTAAGGTTCATGGGGGATGTGTTGAGACCTAGCATTTTTAAAGGTAGAATTGTATTTGAAAATAATTTAACATTCTTAATATTAAATGTTAAACTTGCCAGTTGTGAGGATGTTGAAAAAAGTTATTTTCTTGGTAGGAAGTACCAGGCAGTATTATTTGTTTGTTCGTTTGTTTGTTTTTTTATACAGCAAGTTCTTATTAGTCATCAATTTTATACACATCAGTGTATACATGTCAATCCCAATCGTCCAATTCAGCACACCACCATCCCCACCCCACCGCGGTTTTCCCCCCTTGGTGTCCATACGTTTGTTCTCTACATCTGTGTCTCAACTTCTGCCCTGCAAACCAGTTCATCGGTACCATTTTTCTAGGTTCCACATACATGCATTAATATACGATATTTGTTTTTCTCTTTCTGACTTACTTCACTCTGTATGACAGTCTCTAGATCCATCCACGTCTCAACAAATGACTCAGTTCGTTCCTTTTTATGGCTGAGTAATATTCCATTGTATATATGTACCACATCTTCTTTATCCATTCGCCAGACAGTATTATTGAGACTACAGCATCATTGAGAAGATGCTTTGCTAACCCCCCCTCAGGGTAGAAGCTGAACCTGCAGAGTTTTAATATAGACTGAACTCCTTTGCTTGAGCCCAGGGTAATGGTTTACTTGCTATCTGGAAGAAAGAAGAGAAAAGCTGAAAAAAGTGGGAAGGGAGCTAGTGAAGTAGTAAAAGGCCAAACTCTACATCAGGTTATATCAAGTTACTAAAGTCACAAAAAGTAATTTTTTGAGAGTAAGAGTAAACATAGAGCCTGGGCTGATCTGAGGTATCATGTCCAAGGAAAAATGTGATTCAGAGAGAAAATAAGTGGCTGAGAACTCACAGACATCAAAGGCCAAGCTCTAGACCAATAAGAGCCCATGCCAAGTTTCACCAGGCCATAGGGAGCTAGGGGACCCCTAGGTAGTATCTAAGCTAATAGTAGAAGTTATTTCTGCTTATCCCTTTCTGAGTTCCCTTTCATGGGAAACCAGTGTTCCTATATACTAAAACTCTTCACCGGATACTTTTTTCCATCTCCTGCCTTGACTGACTACTCATTTCCCTTATACTATGCAATCCACTACAACTTGGCTTCTACCCCTAATAATTCTGCTGGAACCATTCTTACAGGAATGGGAGCATTTGCAATATATAAACTCACAACAATTCTGTGATTTAGGTACCATTATTATTCTCATCTGTATCATGGGGATAATAATAGAACGACTACATAGAGTTAGTTGACCCTCATATATGCAGTTAGTTTTCAACAGACGCTTGCTATTGTTATTATTATTGTGTTGTTGTTGTTGTCGTCTGTTCCCTTCTTCAGGAAATGCTATTTTTCTTAGTTGTTGGGACAAGCTTCTTTCAGGATTTTCAGTCTTCTTGCCTGGACACTTCCTATGTCTCCCTTGCAGCTCCTCTTTCTTTACCAATCCTTGAAAAATTAGTGTTCTTTGAGGCTCTTCCTGAGTGATAAGCCATAAGCGGTAGCTTATCTTCCCACCATTTCAACTATATCTACTTGTCATTTTTTTTCAAATCTTTACCTCCATGCTAACTCCACAAGATCTAGAATCATGAGTGCAATCACTAAGTCTATTTCCCCAGCTCAGTGAATGGCAATGCCTGCTAGTTGCTGAAGCCAAAAGCTGGGTGTCATCAGTGAGACTCCTCCATATTCAATCAATAATTGGACTGGCCAATTCTGTCTTCAAATATTTCTGGAATCTGTCTGCCTTGCTTCAACCTCTGTGTCACTGACATTTCAGGATTGCATAGTCTCCTAATTGGTCTCCCTTTCTCCAGTAAAGAGCCTTTTAAATCCATTCTCTGTGTCACAGTGAACTTATCACAAATTGACCCCAGATTAATCTCCTACTACTTTCTCCTTAAATGGGTCCAGCCCTGTTAAACTATTCTAAGTTCCCTCAAGATGTCCGATTCCAAGTTTAGCTCAGGGCTTTGCACATTCTTTTCCTTCTGCCTGGAAAACTACCTCCTTTCCCTGTACCCTTTATTTGGTTGATTCCTTCTCATTTTTCAGGTTTTAGCTCAGATGTTATTTCCTCAGAAACCCTTTCCTGCATCACTCAAACTCTGAATGAGATCTTTCTGCCCTATGCACCTAGAGTGCCTGTTGCAGCTCTCACCATAGTGCCATGTGATTGCCAAGATACCTGTCTCTCCCACTAGCCTATAAGCACCCTTCAGTACAGAAATGTATTTTATTATTGTATCTCTAGAAACCAGTGCAGCATCCAGCATATAATAAGTACTTAAGGAATGTGTGTCAAAAGAATAAGAATGGGGAATAAAATCTCATTTAACATTTAAATGCATTTTCTAATAATGCATCCCCATAATGGAAGCACATCCTAATTAAAGTATATAGAAGTATATAGTGTAACAAGTCACTCTGTTTCTCAAGTTACCCAATCTGTAAAATAAAGAGGCTGGATAAGTATATATATATAATACACCCTTTTCAGCTCTAACATTGTATTATTTTCTAAAGACTCCTCAATGAGAAACTACCAATAATACCACCAAAGAAACCCATTCAATGCTACCTTCCTAGATACTGAATGTAGAACAACTGTCTAATTCCAGATATTCTAGGGTACTTTCAAGACAAAGATCTATAAGGAACATTCTAGACCGAAGTCTGTACTATTCTAAAATAACCAGGACCATGTGCATTTTTGAATCCTGGCTTTATACTGTTAGTGGTTTAATGCTGAGCCAATATTACAAGTTTTGTGTGCTTGCTTGAAAGTTACAGCAGATGTAGCATAGAGCAGTGAGTCGGGACACAAATCACTGCTCTCCAGGAACTCGCTGTGACTTTGGCAAATCTCAGTTTTCTCATTTGCAAATTAGAATAACAGTGGTAACTAACATGGTATTTTGTGAAGATTAATGCCTTAAGAGATGCAAAATTATTAAAACAGTGTTTGGTGTATAGAATATGAAGTCAGCGAATGTTATCTATGACTGTATTATTAACTTACCATTATTTAAATTACTTTCTTGCTTACTTAACTTTCAGTTAAGGGGATTTTCAAGATGAGAGGGTCTTCTGCTCTCTGTGATCTCTTTCCACCTGCCTTTGCAGAATAACCCCCTCACTGGACCACCAGATGTCACTGTTTCTGACAGTTTCCAACTTCTTGGCCATCTTAAGATGTTATGCTATTTCGAAGGAGAGATGTGTGAAGTTTTGAAGAGAGAAAATGTTTTAATATTATGGAACTTTTAATAAAAGTTCCCTAAAACCATATATAACCACCTTTAAAGCATTTTTTTCATGTATTATTCAAGGAGTTCATATTACACTTGCCACAGCTGAGATGATGTTGATGATAATGAGAACCTGAGAATGACTTTTAAATGGATCACTTGGGGTTTATTCATTATTAAACCATTCAACAAAAAACATTTTCATAAGTAGTTATGTTTAAGATAACTTGATAGAAAATGAAATTAAATTGGACATGGATACCACCACTAGATAGAGGCTAATAACAGAGACAAGAGTTACAAATAGCTTAAAACAGATTAAGAAAAAAGCTATTTTTCCTTAACTGACCTAAGCTATTTAAACAAGGAGAAGTATTATGCTAGGAAAGGACAGCAAAGGAAAAGATGTCTCTTGGTAGGGCATTAGGGACAGTAACATGGAGGAGAAGTATTTGAGTGCGATCTTAAAGAACAATTAGGATTTGACCTAGGGAAATGGGCTGGGGATGATTTGTACGTGCAAAGATATGAATATAGGAAAGTACGGAAAATATATGTAGACCAGTAAGAGGTTCATTTAATCTCACGGGTAGGGCATATAATAGAGAGTGATGAGAAAAAAATAGTGAAAATATACATTGGGATCAGACTGTGAAGGCCCCTGAGTACGAGGAAATAAGATTTAGAAGTGCAGCAAAATAAAGTAGAGCACTGGGGATGTACACAGGTGAGTTTGAATCCTGGTTTAGGCTCTTAACTATTTAAGCTCAGACCAGAGAACCTCCCAGCCCCACACTGAAGAGGGGGAGAGATAGAAAGAGAAAGGTATCTGGTGGGGGTTAGGGGCTCCCTGAACTGCAGTCAGTTTCTTGACTGGGAAATCTGGGCAAATAACACTGTTGGGAAGTTGGGAAGATTGAGGATAATGCACTGTAAGCACTTGGAACCTGTAAGCTGTTTCTATAGTACTTTGTAGATGATGGTTCCTCTGTTATCAGAAAGAATATTTCTATGTTTAGTGGATAATAAGAGATAATTGAAATAGAGGTGCCTAAGAACAGATTCTCCCCTCTTCCCTGACAGCATGTAGAGACCTACCTTGGGACACCCTGTGTCTGTGGTTGAATGAGGTATTTGTATAAATGGAACAAGTGGCCCTGTGACTCTTGATACATTCTCAGAGGTGCTTAAGGATTTGTTGAGATGCTTAACCTGCAATGGTCAGGCTTAAGCCACAGGTTCCCCTACCATGTCCACAGAGGGTGTTAGAACTCTGTTAGGCTCCAAAAGAGACTGCTCCTGTTACAGCTATTAGGCCCTTTACCACTTTCACAAGCTCAGAAAATGTGCCCTGTTTTGAGAGTTTTCAGAAGTCTGCTTATTTTGTTTTTAAGAATGAAAACTAGTTCATTATTATTTGCTTTCCTTTAGAGAGATCCTGTGGTCACATGTTTTGTCTTTTAAATTAAAAAAATAATTATTACAGATCATGTGAACCAAAGAGTCATACCGATTAGAGGCTGGAAAAGAGAAAATCTTCACCCTCCTTTTGGAATAGTATGGCTGCTCTAATATTGCCTTTAATGTTTTGCAATGATTCACTTTTCCATTGTCCTGAAGGACAGGGTTTTGCCTGACTTCTTTTCAGAGACTATTCTGGAATATTGTAACCGAACTACTAACTCAGTTTTTCTCTCTCTGGGATATTTCTCCTGACAGACTAAATTTTCTTTTCTGAATTTCATATCTACCTCTATTCCCTTGAACCCAGCTAAACAATTCATTTCCTCCCCATTTTGGCTTTTTATAACACCTAACCTGTTATTCTACTCCCAGTTTCCTCTGCTTTAACCAAACTGCCCACACTTAGGGGCTTGAATCTTCCCTTATTTCCGTCATCATTTTGCTCTTAATTTTGTTACTTGTGCCGCTGGAATATCTACAGTAAAAAAGGCACAAAGAGTTCTCTGAGTTCGAAAATTACTTTTGTAGCTATTGTTGCCAAGGAAACCACTTCCACTGTATCTTAGTTTTACTTAGCACATAGAGTCCTTTATGTGCTAGATTTTGAGGAATCACTGTGAGATTTCTCTGTCTCCCTATCTTTTTCTGTTAGAAAGCTGGACATCAGTTTCCAAAAGAAGTAGAGGAAAACAGTAACTGCCCTAAGCATCAACTTGGAATACACAGAGCTTACAAAACACCCAGAGGTAGGTGAAGACACTTGCTGGTGAAATATTTGGAATAAGAGCTGGGGGACTCATATTTCTCACTGAATTTCTGAGTGAGCCCGAAGAATTAACCTTTATTAATATTATTTAAGTTTCATTTTTCAACATGGCCTATCTCACCAAATTATTCTTCATAATGCTATCCATTCTTTGGCATGATGGCAGAATATTCTCCCCCATAAATACATGCTTTATGTTACTGTATCTTAGGAAATGTTATACAATTATGAAAATGCTATGCAATTATATATTTGCATATTTATATTAACTTTCTACACACATTCTTCTTTTAATATGTTTATTGGAGTATAATTGCTTTACAATGTTGTGTTAGTTTCTGCTGTTTAACAAAGTGAATCAGCTATATGCATACATATATCCCCATATTCCCTCCCTCTTAAGCATCCCTCCCACCCTCCCTGTCCCACCCCTCTAGGCGGTCATAAAGCACCGAGCCGATCTCCCTGTGCTATGCGGCTGCTTCCCACTAGCTATCTCTTTTACATTTGGTAGTGTATATATGTCCATGCCACTCTCTCACTTTGTCCCAGCTTACCCTTCCCCCTCCCCGTGTCCTCAAGTCCATTCTCTATGTCTACATCCTTATTCCTGCCCTGCCACTAGGTTCATTAGTACCGTTTTTTTTAAGATTCCATATATGTACACACATTCATTTAAAATTTACCTTGTTTGGTTTTCAGTTAATTCAGTTCACTGACCAGACGCTGGGTGTTTTTTTTTTTTTTTTTCCGTCGAATTCTTTAGGAGAAAACTACAGAAACCTAAGAAGTATATCTAACACTTGAAAAAATAGATATTTGTTGATTGCAGTGCCTTCTTATGAAACAAATCACTACTTTCAGCCTTTAGCTGCCCAGATTTTTAATATATCTGCTTCAAATAGCCAGAGGCAGACAAGATTAAAAACAAATGAAATAAGCCTTCTTCGGTTATCACCAAGCATGAGTAGGTGTTCACCATGGGCAGGCGGCTACGTGCAGGGCGGAAATTCCTTCTGGCATCGTCTTTGCACTTCCCACCCTTAATTATTCCTGTCTGTAGGCTTGCATGCTCAGCAGGCAGGGATGTGGGTATTTCTGCTCTCAGGATCTATTTGTTTTTGCATGGATGAGTATTTAGATAAACTGGCAGGCCCTTGTTCAAACTGCAAAGGAGTTGAGAGTGGTCCATTTTAACCTGCTCCGATGCATCTGGGCACACCCATCCACCCTCTTTACATGGCCTGCTGCCAACCTCTCCCCGCCCCAAACACCTCACATTGTGCTTGTCACGGAGCCACACCATACAGTACACTTACACTCGTGTGTATTTGCCTTCATTTACATTTTTACTTTTCAATTCCAGAAAAATTCCACTTCACTTGCTGCTTTGAACTTCATTCTGTCTGAGTCTTTCGTGTCCATTAACGTAGCGGTGAGATTATGAAAAAATGGTTTATCTACATGAAAAAAAATCACTTTTCTGAAATCTTTTTCAGAGGCTAGCATATGTGTGCACCCAGAGAAACAGTTTTCTCCTTCTCTCCCCACCCCGACTCTGAAATGTGAGACCCTAAATGTTTGGGTGGTTTGTGGGAAAAGGCACCTTCTAACTGCTTTTGCTTTAGTTTTCTTTGAAGTTACACAGGGGTGAATAATGTTCTGTCAGCCCCGCCCCACTCCTGGTCCCTCCCTAACCATACCCAGGGAATGAGAAACCCCAGATGTGGTTGTGTATGGCTCATTTCCCAGAGCTGATAGATACATAGGAATATGTCTCAGCATCTCGTCTTTAAGTATTTTACCTGGCCTGGCCCGTCTGTTATCTCTTAAACTCCCTATTCCCTATTATACACCAGCTCCCCTTCTTTCCATCCTCTCTGCAGACATCTAGCAGCACTTACTACAATCTTGCTTCAGGCACTGTGCTGAGCATTGGCATAAGGACAAAAAAGAAAATTTGGTCCCATCCCTTATGAAAGTGACAGTATAATTGGAGACAGGGACATAAATAAGTATTTGCAATGTGCTGTACAACAGGACTAAGTTCAGAGTGTTACGGAAGCTGACTTGAAATGAGTCATGGAGAGTAAATTAGAGCTAGCCAGGAAAAGTGGGGACTTGGTCATGAATGACCTGTGAAGAGGGAACAGCAAGTGCAAAGGCCCAGGGGTGAGCCAGTGGGAGCCAATGGGCAAATTGGTCAGGAGCTAGAGGTATTTCACTATGGCCAGGCTTTTCTGTTCACCATGAGAAATGCTTATTATTAACTTAGTTGCATTATAATTTTATTACAATTATAAACTCTACATTCACACTTATTTTCAAGATGGAGTATTTATGGGGCACAGTTACTTGTTCACGCTCAATTACTTCTCTTCTCCAATTGAAGTGGTTATAAAATAATCATCAATTATAGAGCTTCTTTTGTTTTGGGTTGTTCCTATTCCAGTGTTGTCCATGTAATTTGGATAGCTGAAATAATGCTCCCAAGTTTGCAGTGAGATGTGGACCATGAATTATCAAAATGAATCTGTACAAGTATAGTATAGTGAGAATCCATAAAATGCAATTCTGAAATTAATCAGTCCATTGGAGGGCTTACTAATGATAGAAGCAGCGTTTGCATTATTTAAGCATTATTGTTGGAAGATGGACCACACTGTGCTTTAAACAGGACTCACCCTAATTGAATAAGATTAACCATTTATTGAAATAGTAAGGATTGCACTAGAGCAGAGCAAATGGAAAAAAATCTCAAGAGAAACCAAATGGGTATTATATGGGCCAATACCACAAGTTAATCCTCCCCGTTTTCAATCCTCAAATGCAAATGGCAAGTTGTTTTAAGGCAGAGTCTAATCTCTTTTGCATCTGTTCTCTAAAGCCTTGTGTTAGACAGATATTTCGCTACAGAGCTGGCATCCAAACAGGTTCAGGGAAATGAAAATCTAGCAGTAGAATTAAGCCAAAGAATTGTGAAATTTGTTAATCATTTTTTCCCCATTTTTGTATTTCTGATTTCAATTTCCTGAATTGAGGAAGCAAGACTGCAGTAAAGCCACCCATTGTCATTAATGGACAACGTTTCATTCTTGCAAAGGCCTTTTTCTCAGTAAAAATATATGGGAAACCTACGGAGAGGAACACAAATCCTGAAATACAGACTACCTGAGTAGCAGGTCCATATCCTTGACTAACCACAGACCACAGTGTGCAGTCCCAAAGTCAAAAAATAAATACACAAGATGAAGGAAGACAGGAGTAATATTTAACACTCCATTGCTAGATGGGACATTACTCCAAACCGTAATTTAGTTTCCTAGAAAGGTAGGCTGAACCATGTGAAAACTTCTCTTTGCTTTGACATAGATGCCTTTTACCTAAAACTAAATTTCTTCAAAGGGACTTTGTGTCTCACTTAAGCTCATTGTGAATCTTGGCTCTTCACATTCTAACTGTGAGGAAAAGCTGGCCTGGAAAGATGAAACCAGTAGGAAGAGGAAGACCGAAGACGTGCAGAGGAGCTGGGACAGAGATGCTAGGACTTGTTTCAAGTGTTAATTTCCTGTAAGATACCAGGGCTCTACCCTTCTGGAAGGAAGAGCATTCAAAGAGCCAGAAAGACACATTTATCCTCACGCAGGTTTGCTTATATCTGTGGTACTTTTGTCAACAAAGTACCCTTAGCCCCTAACCGGGACCACCCTCAGGGCAAGAAGCAGAGCAAATCCTTGATATCTCTCCCCTCAAGACTGTTGGAGTACAAGATGAGGATAGCAAGCTAGGATTAGTGGTTATCAAAATCTCAGTGGCATGCTTAGGTTTGCATAAAAGCTAGCATTGACTCAACATCTGGTGTGCGGGCCTGTGAACCACTCTTACCCACCTACTTACTTCTGGAATTAGAATCATAGGTTCACAGCATGTCAGAGTTGGAAGGGACCCTACAAGGTAGTCTAGCTAATGAAATGCTTGGATCCCTTTTACTCCATTCTTGCAAGTTATCATTTCTCCTTGAATACTTCTTGAAGAGTGAATGAAGACAGGAAAGATGGAAGGAAAAGGACATTACCTGGTGCTAGATAGCAGGCTCTGTGCTGAATGTTGTATATATTTTACCATTTAAAACTTGTATCATTTTTGTGAGTTATTGTTGTAGTCAATAAAAATCAACATATATGAAAATCTCAGCTTGCCTAGAGGTACACGTATAAGCAGTCATGCTGGGATTAGATATCCAGTATTTCTGGACCCCAGATCTCATCCTTTGTACACAGCAACTTTTACATTTTAATCCATGGAACACTCATACTTGACATATTTAAAGGTATTACTGAAAAGGGGTGGTAAAGCAATTTGGGGAAACACTGAGGTGAATAATGTGAATACATTCTTCTTACTGCAGGAATTCAGTCTTTAATGTGATGTGCTCTGTTTCTCTCAAATGTGATAAAAACGTTCTGAATTTATTGCCTTTTTATTTAACATTCACAACAGCCCTGTGATCAGGTAGTGTTATCCCCATTTTACATATACAGGAACAAGGGGAGATTGCTTTGCCTAGAGTCACCAGTTGGTCATGGGAAAGCTGTGATTTTGAACCTGGAGAGCGAGACTCAGGAATCTGAACTCTTATCTTGTACATGGTACTAGTCCTCTCTATGGCATTTGATGTGTCCTTAGTTTACTTATCACAAACATCACGAGGAACCACCATTCCTTACGACAGCTCAGTGCCCAGTGCAATTCCAGAGAAATCTTGAAGGATAGGAAATGTACCAATGTATTCAATAAATTCCATATAGGTGAACAGAGGCTGTGTGGTAGATACTCATTATTTAATCTTTCATCAAGTAGCTGACCATTTTGGCCATAAAGTATGTTAATAGTTACATTTTCAGAAGATAAAAAAATATTATGGTAAACATTAAAGGGAGAACGTTTAATGTAATGATTGTTTAAGGAAGCAAATATTTCACTAATAGCCTATTCTTTTTCCTGTGATTAAGAACTCTTAATTTTAATAAAAGTGGAGGCAAGTCCTGATTTAATTGAAACTTTTAAAACTTTAATTTTTTCGGTAAAAAGTGATAGAAGTTCATTTTATAAAGTTAAAAAAAAAGTTCCTACTTCTATAATCTAAAGGCATCTGTTTCAAATCTACTTTTATTTAAAGCATAATTAATAACATTATTAGAACAGCAATTACTGTTGAGCTCTTGCTAGGTACAAAGCAGAATGGAGGCAGCTTTCAGAGAATCTCTATGAAGTTGATGTTTTATGTCTGTTTTGCAGATGAGGTACCAGGCCAAAGATTTCTTTGTTTTGTTTTTAAAAATAAGAAAGAGGAAGAACTGGGAATCAAAGCTAGATTTCTTTGAGAGAACGCTGAAATTTGTCTACCTAAGGAAAAATTCACGGCCTAAATGAAGTCATAATAGTAGGTGAAGTGTATGTGTATGTGTATACATATATGTGTGTGTATATATATATATATGTAAACACACACATATATATATGTATATACACACATACATACACATATATGTATATGTATACAAATATATAAAAGAACATATATATGTGTGTGTATATATGACAGCTTACAGCATCATCACTAGGATCTATTAATAGACTTGGTGAATTGGGATGAGAGAAAGGAGTTTAACTTAACTGGGGATAAGGCAGTAGGTTTATGAGTGGAGGGTGCTAAATTTAGTTCTAAATACAGTGTGTTTGTGGTTTCTATGAAATTTACTGATGGAGATGTTTGGTGGGCAACTGAAATGTGAATCTTGGTTTAGAGGTTGCTTGCGGAGTGCTCAGCATATAGACAATGGCTAAAACCATAAATTTAATTGCATCATGAGAAGTGAGGAAAGAGGAATGAAGATCGGACACTAGCAAGAAAGAACTCATTAGATATTATAATATCTTATGGAATTATTGACACGTAGTACTGCGTATAGATAATGCACGATCAAAGGGATATTTGTTACCGTATGCAATTCGTGTTACATAAATATGTTACATAATTTTTTATTCACAGTAAAAATATGCTAAGGAAAGAAATCATATGGGGTTTTTATCCTCACATCCAGTAACTCTTCAATGAAAGCATAAAATGATAAAACCTCAATATCTTTCATTCATTCACAACAAAATATATATAATCAAAGTAAGAACTTAGGTCTAGTTACAGCAACCATGAACAGGAAATATGACTTTTTAAAAATATTTCCCACCAACACTGGAGTGAGATGAACCGAAAGAAAGAGGAACCTAACATACAATATTTTTAGTGTTAAATGCAAATGATAAAATAATAGCAGAACCTCTGCTTGAGTGTAGCCTAATCTCAACACAGTAGCCAAGAGTCATGCATTAAAACTTAAGTAAGCTTTTCTCACTCGTCTCACATCCTTTAGTGGCTCTTCTGGCTTTATCCAGAATAAAAGACAGAGTCTTTACATGCACCTCTAAGGCCTCACCTGAGCAGACTCCCATTAATCCACTGCCTTCCACTCTTTCTCTCCTTGCTCGGTGTGCTCCAGCCGCAGGGGCCGGGGAGCTACTATGGAAAATGCCAGGCATGATACTTCTTAAGGACCTCTCACTAGCTGTTCTCTCTGGCTGCAGTGCTCTTCTTTTCAAGTATCTGCTTAGCTACCTCCCTCACACCTTCAAGGCCTTGCTCAAATATCACCTTTTTGTTTTTTAACATCATTATTGGAGTATAAATTGCTTTACAATGGTGTGTTAATTTCTGCTTTATAGCCCCATATCTCTTCCCTCTTGGTCTCCCTCCCTCCCACTCTCCTCATCCCACTCCTCTAGGTGGTCACAAAGCACCGAGCTGATCTCCCTGTGCTATGCGGCTGCTTCCCACTAGCTATCTCTTTTACATTTGGTAGTGTATATATGTCCATGCCACTCTCTCACTTTGTCCTAGCTTACCCTTCCCCCTCCCTGTATCCTCAAGTCCATTCTCTAGTAGGTCTGCGTCTTTATTCCCGTCTTGTCCCTAGGTTCTTCATGACTATATATATATATATATATATATATATATATATATATTTTTTTTAGATTCCATATATATGTGTTAGCATACAGTATTTGTTTTTCTCTTTCTGACTTACTTCACTCTGTATCACAGACTCTAGATCCAACCACCTCACTACAAATAACTCAATTTCGTTCCTTTTTATGGCTGAGTAATATTCCATTGTATATATGTGCCACATCTTCTTTATCCATTCATCTGTTGATGGACACAGGTTGCTTCCATGTCCTGGCGATTGTAAATAGAGCTGCAATGAACACTGTGGTACATGACTCTTTTTGAATTATGGTTTTCTCAGGGTATATGCCCAGTAGTGGGATCGCTGGGTCATATGGTAGCTCTATTTGTAGTTTTTTAAGGAACCTCCATACTGTTCTCCATAGTGGCTGTATCAATTTACATTCCCACCAACAGTGTAGGAGGGTTCCCTTTTCTCCACACCCTCTCCAGCATTTATTGTTTGTAGATTTTTTGATGATGGCCATTCTGACCGATGTGAGATGATATCTCATTGTAGTTTTGATTTGCATTTCTCTAATGATTAATGATGTTGAGCATTCTTTATGTGTTTGTTGGCAATCTGTATATCTTCTTTGGAGAAATGTCTATTTAGGTCTTCTGCCCATTTTTGGATTGGGTTGTTTGTTTTTTTGATGTTGAGCTGCACGAGCTGCTTGTATATTTTGGAGATTAACCCTTTGTCAGTTGCTTCATTTGCAAATATTTTCTCCCATTCTAAGGGTTGTCTTTTCGTTTTGTTTATAGTTTCCTTTGCTGTGCAAAAGCTTTTAAGTTTCATTAGGTCTCATTTGTTTATTTTTGTTTTTATTTCCATTTCTCTAGAAGGTGGGTCAGAAAGGATCTTGCTGTGATTTATGTCATAGAGTGTTCTGCCTATGTTTTCCTCTAAGAGTTTGATAGTGTCTGGACTTACATTTAGGTCTTTAATCTATTTTGAGTTTATTTTTGTGCATGGTGTTAAGGAGGGTTCTAATTTCATTCTTTTACATGTAGCTGTCCAGTTTTCCCAGCACCACTTACTGAAGAGGCTGTCTTTTCTCCCTTCTATATTCTTGCCTCCTTTATCAAAGATAAGGTGACCATAAGTGCGTGGGTTTATCTCTGGGCTTTCTATCCTGTTCCATTGAAATATCACCATTTTAATAAGTCAGGGCAAGGCCTGCCCAAACCATTCTAGTTAATATTGCCATCTGCTCCCTCCCACCTACCCCCAGCCTGGATCCCCCTTACTTTACCAACTTTTTTTCCCCAAACCACTTATGTCTTCCAGTACACTATATAATTTTTATAATGAGCAAATCTAAAAATCAACAACATTAAGATGTACCATTTTTTAATGTATGACTAAGAAGGAAGAAACGCTGCCAATGAAACCATGGTATGTCAACTGTTAGATGTACCCAGATATTACATTTGCTAAAAATATGAAAAAATTTCTGTCTCAGACTTAATGAAATGCGTATTTATTATGTCTAGTTCTTTATTTTTTTTTTTTCCCCATCTCCCTATGCCAGGATACAAGGTTATAGCAGCAAAGATCTTTATATGGTTTCTTCACTGATATGCTCCAGGTGCTTAGAACAATGCTTGGCAAGTAATAGGTTCTCAATAAATGTTTGTAAAATCAATTGTTAAGTTTATCATTTAGAGAATGGTCACCCTGGACTAAGTGAAGATTAAATCAGAGGCATAATGGATGTCACCCAGAGATTATAAACGGGCAGCAAAGTAGCTCAAATATATTATCTCTGGATGAAGAATCAGTTCATGACTTCAGATGGTCACCTTACAAGTTTGGGGATGAGCAGATTTGCAGTTGTAGATGGGATAAGTAGATGATATTATGTACATTAGTTATCGCTGTGTACCAGCTTGCCTCCAAACTTAACAACTTAAGATAACACACATCTGTTGTCTCATAACTTCTGTGAGTTAGGAATCTGAGCACAGCTTAGCTGGGCCTCTGTTTCAGGATCTCTCACAGGCTGGAATCAAGGTATTGCCTGACCATAGTCATCTCAGAGTTTGACTGGGGAAGGATCTGCTCTCAAGCTCATGTGAATTTTGGCAGGATTCAGTTTCTCATGGATCCTTGGACCGAGAGCCTCAGTTCGTTGCTGGTTATTGGCCAGAGCTTACCTCTCAGTTTCTCGCCAATTGGGCCTCTCCAATATTGCACCTTGCTTCATCAAAGTGTGCAAATCAAGAAGGCAGTAGAAAGAAGCTCCTGGCAATACTGAAGTCAAAATCTTTTGTAATTTAATCACAGAAGTGAGATACCATCACCTTTGCCATATTCTGTTTGTTAGAAGAAAGTCACTACACTCAAGGGGGATGGATTATACAAGGACAAGAATATCAGGAGGTGAAAATCATTGGGGACCATCTTAGAAGTCTGCCTACGACATTATGTGAAGGCATCTTTGGAATTGCTTGTCTAGGAAGAAGGGTGTATTTGCCTATGAAGGAACTGAGGAGAATGCTTTAGTAGACACATTCCAGAGTGTATATTCAAAGATGTTTTTAAGTGGGCTTCCCCTCCCTCACTTTCCATCGTAGTGATGGGTTTCTGATAATAATACCTTTCTGACCATAGCTGATTGGTTAAAGGGTAGATACCTGACTCAAGCCAATTAAATTCTACTCTGTAATTTTTGATTTTGTTTTGTTTTGGTTTGGTTTTTTTTTGGTACGCGGGCCCCTCACTGTTGTGGCCTCTCCCATTGCGGAGCACGGGCTCCGGACGCGCAGGCTCAGCGGCCATGGCTCACGGGCCCAGCCGCTCCGCGGCATGTGGGATCTTCCCGGACCGGGGCACAAACCCGTGTCCTCTGCATCGGCAGGCGGACTCTCAACCACTGCGCCACCAGGGAAGCCCCTGTAATTTTTGATTTTGGACTAACAGACTCTAGTTCAGTGTTGCTTTGAGAGATTGTATAATCTTAGGAACTGTGACTTGAACATCATATATCGCATGAAATGGGAAGCCAAAAAAAAGATCTGCAGAGAAGAAAGGACAGAGATGTTTAGGGAACCACCGAGACAAAAACAGAGTGTCTGATGGTTTTTCTGTTCACATTTCCAGGCATTTCTATAATAACCTTTCATGGGCCTCTTCTATATTGTTATAAATTTCCACTTTTTTTTTTAACTAAAGCAAGCACAAGTTGGTTTTGCAACTTACAACCAGAGTTCTTACTGATTATCTCTTCATGAAGACCTTCAAAGTACCTTTGTTACTGTGACTACGAATATGACATATTGTGATGACATTTTCTAACAAAGACATAGGGAAAACTTGAAGAGAAGGAAAGAAGCCCTTGAGCCTTCAGTCCAAATTACAACGCAATTAAAATTTTTGGCAAAGTGGTTATTATTTCACTACTTCAATCTTTATAAGATTTTAAAAGAGTACATGTCAAGTAGGGATAGGTTTATAAGACCCCCTGTGGAACGAAAGAGGCAGGAGTCTGAATGGTGAGCGTTGTCTCAAAGCACATCTAAAGCATAATGGCTTCTGTCTAGTCATCTCTTTATTCATGGTAATACATTTGTTTACTCAGAAACCTGAAACACAAGAAAAATAGCAAGGTATAACACTAGGTTCTTAAAATATTGGCTGAAACTAACAAAATAATATTATTATGGTTGAATGCTAACTTTATCTGTTACCATGTTTTTGTAAAGGTTTTTCAGTTTTGCTGCAATGCAGAAGAAAAAAATCACAGCATGTTCTAGGAATCTGGACATACTTAGACTATAAAAGAATGAGTAATAGATGAAGTGTTGTCTGTATTACCACTTCCTCCATTTGAGTTGTTTAATCAGCCTCTAATCTTATTTTGAGACACCATTAGACACCCAGTCACTTCTTAAAGCAATGCTGAGCCAAGGGCTGAGTTGGGACCTTTTTAGTGAAGTGTCGCTTCTCTTTCTTTTCGTTCTTGTCTTGGCTTGAACAGAGTTTATATATGTGGCTACTGTTTCATGCTCAGATCTCTAATGCACAGTGAGTACCTAGATCCACATGCAGTAACCTTCCAGGTCTTTAGTCAGTGACTTCTCAGTGGATGGTCGCTGCATAGAATTGACTTTTGCTGTTTTGTTTGCTGTTTGTTTTCCTATTGCTGACTCAAAGTAGACCTCAACAGATGACATCACATGCCAAGCTAAAGTAAAATATTAAAAGAAGGAATAAAACCCCCAAATGGAACACTTTCAGAACTCAGTGAGTTAGTTATGTGAGAGAGCTTTTCCCTTTGTTCACATTCTCAACTAGAACAAACGTGTTGTCCTTGTTTGCTGGAAGGGCTCTGCCAGGCCAAGAGCGCAAGTTTCGGTTAACAGATCTTGCACTAACTGTGTGTTCCTGATCAAGTCACTTCAGGACAAAGGTTTCGTAAGAAAAAGCTCTGGGCTTCTTTCACTGATGATTGATACAATCACATTTGTGGGAAAAACTGGCCATCTGTGAGTGGCATCCGCTGGGATGCGTAGGTGTGAGTGGGTTGCACACGAGCCTCCTGGGCAAATTTCTGCCAAGCTGTCCTCAGCTCAGAGGCTAAATAAAGATGAAAAACTGCCATGAGATATTGAGATAGAGCCATTGCAAGACCAGAAAATATTGTTAGCTTCATCATAAATCAGAATTGTTATGGAACATGGCAATAACACTTTAATACAGTAATGTCTTGAAGCGAAGTCTGCAAATTCACAATTTTCTCTCAACTTCCAATGCTACCACCTTAGTTTCAGATAATTTCATGTGTCCATCACTATAGACATTCTAGTGGTTGTACCCAACTGCGGTTTCTAGTATTTCTAACTCAGATTGCAAGGTTCTGCCAGATTAGTCTACATTTATGAAAACTGTTGTGCAGTTTGGGGCCACAGCTTACTTCCAAAGAATGTTGATGGCATCACACACAGAGCTCTTCCGCGTCAGCTCCACTGCCCTCTTCCTCCTTCCCATTTATTTCACTTCCTTTTTCTTCACTGCTCATTTCCCCCCTCCCCTCCCTAGTAGGTAAACACACCCTATTACCTTTATAAAAATCTGGGGAAAAAAAAATCTGAGTTCTAAAAGACATCTGGCCTGGAGGGTTTTGGATGATAGATTTGAGACCTGTACAACTTTTACTATTATCACTTCTATTTCTAAAGCTGCCACTGCTTTCTCTTTTCCATTAACATGTTACATTTTTGTCCAAATGTCCTTCTCAAAAACTCTTTGCGCTTTCTTTTCAGAAAAGTTTTATGTTTGAAAATGAATAGCATCTCCCCAGAAACGTAAAGGGAAAACCACCTATAATCCTACAACATTTTAACAAAATAAGAAATAAAAAGACAAGTCTCTGTCCCCTCTATCCAGTGCTATTCACCAGAATAATTACTATAAGAATTTTGGGTGTAGCATTCTATTTTCTTCATATTTACATAAACATGTGTCTATGCATTATAAATACTCTAAAATATACATATATTTATGAAAATTAAAACATAACTTTGCTACTTACCTTTTCGACTTGACATTCTATTATGATCATCTTTTCAGTTTACCACCAACAGATCTACTCAATTCTTTTCCATGACTGCCCAGTATTCCAATATTGCATTTGTGGCATAATTTATTTCATTGTTTTCCCACGGATAAACAAAATAAGCTGCGTAAACAACCTTAAACATGTATTTTTTTTTAACAAATGTTTTCCAATTTCTTTAACTTTTTGTTTTAAGATAATTACAGATTCACAGGAAGTTGTAAAGATAGTACAGAGAGGTCCCATGAACCCTTTACCCAGTTTTCCCCAATGATTACATCTGACGTAATTATAACACAATATCAAAACCAGGAAATTGACATTGTGTCATTCTGTCGCATGTGTAGATTTATGTACTGACCACCACAGGTTTCACTGGTCTTTTCAAAGAACCAGCTTTTTGTTTCATTGATTTTTCTCTTTTTCTTTGTTTTCAACTTTGTTCATTTCTGCCCTTATCTTTATTAAACATGTATTTTTAACTGATAAGGATAGATTTATAAACGTAAAACTGCTTGGTCAAAAATATGTAACTTTTAAATGTTAATTTAAAATTACATTTCAAGAGATTATATCAATTTGCATTCTCACAAATAATATTTTAGAGGGCCTACCTCCTTGCCAGAACTCGATGTTATAAAGCTTTTTATCCCTTGCCAATCTGATAAGTGGAAGAAGATGTCTCATCCTTGTTTCTGTTTGCATTTTCCTGATGAGTGCTCTGGCAGAGACCGTATTTTTTTTTTTTCTGCTCCTATCTCGTTCCTCCTCTTCCTTTTTCTCAAATTTCTGGTTTCTTCTTTAAGGAGTTCACTTTTCATTTCTTTTTCTTATTAATTTTTAGGAACACACTGGAAAGTACTAACATCAGCTCTTCTAGCTTTTGTAAAGTAAAATTCCTGTAGATTTTCCATGGCCTCTTAACATTCTTTATGTTCACCACAGACACTTTCTTGTAACTAACACAGTCAGCTCTCTCTATTTTCCACTATTTATGGCATATGGATACCCTGTTTTATTTAGGAAAGCCACTTCTATTCAGCGTATGTGTAATTATTCTCCTATATTTTATTCACATATTTTTAGTTTTTAATTTAGATGTTTAATTTGTCTTGAATTTAACTTTTTCAAATAGTGCAAGGATTTAGTTTTTAACAGCAGCATAAGGTGTCAACCAATGGTGCTGGAACAACTGGACATCCACACATGAATTAATCTAGACACAGACTTTACACCCTTCACAGATATTACCTCAAAATGAATCATAGACCTAAATGTAAAACACTAAACTATAAAATTCCTAGAAGATACCATCGGAGAAAATCTAGATGACTTTGCGTATGGTGATGACTTCTTAGATACACCATCAAGACACGACCCATGAAAGAAATAATGATAAGCTGAACTTCATTAAAATTAAAAACTTTTGATCTGTGAAAGACAATGTCAAGAGAATGAGAAGATAAGTCACAGACTGAGAGAACATATTTGCAAAAGATATATCTGATAAAGCACTGCTGTCTGAAATACAGTAAGAGCTCTTAAAATGCAACATAAAACAGCCCAGTTAAAAATAGAGGGCTTCCCTGGTGGTGCAGTGGTTGAGAGTCCGCCTGCCGATGCAGGGGACACGGGTTCGTGCCCCAGTCCAGGAGGATCCCACATGCCGCGGAGCAGGTGGGCCCATGAGCCATGGCCGCTGAGCCTGCGCATCCGGAGCCTGTGCTCCGCAACGGGAGAGGCCACAACAGTGAGAGGCCCGCGTACCGCAAAAAAAAAAAAAGTAAGAGTTATCACAGATAAAAGTACTATCTAGTTTTAATAAGTGAAACTGTGACTGTGGATGCCAAATGATGCCAGTTGAAATTGTAGTCATTTCCACCCTACCAGGAAGCACTAGATTCCTGATAATACCCCATGGTAGTAAAACACGTAGTTGGGAAATACAACAATTTATGGGGGAAAAATCAACAATAAGAGATTAGATGTCATATATGAAAACTTGCAGAATATTAAAATATTTGTATTTATTAAAAGATAACATGTTAATTAAATAATGTTGGTGACATTTTACACATATCAGATGACAAAAACTGCAAAATTACTTTCCATTGATAATCTCTTGCCTTCTAGAAAATGTAAAGATCTATTCTTCTGAGTTTACATCTGTTCTTCATAAAAGTGTTTTATTCTTAAGTCATTCTCTAAGATATTGGAAGATTCCATTATGTTTTCCCTTATATCTTTTGTCCAGATATTCAGGACTTGTACTAGCTCTGACTTAATCCGTTGGCGCTTAAAGTGCCATTATGAATAGTCCAGTGATTCAGTCTTAAGCCAGTTTTACTGTTTCTTATTATGAGTTTATCCTCCAATTCAACAGTACAATTCTTACCTTAACTTTGTGATCATACCCTCAAATAATATCCTAGTAGATGGATCGACTTCCTACCTTATTTCACTTCTGCATGATTCTGGACTGTAATAACCTTCTTGTAGACTATTATTTTCACAATGTGGTCTTATCTTGCTTTCTCCAGACCTCCCTGAGCCTTCTCTCTGCTGTCACATGTCCCATTTGTCACTGCCTCCAGGACCACTGAGATGGTCACACATCATCTCCACCAAGACTCCAGGACCACATTCCTTCCTCATTGTTATCTCTTGCCCTGTTGTAACTCTCTTCCCAACAATTGTTAAAGCACACACCAATGTCTTCAGATCACCCTGGATACAGCCTGCAGCCATGAGAGAACACAAGCTCCACCCATAGGGAAGAAGGATGAAAAATTAGCCACCGTCTCAGTTTTCCAACATGCACGGAATTCTCAGACAGGAGCTGAGTCTGGCTTTCATCATATTTCAGTGATATGGTAGTGGGGAATAAAAAGAGAGGATGAACTCAACTTTTATTTAGGAGGGTCATCTGACAGAACTTGGTGATTGTTTCAGTGAGTCAGAGGGAGAAGTTGAGGATGACTCAGGTTTCTGGTTTGGGGAACTGGGTGGATACTGGCTCACCATCTTTCACCTGGACTGTTGCAATGACTTCCTAATTAGTTTTGCCCTCTTCTAGCCTTTTATTATCTTTCTATTTTGTTATGTCTCCTCCCTGCATTGAACCCTTCCATGACTTCATATTAACTGCGGGATTAAGTCTATAGTTTTTGTAGTGTCTGAGTTTCCCCACAATCCAATCCTCAGCTTAATGTCTTGTCACACATGCATTATCGTGCTCTGACCAGTCATCTGCTAAGTGAACACTTTCACATCTCTCTGCCTTTGCATGTGGCATTCCCTCTGTCTGGAATGTTCTTACCAATGTCACTGCCTAGAAAAATCCTGATCATCTTTCAAGGTCTAGTTGAAGTACCACCCCTGATGTAGAAGTGGAGTCTTCACTGTGCTCTCATATCACTATGTGTAAGCAAATAATTGTGGTGCGGTAACAAAAGTTGCCACATCACAATTATTTGCTTACATATTTACACCATTAAGATGCAATGTAATTCATGTAATAATTTCTAATCTTATTCTACAAAGGAGACTGTGGGCAGTTTTTAGGTCTACTAGTGAAGAACCATCTTTTACTAATGATTTAAAGTACATACTTCTATGACTGGTTCAAAATTCTCAAAAATTAAGTAGTATATAATTTAATGTGCTTAATGTAACAATACCAACTGATAAGTTATTTATTGTCCTAAAGTATTTTGTTTTTGGATGTTGTTTGTTTAAGGACAGAGGAATAGAGGCACTGATGGGGGTGGGGGAGGATATTCTCTGGACATTTCAAAGAGAAACCTCCATGCTGGAGGAGCACTGACTGTGTTTTGTGTGGCTGGATTCTGAGAAGAAATAGGATTAATTTGCACCTGCACAATGTGAAGTAAAGGGGAGTTGAAGCAAAAATCCATGCCCAAGAAAGACAGGCAAAGAGTTAAGAAGGAAAATGAAGGGCAGAATTTACAATTGAGAGGAGAATTGGAGCAAGTGGCTTTAAAAGTGTAAATATGAGTTTGTTCTAGGAGAGATTCCCTGAACTTCTGGCAGGTGAAACCCTTTTATAGAGTGTCTGTGGCGGCCCTGCTTATAGGTGGAAGGGAATGGGCTGCTAAGTGATCCTACCGTTCATAGCAGGTCAAGGGTGACACTTCTCTGGATCTTCTTGCAGGCAGTAGGCTTCATTTCTAATGGCAAAGTATGTTTTGACCACTAACTATGACTTTCAGTCAGTTTCACATGACTGTACATATACATACAGAGGGAGAGAGAGACAGAGACAGACACAGAGAGAGGCTGATGTATTGCAAGGAATTGGCTCATGCAATTACAGGAGCTGGCAATCTGGAATTTGTCGGGTAGGCCCGTAGGCTGGAAGCTCTCCAGCAGGAGTTGATGCTACAGTCTTGAGACAGAATTTCTTCTTCTCTGGGAAACCTCAGTTTTTCCCTATAAAGCCTGTCAACTGATTGGATGAGACCCACCCACACTGTTGAGTGTAATTTCCCTTAAAGTCAGCTGATGTAGATGTTTACAGCATCTATGGAATACCTTCACGGGAACACTTATATTAGTGTTTGGTTAAATAACTGGCGCCACAGGCTACCTAAGTTGACACATAAAATTGTCACAGTTCACCTCTTGTCACTTTGGCACCCATACACATATCCTTAAACCAATAAAATCTCCAGTTAGAGTAACACAGCCATACTCCTGCCCAACATGATCCGACTATCCTGCACACAACGCCAAACACACTTTTTTCCCAGAAAAGGATATAAAGTCCTTGGGTGGTGTTCCTTCTTCTCAATATCTTGTAACTTTATGCTGTGATGGCAAGTTTATTATTACTACATCTTTCATTATATGATAAGGGGACAAGGGAGGGAAAGAAAACAGCCTGATACGTATGCGTCAATAGTGGATAAGATCTCGTATTCATGTAAATCTGATTTGGCAATCCAATTCTCTGTGTGAGCTCAAATATTAATCTTAACCTGTGGCCAGACATGTTATTTCTTTTCCTGATTAAGTAAATAAGACATAAGACTATTGTCAGGTTTTTCTTTCTGGAGTAGTTTGCATACTGTATATCAAACAGAAAATTGCAGTCAATTAAAATGTGCAGCAGTAAATAGTAATTCGGTCTCCAGAATTTCAGCAGAGCCCAGCGTCATGAGATGTGAAAAAGAAAGACAGTAACAACCAAGGATATAACATTGGACAGGATAGATGTGGTCTTGTGAAGTTCTACCTAGAGGTTGGGGATAGAGCAGGGTCACCAGTCCCCGGGCCGCGGACCGCTACCAGCCCATGGCCTGTTAGGACCTGGGCCGCACAGCAGGAGGTGAGCAGCAAGCAGGAAGCGAAGCTTCATCTGCCCTCCCCATCGCTCACATTACTGGACGAACCATCCCCCCGGCTCTGTCGGTGAAAAAATTGTCTTCCAGGAAACCGGTCCCTGGTGCCAAAAAGGTTGGGGACCACTGGGATAGAGAGCTTTTCGGAGCTCATGTAGATAAAGAAAAGGCACGGGAGTCTTGGAGGCAAATTAAATCTTGTTAATATCACAACCATTGTTTGTTAGCCTGACTCTTACTGGTTGTGTTTATTTTTCTTCGGCAATCCGTTGGAGGTTATAATGTTCAGAATATTCCAGAATTTTTCAGAGGTGCCGAATATATGAGTTTATTCATGATTAGACTGGAGATGTATAGGGAGCATCACACACCATGAGACTCAGGGTAATAGGGGCAGCAATAATCACAGTAAGAAACTACCCATGTTCAGAAATAGAATGAGATTAGGTTACTCTCTTAGCACACAGTGGACACATTTGTGTGAGATTTATTCCACGAATGTTACAAGAAGGAACGAGTTGGATATTACCAGAAAAAGTGAATTCTGAGGCCATTTTTTAAAGAGGTGTGTGTATTACTGAAAAGGAAGGGACTTCCCTGGTGGCACAGTGGTTAAGAATCCGCCTGCCAATGCAGGGGACACGGATTCGAGCCCTGGTCCGGGAAGATCCCACATGCCCTTGCACCACAACTACTAAGCCTGCACTCTAGAGCCCGTGAGCCACAACTACTGAAGCCCACCCGCCTAGAGCCCTGCTCCGCAACAAGAGAAGCCACCGCAATGAGAAGCCCACGCACCGCGAGGAAGAGTAGCCCCTGCTTGCCGCAACTAGAGAAAGCCCGCATGCAGCAATGAAGACCCAACGCAGCCAAAAATAAATAAATAAATAGGGGGAAGAAAAAGGTGGTCAAAGGTCTTGAGCCATCATGAATGTGATAAAAGGCCACTTCGTTGCCTATAAAATGTAACCCCACTGTTAAGACTCATTGCAGCCGAGATACCATGATGTATTTTTCAGTGTAGATCTGATCTTTATTTTTTAATTAATAATACATGGCAGCAATGTGGGAGACCTGATCTGTTATTTATATATCTCTTTCAAAGAGTGATTCATTTATTATATATTCAGACAGAAAATTTCTTTTATTTTATCTGAAGTTAGTTTCCAATGGAAAATATATTAAGATGGTATCATATACCCTGCAAAGGAAAATAGGTATGCTGAAATTCACAGTTCTCCCAGATGTGTGCACGCCCTGCATACTGATAGTTAACAGCAGTTAAATGGTCTAGACTGAACTTTTTCTTAATGCTAAAGATTTTTATTTAAAGATAAGTGGCTGTTCCATGCATCTATTTAGAGCTAGAAACAATAATTAAATTAAGGAAGAATGAAGACAGATTTTTAAAAAATTTATTTCCCTAAGTTATTTGTGTACTTTTCCAGCGAAAACTAAAATGATTACCCAAACACTGTGGAATTGTAAAAAATGTTTTAACAAGGCATTCTGTAAAAGTTCAATTCAAATTGTGTTTTCTACAGTTTAATACCCTCACCCGATTTTGTCAATACACAAAGAAAACATCTGCCAGTCTCTTCAATAACTTATAACTTTCTTTAAACTCATGTAGCACTATTAACTTCTTTGCTTATCAGATCTTCTCAGTAACAATAGAAGTTAAATTAAATTTGGAACAAACATAAAACTGAAAACTAGAGTACAACAGTGGGAAAAGTATGCTGAGAGAGAGAGAAGAATTTAGCAAGTACTAATCTTCATATGCCTGAAACTATGTCATTCATTCAACAACTTTTATGTAGCCCTGCTATGGGCAAGTTACTACTCTAGACAGTCAGGCTACATCCTTGAACAAAACAACATCCACCTATCTCAGAGCTTTCATTCTGTTTCCATATAGTTGGAACTTTTAAGAAGAGCAATAAAAACAAAAAGAAAATCAGGAAATCTTTAGTTCTAATATAGGTGGTAGGACAATGTTGAGTGTCTTTTGTAATCATTGTAGTTACTTATTGAAAGATTATTGAACAGAAGCTTTCCAGAAAGTGTTATATAGTAAACATCTTGCATTTCCCCTACAAAATTAAGAGGAAGCCTTATTTTGATTGAGACATTTCCAATGAATAAGCTCTTCTTTTAACACTGTCTCTACAACACCAAACATCAAATCGAAAATGGAAGCATTCAATTAGTTATTCAGACATTTCTTAGATTCAAATCAACTACAAGAGCAATAGTTTCCTTCATTATTTTCAGTCATAGTGGAGCAGTTGGTAAATTACTTTTTGGGTTGTTGAAGAAGCCCTAAATGACATTAAACAAAATAAAAACTTTTTTCACATGTATTTCCTTTTTTATTTGTTTATTTTTCTATATGAGCAGAGAGTGAGTTAGTCTTCTGATGTTTCATAGGGAAAAATTGTCTTTTTAAAAACTACCCTTATGTTTAAAATTTGTGCCATTTCTTTCTTTGAGTGGATCTTAATCTATATTTAAATTATTCAATCAAAATAACATTTACCCTTAATTACTGAAGTAATATGTGTTCAAATCAGAAAATTTGGAAAATACTGAAACTCAGAGAAGAAGAGAAAACTCTGAATGTCTCATAAATACTGTTAGGAGTTTTGGTATGTGTCTGTTTTTTATTACACTTTTTGTCATATTGCATATATAATTTCATATTATATCATATAGCATATATAGTTTCAAACTCTTTTTAGTTTACTTTTTTCCTTTTTCCTTAGCAATCACAAACATCTTACTATGTCAATAAATATTCATCTATTTGTAGCATTTAGATTTTTCCAGAAGTATAAAAATGCATTGAAATGTGTAAAAATGCTGTAGATACTTCTATTTTCTAAGTGTAAATTACTGAAATTGGGAGTTGTGGACAAATGGTATGCTCAGCGTAAAGGTTTTGTGTGTGTGTGTGCATGTGTGTGTGCACGTGTACACGCATGTGCATGTGTCTTTTCCTATATTATTCTCCAGAAAGCCATCCATTGCTTCACTGTCCTCTCATCCCCCCAGGTCTATGACCCTCCATTGTCTTTCTATACCTTCAAAACTTACGTCAAGTTTTTTTTTTTCTACTCATTTCATTTAACATTATCCTGCCTTCCCTCTCACAGAGGAAACAGAAGCCATTAGGAAAACTCCCTCAACTTCACTTCCTCATCTGCAAAGTTATTTATTTATTTGCCTATTAATTTTCCTCCTTGCTCAGAAGAGTTTTCTCTGTTGCTTCTGTGAGTGATTTTTCCTTAGGCTCTAAATCCTATCACCATAGTATCATATCTGAGACTATGTGCCAGCATTTACCAAGGACTTTGTTCATTTTACCTACCTGATTGTACTTCTTGGCAAAAAGTTTTTTACATTACATTTTTACTGTTATGTAAATATTGATAGAATCACTAATGATATTCCATTTTTAATTCCTGAAATTAGTAATTTATGTTCTTTAATTTTTTCTTTCTTCTCTTATGCTAAGAATTTATCTGTTTTACTAGTTGTTTGAAAGAACTAATGTTTGGTTTGAAAAGTTTTCCTTTCATAATTTTGTTTTTTGCTTTAATTGATTTCTGTTCTTATTGTTATTTCCTGTTTTATATATTCTTTGGATTGAATTTGTTGTTTTTGTTTCTTGAAATAGATACTTGAATTACTAAATTTCAGCTCTTGTTAATTTCTAATATATACATTTAAGGTTATAAATTTTCTTCTAAGCAAATCTGTAGCTGCATCCCACAAGGTTTTTTTTTTTTCTTTCCCTGTCTTTTTATTTATTCTTTAAATTTATTAAAAAATTTTTTATTGGGGTAAGTTGCTTTACAATGTTATGTTAGTTTCTGCTGTACAATATATTGTATTTTCATTTTCTTTCAGTTTGAAATATTTTCTAATTACTTTTGTGATTTTTCATTTACCCACATGTTATTTATATGTGTGTTCCTAAATTTCCCCCGAATTTGGGGGGTTTACTGCCTCTCACTCATTTTTAGCTTAACTCCACCGTTGTCGGAGAAAAGTCTCTGAATTATGTAAGTCCACTGATATTTTTTAAAATTTGCTTTATGGCCAGCACATTCTCCATTTTGGCAAATGATCCATGTGGGTTTGAAAAGGCAGTGTGTTCTGCAGCTCCTTGGTTTATATTGGATTTATGTAAATTAGGTCAAAATTGTGTTTCTGTTAATTGTGTTTTTCAAAAATTTTATATTCTTAGTGATTTTTGATTTGCTTGTGCCATCAGTAACAAGAGAGTGTACTTAAATTAAATCTCTTGTGTTTATTGATTTGACTCTCTCTCCTTTGAGTTCTGCCCATTTTGCTTTATATATTTTGCTAGAAATATATAGAAAAATATAGGAAAAAATGTAGAAAATTCCATGTAAACAAATTTAAGGTGGTTATATCATCCTGCTCTACTGACCCTATTGTTATTATGAACTATCCTTCTTGATCTTGTATAGTGCTTCTTTCTTTAAAGACAACTTTGTTACATATTAGTACTAGATATTAAACACTTTCCTTTTGTTAGTGTTTGCATGGTATTTATATTTCCATCCTTTTATTTTCAGTCTACCTGTGTCCTCAGATATAATGTGAATCAGTTGTAATTAACAAAAATATTGTTATTTTAAGATACAGTCTAACAATTTTTATTTCTTTGGGATATTATGCAATTTACATTTAAACACATTTAAAGCACAACCGTTTGTGTTTAAATCTAAATTTTTATTTCTTATTTTTTGCATCCATCTGCTTTTTAAATTAATTTAAAAAATATTCTATTTCCTCCCCTTATTTGGTTTATAGTTAAACATGCTACACAATTTTTGCTACTTTATTAGTAAATGCTTTCAACCAGGGGTCATCAAACTACGGCCCATGGCCCAAGTCAACATGAAGCACTTATTCATCATAGTCTATCTTAAATTAGTAGTAGCAGTCCATGGACAAGGCAAGGTTATCAGGACATTTTAATCCTATTTATCTTCTCTTGTTTTTTGTATTAACTTTTTATGTGTTTTATTTTCATACATATTTGAAACTTCAAATATATTATAATTACTATTTTACATACTCATTTAGATTTACATAAATAATTACACTTTCTACTCATCTTTTTTTACCTTCCTGCATTGCTGTGGTTTTATCTAGGATAATTTTCTTCCTCCCTATGGAAATTTCTTTAGAATATATTTTATTGTGGGTCTACTGGTGATAAAACCAGGATTTTTTTTTTGCCTGAAAATATTTTTATTTGCCTTTATTTTTGAATGATATTTTTGTTAATTATATTGTTCTGGAATGACAAAAATGTTCTATTATCATTTAAAAGATGATACTATCATCAGGCTTCCATATTTTCTGTTGTATAACCAGCTGTTGAAATATAGGTGTTTTTTTGGAAGTATTGTGTCTTTTTTTTCCCTCTGGCTGCTTTTGTGTTTTGTTTCAAGCAGTTTTTCCCATGATGTGGCTCTGAGTAATTTTTTTCTTTGTTTTTCATGATTGGTTTTATAGAAGTTCTTGAATTTGTGGTTTGATATCTTTCATTTATTTTGGAAAATTCTCAAGCATCATTATCTTCTCAAGTATTATGTCTTTTCTTTCCTCTCTTTTGTCATTTCCTGGGACTCCATTGGCTTTTAGGAAGTTTTATCATCACTATGTCTCCACCACCCCTTTTTTCTATCTATTTTTCAATCAGTTTTATATAAACCTATTTTCTTTCTATTTGCTGAAACCTTAATCTGTAGTTAAATCTATTTAATTATTAATTTCAGATAATTTTTGAGCTTTAAGGTTTAACATTTTTCAGCTTTAAGATTTTTATTTTATTTATTTTATTTTACAGAGATGCAGTTATTCTGAGGAAAATTTTTATTTATTAATTTTTTAAACATATTAATTATAGGTACTTAAAGGTCTAAGTCTATAACTGAAAAAGCGAGATTAACCTAGCATGTTTTCCTGTTGCCTTGCATGTGCGTGTTTTCTCTTGGTTTTGGACATTTGTACCTATTTCTTGATAAGACTGTTAAACTTTATTAAATACTGGATATTGCTTACAAAAAATTGTAGAGGTTCTGGTTGACACTATCTTCCAATGGGTAGAATTTAGGGTTTTTTTGTTTTGTTTTTTGTTTTTAGTAGTCAAACTGAATAAGGTCAGTGTATCTTGAACTAGTTAAGGCTATTTCCAAGCTGCATTTAGTTAAAGGAAATAGCTTTTCTGGATTCTCAGTGTAAAGCCTGAGGTGTTTCTCATGGCTTCTTTTCTCCTGCAGACCCTGAACTCTAATTTTTATCTCCTCATTACTTGGAGACCATGAGAATCCTGCTTAAAGTTTTGCCACTTAGCAGCCACTTTCTGCTTGGTTTCTGAACATAAAGTTCTGTGCATTCAGTTTAGGAATTTGTAAATGTATCTAGGAAAAATTGTGATCTGTCTATTGGATTCATTTTTCTGTGACTTGATTTTCCTGAAATTTTAGCCATCAGTCTTAGTAACCTTGATAATCTTGAACTTTGAATTCTGTTTCCCAGGCCCAGTGAGATGGCTGCAAGCTCTAACTTACTTCCTGTCCTTCTGCACCTATACTGTATGGTGAAAAAAAACAAGTCCCCAAGGGGGTGTGTGGCATCTAATATAGAGCTTACTGCTCTCCTGCTATTCTATTCTCCTAAGGATTTGGCTCCTCATGTACATATTGTCCTATTCTCCAATGTCCTGAAAAAAACCCAAAACCAACCAACCAAACAAACAAACAAAAAACAGCGTTTGAAGTACTTATTTAGATTTGCAGTTGTAATTAGTAGGGGTGTAGGGGTTAGTCTGATTCAGCTACTATGACATGGCTAGAGGTGGTATTCCTGCCTCAGTAATTTTTACTTTAATTTTAAACTTCATCACTTCTGCTTTTTGAGGTTCATTTTCTTGCTCTTTTTCTGACTCATTACCTTGAAAGCTCTCTTCATCTATTTGCATTCTTTCTTGTATTTTTTTTAAGACTGTGCCTCTTCTTCTCAGCTTCACTTTAGCTGTATTCCACAGGTTGTGGTTTCTGGTTTGTACCACCCCCTCTAACTCCCCCACAATCTTCCTGAATGTTCTGGAATTTCCCTTTGGGTTTCTTATTTAAACCAAGATAAGAAAAATTGTATTGTTTCAAAACCTCTAGATGCTAGACTGTTTTTGATTTCTGGTTTTGTTAATAATTTCCAATTTTATTATATCCCAGATAATGAATACATTATTTACATTTTGGAATTTGTTGAGGCTTCTTTTTCAGTCTAAGATAAGAATTTTAATGAGTGTTTTCATGCCACTTGAAAAGAAAGTGTATTCTCTGTTTTCAAATTACTAACCTCCCACCTCCCGACCCCATCTCTCTCTCTCTGTCTCTGTCTGTTTCTCTGTCTGTCTCATTGACTGTTTTCTGGCTTGAATTCAACATTGTTATGATCCTTACTTTCATTTTGTTTGCCCTTGTACTTTGCCCAGTATTTTATTTTTAATCTTTCCAAATCAGATTTTTTCATTGCTTCTTGTATATAGCTCACAATTTTATTTTTCATTGTATTAAATAAAATATTTTATTTTAAAGAAGTTAGGCCACTTACTTTCATTGATATTTTAGAGAAATTTGAGTTTAATTTGGCATATTATTTTACACTATGCCTTCTGCTTATATAACTTTGCTTTTTAAAAATCTTTCACCCTGTAGTGATTTGCATTGTTTCTCTGAAAAAATGATTTTTTATTGTATCTATAAGTTTATATATTACTTTTATACACTGCATATTTAGATTGCATTACTTCTGTATTAGTAACAATAATATAATTTCCATGTCCTCCCTTCTTAGCCTTCTCCCAATCTAACAAATCGAGTTTACTATATTATTTTTGGTTTTAGCTACCTTTGTACTACTATATTTACATTTTAAAAATCAACATTAAGTGATATTATTTGACTTCCAGGTACTATAAATTAGGAAATAATTGCATGCACGTACATGCCAAGAACAAACACGTATTACTCCTTGCCTGTGGACTTTTTCTGATCTGTTGGCAAAATCTGGCTGCCAGAAGTGAGTGCTTTTATTTTGAAAAATATTTGTTTATTGCATTTATATTAAAGTTCAGCTGTGTATGACATTCTTGGGTGAAAATTAAATTTATAACACCCTTGTCTTCTTGTGTTTAATATTGCTGAGGAAAAATGTGAAGGCAGCCTGATATTTCCACCTCCCCTTTTACATGTATTAAACTTTAAAGGAATACTTTCTGTCTTCGAAGTTTAGAAACTTTATTCCAATATATCTAGTGTTTTTTTTAATTTAAGTATAGTTGATTTACAATGTGTTAATTTCTGCTGTACAGCAAAATGATTCAGTTATACATATATATACATTATTTTTTAATATTCTTTTCCATTATGGTTTATCATAGGATACTGAATGTAGTTCTCTGTGCTATACAGTGGACCTTGCTGTTTATCCATCCCATATATTATAGCTTACATCTGCTCCTCCAACCCCTCTCCCTTGGCAACCACAAGTCTGTTCTCTATGTCCATGAGTCTGTTTCTGTTTTGTAGATAGGTTCATTTGTGTCACATTTTAGATTCCACATATAAGTGATATCATATGGTATTTGTCTTTTCTTTCTGGCTTACTTCACTTAGTATGATAATAAACAAATGAGACCTATGTATGATACCTAGTACAGTAATAAGCAAATGGGACCTTAGTATGATAATAAACAAATGAGACCTAATCAAACTTACAAGCTTTTGCACAGCAAAGGAAACCATTAAAAAAAAAAAAGACAACCTACAGAATGGGAGAAAATACTTGCAAATGATGTGACTGACAAGGGCTTAATTTCCAAAATATACAAACAGCTCATAGAACTCAACAATAAAAAAGCAAACAACCCAATCGAAAAATGGGCAGAAGACCTAAATAGACATTTCTCTAGAGAAGAAATGCAAATGGCCAATAGGCACATGAAAAGATGTTCAACATCACTAATTATTAGAGAAATGCAAACCACAACTACAATGAGGTACCACCTCACGCCAATCAGAATGGCCATAATCAAAATTCTACAAATAACAAGTGCTGGAGAGGATGTGGAGAAAAGGGAACACTTCTACACTGTTGGTGGGAATGTAAGTTGGTGCAGCCACTGTGGAAAACAGTATGGAGGTTCCTCAGAAAATGAAAAACAGAACTTCTATATGATCCAGCAATCCCACTCCTGGGCATATATCCAGACGACACTCTAATCCAAAAAAACACACACACCCTTATATTCATATCAACACTATTCACAATAGCCAAGACATGGAAACAACCTAAATGTCTATTGACAGATGAATGGATAAAGAAGATGTGATATATATACACAATGGAATACTACTCAGCCATAGAAAAGAACAAAATAATGCCATTTGCAGCAACATGGATACAACTACAATATATCTAGTTTTGATTATTCTCAGATATGGTATGCCATTTCAACATATAGTTCCAATGATATCTGGAACTTTTTCTTCAATGGAATCTTTAAATATTTATTTGTTCATTTACTTTGGGACTCTAATTATGCCTATATTGAATATTTTTCTTCTGGCTTTCCTAACTAAAGTTTTCCTTCTGTATTTTAACTCTTCATTTCCATTCTTTTTGGTTTGTTTTACTTATTCCTGTTCTCTATGTACCTTACATATTTTCAGCAGCTTTTATTTTTTTATATAGCTTCCAGTTTTACTTTTATTTCAATTGTGATTTAATTTTTTTCCTTTTACTTCTTTCCTTAACATAGATAATCTATGTTTTATCTTTTCCTCATATCTTAATATCTTTTCTGAAGTCTTGTGTCCATGTTTTATATTCCTAATTAACAGGAGGTTTACTTCATTAAGATTCTGGAATATTAATTCCAAGACATTTTGTTTCCATTTTCATTGTTTCTTGGCAGTATTTTTCTGGTGAGTTTTCATTATCTGTTTTGCTTTCTATTCCTTTTCTCCTGTTTTACTCATTATTTTTGTATGTATGCATGCTTATGTGAGGTGATTTTTCTTGTTCATATATTTGCGGAATTTCACCTGGGAAGGGACCTGTGATTTGATCTGGATTAATGATTACTTTACATATGATGCAAAAGTAGTCTTTATTTCTCCCAATCTAATACACAGGAGATATTTTGGCAGATCTTTTTATAGTGCAAAAGTCTTATCTGCCCCTTCTCCTATTTACCCTGTGGACAGACTGTTTCTTCTCAGTGGGGCTTTCTAACTAATTCTTTGTTTGACCCTGTGTTTTCTGCTTCTCAAATATACGACATATTCATGTCAGGGAAAATTTTGTTGCCAACCTTTTCTCCTATGCCTAACAGTTGCAAACAAGAGTAGTTTATATTCAGTGTACTCTTTTTACCATAAAAATATCATCTTATGGATTTTTTTGGTGACCAACTGCTGTAAATACCCTACCTCTACTTTTTTCTCCACAGCTTATTTGTGGTTTTGGGTTTTGCTGACACATAATTTATTTGAAGCTGGGCTTTGCCTGTTTCTTGCTTTCTTTGATGCATTGGTTGATATTTAACTGGAGAAGGGGAAACTGTTAACTTTTCATCATCAATTTCAAATTGGATGTCTGACCTACATTTCAATCTTTGATTTTAAGAGCATAAAGGAAACATAGAAAACTCCTGGTCCAAGCATCTCATTTTGCAGAAGGTGAAATTCAGGCTAAAGTAAAATGATTCCAAAGGCCAATACCAAACTTATTATAAATAGCAAACTAAAAATCCCCCCCAGATCTCTTAATTGTCAATCCAATGCCATTTAAGCTACACAAACTATTGCATTTCAAAACTTCTAGTGAAACATGTCTCAAAGTAAGTTACTTGCTAGCAAGTTAGGAAAATATTTGCAGAAATTGGAAATACGGATGAATTTTCTCAATAAGCAAGAGCCAACTTTCATCTAACATTTCCACTAGAATAAAAAAAGGTATTTTGATATGGGTCCAAATTAAATATTAAAGTAGTTTTAGGGATTAATGGTGTGATGATCTCAGGTTTTGGAAATGATGGTGGGATTGTTACTATTGAACACTGTGCTGGTCAGTGGACGGAGAATGCCTGATTCTGTACTGCCTGCTTTATCACTCTTCCTCAGGAGTTATCTGAAGGAAGCAAAATCAAGGGCACTTAATTATTATATGACACTTTGCTCAAGATACCCATGGATTTATTTTGGGCTACTGTGTGTTTTAGAATAAAACCTCGATTTTCTCTCTGAACCCAAATTTTAATATATAATTCATCAGTCTATATTTGTGCTAGATGCAGTTCTATGCACTGGGTAGGGAGTGATTGAAAAAAAAAGAAAAAATCTCTGCCTTCATAGAGCTAATGCTTTGATATGGGAGACAACAATAATCATATTCATAGGTAAATAGATTTATAGACAAATAACATTGTTGCCATAAAAAAATGAAATGAAGTAGTGAGTGAATGTGTCTCCTTCATGTGCCTTCTGTTACTAAGAGGTGTGCCCATGTTTGAAGAGCTCTGGAGGCTCTAAGGGAATAGGTTTAAGGATTGTAGAACTGCAGGCTCACCTATATACCATTTCAGGTTGGAGGTAGGTGGTATTTTAGCACTTAAAGGTCTACCTTATTAGCATAACCTGAACTTCATCTTGCCTTATGGTTATATATTTTAAAATTTATTTCATAATGTATTTCTGTGCCACTGGGTCCGTTTAAGGTACCAGTTCAATTAGACTTCCCATGAGGTCCTACAGAGAGTGACAGGGGTGGGAACAACAATATAATGGAAAAAAAGAAACTTCTGTAGTGACATTTGAGTTGAAATTTAATTGATGAGAAAATGAAGGCCTGCAAAGACTTCAGTGTAGAGCGTAGGAATAACAGGCTTGACATGTTTGAGGCATAGGAAGGAGGATAGTGTAGCTGGAGTGTTAAAAGGGAAACAGAGTGTTGAAAGATGACATTTTGGTGACGGGCAGGACTCAAATCACAGAGGTCCTTGAAGTCCTGGAAGGTCTGTGGACCTTTTACTTTCTCTATAATAGGAAGCCGTTGGTGGTTTTTCATTTGTTTGCTTGCTTAGTAAAAGGGAAACAGGACTGGTTATGTTTAGCTAATGTGCAGAGAATTAATTGTAAAGGACAGGATGGAAGCAGCAAGATCAGTTACAAGCCTTTCGTAGTAATCCAGGCTTGTGCTCATGGGATAGCAGTGGATATGGAGCAATGTAGATATACACAGGATATTTGGAGATTTCAAAATATCTGGAAACATAGGGGAAGCATTTCATTATTTTTATTACACATTTTTCAGGTTAGTTGTTGTATTTATGACTTTAAGTTAAGAAGTTTTTCACCTGAAGATTTCTCTAGAGGTTGAAGGAAACTGTTCCCTGATGAGGGAAATTTGTCTCTGGCTTGAATTCTTCCCCACCCTTAGCTCCTGCCACAGATGGTCCAACCCATAGACTTTTATTACTGCGGTCTATCATTTCATGGGCATCTCTCCTGAGGAATACTGGAAAGATGGTTCAATGTTACCCAGGTCTATGGTGACCACCCAACTCTGCAAAATTTTACATACATTTGTATGAAAAACATAGGGAGTTCAGGATGCTTTCCTGCCACCTCTTCTCCACTCTGCCATCATTCTTTTATTTTTTTAATTTTTATTGGGGTATAGTTGTTTTACAATGTTGTGTTCGTATCTACGGTACAGCAAAGTGAAGTAGAGTTCCCTGTGCTATACAGCAGATTCTCACTAGCTATCTATTTCATACATATTTGTGTATATATGTCAATCCCAATCTCCCAATTCATCCCACACACCCCCTTTCCCCCCTTGGTTTCCATATGTTTGTTCTCTACAACTGTGTCTCTATTTCTGCCTTGCAAACTGGTTCATCTGTACTATTTTTCTAGATTCCACATATATGCATTAATATACCACATTTGTCTTTCTCGTTCTGCCTTACTTCACTCTCTATGACAGTGTCTAGGCCCATCTACATCTCTACAAATAACCCAATTTTGTTCCTTTTTATGGGTGAATAATATTCCATTGTGTGTGTGTGTGTGTGTGTGTGTGTATGTGTGTATATATATATATATATATATATATATATATATATATATATATACCACATCTTCTTTACCCATGCATCTGTCAATGGACATTTAGGTTGCTTCCATGACCTGGCTATTGTAAATAGTGCTGCAATGAACATTGTGGTACATGACTCTTTTTGAATTATGGTTTTCTCAGGGTATATGCCCAATAGTGGGATTGCTGGCTCATATGGCAGTTCTATGTTTAGTTTTTTAAGGAACCTCCATACTGTTCTCCATAGTGGCTGCCGTCATTCTGTTGCCTCCTTATCTACAGCACAGCTTAGCAGCCTAAGTTGCTCTGCATGTTGAATGGTGAGCCACATTTCAGAGGTGAGATAGACATTTGCCTTGACCTAGTAGAGGATGAAAATGATCAGGGTTTTCACTTAAATTCTGGTAGGAGATTCACCCCATGGGAAAAAGTAAGGGAAGGAAAAACAGCTATGTTCTCTATCTCTCCCAGCTCTCTTATTGACTGAAGTAGTAGTGAGGTGGTAATGAGGATGATTTTTGGTGGTGGGGCCAGTTCTCTGCCCAAGCACACATCAGAAAGCCCAACAGGACCTCTTTCTCAATGTTCAATTATTAATTCAACAAATATTTATTGAATATCTACATTTATTGATTATTGATTGATTGATTGATTGATTGTATGTGGGCCTCTCACTGTTGTGGCCTCTCCCGTTGCGGAGCACAGGGTCCAGACGCGCAGGCTCAGTGGCCATGGCTCACGGGCCCAGGCGCTCCGCGGCATGTGGGATCTTCCCGGACCAGGGCACGAACCCGTGTCCCCTGCATCGACAGACATACTCTCAACCACTGTGCCACCAGGGAAGCCCTATGCTATATTTTAAATTAGACTGAGAATTAAGTACTGTGCTTAAATGACTCCAGTCTGTCAATAACCAACTATGTTATTTTCTGTGCCTGCACTATCCACAGATCTTTATAAAAGTGTTTGAATTATTTATTGCTGCATAAACAAACGACCTCAAATCTTAGTGGCTTAAAATCTGTTATTTCTCACTATTCTGCAATCTGAACTGGGCTTAGGTGGGTGGTTCTTCTGTTCCAAATGGTGACTGCTGTTGCTTGAATATCCAGAATGGCTTCTTTACTCATGTCTCGCTCCTTAGCTGTGATGGATGGAATAACGAGGGATTGGCTGGATATTTCTCTTTATCACATGGTCTATCTATCAGGGTAGCTGGATCTCTTTAAGTAGTAGCTCAGGGTTTCAAGGGAGAGCATTACAGTGCAAACCCCAATACACAAGCCTTTATTAAGCTTCTGCTTGTATTTAGTTTGTTAATGTTCCATTGGTCAAAGATAGTTAAATGGCCAACCCCTGAGTCAATGTCAAAAAGAACTAAATGAGGGCGTGTATACCAGGAGGGCTGGTGCATTAGTGGGCCACCAATATAACAGCTACCACATGTGTCCCTCTGGCCTCTGATGATTCATATTCCCCTAACATGATAAATATATTCAGCCCTTCCTAAGATCCGCAATGTCATTCCATGACGGCCTCAGACATAGGCTTGAAACTTAGGCTTAATGTTCAGAATATCATCAACTAAACTGAGTCCAAGTATGGCTGAGGCTCCTGGTGTGACATCCCTCAGATAACTTTTTAAGTGCCTTATCTTGATTACAGAGCACTGTAAACTAAAAATTATCTGCTCCCTCCACCCACCCCAACCCCAACACAAACATACAATCATGAGATAGGAGCAGGATAATTTAAATTAATACTTCTATTCAAGGGTGGTGGTGGTGTGTGTACAGCATAGCAGTCATTCATTCATAGCGATTCTGAAATCCACCTGGGCACGTATTTTCAGTTCTCCCTCCTCTGAGATTTAGAGGAAAATCTACTCTCATATCCAAGGAAGAAATCCCATTTAGCTTCTGATGAACACATGTAATGTTTAAATCAGTGGTAGTCTGCATTGCATGTGAGTTCAGTAGAACACTCAAGAATTTCTCCAGCACACAATACCTAAGTAAATGGCTATAGGATAATTCGGACAAGGAATAGGGGAATCGTTACCATGAAAACTTGATTTGATGGTACAGCGTTCTTCTTTCTAGGTATCTCTTTCATTCAGTGGTTTCCAAATCTGTGAAGTGGCTCAGGTCTGAAAGCAGTTTTTCTTCAGTACAGTTTGAGCAATCTATAGATTGAACAGTATCTTTGTTGGCTGCCGTGTTTTTTCGTCCCAGGAGCTCTATGTTCTATTTAGTCATCTCCATAGGTCTCTGAAGGTCAGGCTCCCCCATTTGTCATGCCAGTCTTGCTGCTAATTACACGTATTGTGTCCATTTTGTTTCTGGTGGTTAAAATATTGGATTGATTATTTTGGGATTTTATCATCCCCTTTACTTCCTGGGATCCTCCTTATGTAAAAGCCCTGGCCTTCGGAGAACAACTGCTACTAAGCTTCTTAACAATTCTGGTTCCCCCCTCAGTAACGCATTCTTTATCACTTTGATAAACAGAGTGTCCCTTGGGCCTCTCTATAAAACATAGTCCTGTCGTGAGTTTCTGTCTGCTGTAATATATTCTCTCTAGCAAGCCTATCTGAACTTTTAAGCCCCTTGTTCTACCATTTGCCATAGCAGTTCTGCTTCATGTAACAAGAGCCATCAATTTTTGCAAGCTTCAAAGTCCCAGCTAAGCAGTGTAGTAGCACCATCTCCATCTCCCGAGGCTTTCCAGAATGTTAAATCCTATATCACAAGAAGATGAACCCATATTGAAACACTCTCCGTTATCCAGCTTTATGTTTCACTTGACTTCATTCATCTCCTTTAGGATCCAGTCCTGAATCTTGCTGGTATATGTTGGCTAGGTCTTCCAACTCCTTTGACTTACAGACCCTTTCTTCCTTTAGGGAGCCCACCTCTCCCTTTACCTGGTTATGTTGTAGCTAGACCCTGCTTATTAATGTGGTGGCAAGAGAGGAGTGGGGATGAAACATGAGAAGGGATCTTACCTTTTAAGGCACAAGCTTGTGTATTATTGTCAAGCAAGGAAGAAGTGCTGGCCTTTATCTTGAGAAGTGGTGTACTTCTCTGGGCACAGAGAGTTCAGAGGAATCCAGAGATTAAAATGTTCTAGGTGCATCAACCCAGGGACTCAGCTATCAGCATCTCAAGTTTCAGGGTCCATTTCTTCCCAGTTAGAGCCCTGATCGTGGCATAGCAGACTTGTTGGGATTGAGAATTCAAACTTCTCTGGAGTTCTGCTGCTCATAAAATCAAGTGTTGGCCCTGATCCTAAGCCTTCTCTGCCCTTCAGGTACAGCAGATGAGAATCTCTTTATTCTTTATATGCTGCCTAGGAGGCCCTCTGTCTTTCATAATTTGTTTTATATTGGTGATTAATCAGCCTCAGCCTTCGTTTTCTTCTTTCAATGCACCAACGGCTCTTTCTACAGCTATCCAATTCCACAGTCCTTATCATTACTGTTTTTCCCAAACCTCTCCTGTGCCTGAGGTATTGTACTCATCAACTCATCCTTTCCACTGGCATCCCGTCCCAGTTCACCACTGAAAACAAAAATTAGCAATTACACTGAAACCACAGGCCAGGAGCTCTCGGTGCCAGTGATGATGTCCTCAGGCCTGGAGTGAGATCCAGCTCCAAATTCTACTTTTAGGTCTGCTTCCTAGGGCCATTCCTGGTACCAACTGTCACAGGTTCTCTGGGGAATACATTGTGATATTTACATGCCCGAGGTTTGTTGAGAAATAGTCTTAGGAACAGTACATGCAAGTGGTAAGGGAAGTACGACTGGGCAAAGGAAGAAGCTGAACAAAGAAGCAGTTGCAGCAGAGACCTCAGGCCATACTTTGGGGAGTTCTCATGCTAGATGACCCTCCAAAGTTTTCCCACTTGGGTAAGGAGTCCAGCCCTTGCACTTCCACATTGAACTTCCACCGGAGCTATTGTATTCCTGGATACAGGTTGTCTTGTAGGCAAGATGAGTAACCTTGAGCAAGGCGACTTCTTTTTGCCAAGGGCAGTTCCTGGAGAGAGCACAGTTGTGAGTTGTCCTCAGCTCATACTCCCAGAGGTTGAGAGGTGAGTGCCACAGAATTAAGAAGTGTATGCCACCGCCTTCAGTAACTGGGCCAACTGCTAAAGTCACTAGGTTTTTCAAGCTGATCTTTTATAGTAGACATTTATTTTTTAATCTACCCACATCCCTTCTTTCCTCCTTCTGGGAATAATGTCTACCTTTTCCTGGGAAATGGTTTTCTCTGATCCAACCATGTGCTCTGAATTTGTGTGACCCTCTTTTAACATATCCTAACTCCTCCTCCAACTATTGTTGATGATTCAAGCATCTGACCTCAGGAAGCTGCATCAGCATGCTCCACACCTCCCTCCCTCACTGCAAAGATTAGCTCTGGAATTAATTTAGGTCTTGAATTAATTTAATTAAATTAAAGCCCTTCTTTATGAATTTTTTATAATAGGTTTATTGAGATATAATTCACATACCATAAAATTCACCCTTTTAAAGAGTATAATCCAGTCATTATTAGTATATTCACAGAGTCCCACAATCACTTCCAATATCTAATTTTAGAATAATTTACGTCACCCTGAAAAAAAACCCCTGGGCTCAGCATTCACTCTCCATCTGCCCCTAACCCCAACCCCTTGGCAATCACTAATCTACTTTTTGTCCCTAAGGACTTGCCTATTCTGGACATTCCGTATAAATAGAATGATAACAGCATGTGGTATAAATGATACCGTATAAATGATAACAGCATGTGGTCTTTGGCGAGTGGCTTCCTTAACTTGACATAATGATTCCCTGTTATAGTATGTATCAGTACTTCATTCTTTATATTGCAGGGTAATATTCCATTGATCAGTTGATGGACATTTGGATCGTTTCCACTTTTTGACTCTTACGGATAATGCTGCTGTGAACATTTGTGCCTCATGATTTTCCAAACTTGATACCAGAGAGCAACTCTCAATCCTACTCATTTTGCCTCAGCTGAGCAGGTTTTCAACATTTCGAGGCAGCTATTCTACAATAAGAGAAAAGAAGTAGAGGGGAGAGAACAGTCCCTTATTTCAGTTTTCCGCAAGGCCCAGGTACACCACCCCTCTTCCCACAGTTTGGTCACATGATCTGTTAAAATGTCTCATTTTACATAACCTGATTTGGGCTGGGATTCTGTCATGTGCATACAAAAGAGTTCAGGCTGATACATGACTTCTGATAAAACCTTAAACCGTGCTACCAGCAGTGAAGCTGTTTAAATAATAAAAGTCCAAAGTTTAGAAATAACTCACAGCTGCTCCCTCATTGTACCTCTCTCATCTCTTTGTGGAAATAAGCTGCCTGTGGAAATAAACCCCAATCTTACTGCGCCAAACCCCAAAACTTACTTTGCTCAGAAGTCTCCCTAATGATATTTAACCACCTCTTCCATTTCGGGCTTAAACAATTTGTTTGCACCTTTATTTAGGGCTTACTTCTTTGTGAATTAAATTATCATTAGTTTACATATCTGCCTTCTTCATTAGGCTGTAAGCTCTTTGAGACCTGGGACCCTTCTTGTTCAACTATGTGTTTCTAATAGTTCTTACAGTAATTAATTCAGCAAACACATTAATTTTTATATCATCAGTCACCTATTCTTAGAACTGCTTAGAACTATGCTTAGAACTATGATAGCCCTAGGGATAGAAAAATGAATAAGATCCTTTGAGGGGCTTACATTTTATTATAGGAAGGCTATATTAAAATCAGTAAGAATAAACTGTATAAGTGTTGTTATGGTAAAAATGAGAATAAGCACAGGGGACAGGAAGTCACAGGAAGGTGTAGTCCATTCTGTCAGATCATATAATCAGGTTTATAGGCGAATCCACTCTTAAGCCCAAGGAGGGAATCCCCTTTAGCTTCTGACAAACAGGTGTAATGGTTAAATCAGGGTTAATCTGTACCATAGGTGAGGTCACTAATGAGCCTATTTCAGAGTCACAAAGTGGCCACAAGTCTTCAACTGATCTGTATTGTGATTTCTAGTTCTCTGGGACACATATCAGACAGTGGATCTCTTCTCCCTTTGTGTCTGAATAGGAATTAGGTAGCTAGGCCTCCTCCAGGGAATAGAAAGCATCCTAAGAGACTGCTACTAGACCATTCTCAGTGGTTTTCTTGTGTGGGAGGGAACCACCATACCCTTGTGTAATATGTACTTCTGCAAAGGGTGAAAAAAAATAACACGCCTACCTCATATGTAGCTTCACTCTTTCTTCTTTAAGGCAGTATTTTTGATGAAAAAAGAACTTGGTGGCAAGATAAATTGCATTCTACCAGTTAGTCACTGAAATCAGATCCCATTTTACTAAGTACGAAAGGTATAAAAGGGGCAACTATCAACACTGCTGGTAACCTGTCCACTTCATTCAGTTTCAAGAGAAGACTGAAAAAAATTTACCACTTGCTAAAGGTATTATAATAATGAATAAGTTACAGTAGATTTAGAAAAAAGGTGACATATTTAGCTCTATGGTACAGTAGCTTTACTGATCTATTATAATTTTTTGTTTGTTTTGGTGTAGGTTGGAATTCACTTGTGAAAATAGTTTCAGTGCACCAAGGAGCACTTGCCTTTTCCTGAATTGAGCTTACCTTTGAGATTATATTTTAATTATTTTAAATTGGTCAGGCATGGGGATAATTGATCCTCAGCGAGAGTTTTACTCGCTGTAAGGCTAAGCTAACCTTCCTGTGCATGCCCTAATCTTCTAAATATCCCAAATAACCCAGTACCTGCTCTATAATAATATTATATTTTCTCTGTTACAATGTTGGAATACTCTATACTTTATTACAATTTCTATTATTTGTCTTATGGAACACACTCTAAGAATAGAAATTATGACACATAGTAGGTACTCAATATATAGTTGCTGACTGACTAGATAATCATCCATCATAATTATTTTGAATATTCACTTTTTTTTTCAAATTCCTTAGTGCTATTTCATGACAAGTATTCATTGTGCCTATAAAACAAAAATCTTTTATTTTTAAGTTGAATTTTTGTTAACTTAATTATTATACTATTAGGATAATTTTATGAATTATATACTTTAGCATATGAAATGTCCATCATTTATACATCATTATTAGAATATTATACACATAGAAGATGCTCAGTATGTATTTATAGAGTGAAAAATAACTTTTATTTTTAATCTTAAATTTTTTAATTTATTTTCTTCTATTTGAGTTACTTGCAATATTACTTTCAGTAATTTCCAAAATAAAAGGCAGATTTTTTTTTCAGTAGGAAACAAATGTAAGAAAACTTACGCAAAATATTTGCAGTGGCACAAGACTAAATATATTTCTTAGATCCCTCAGCAAAATTTTTCAAAGTGCTCTCCCATTCACATCTCTAGCCATTAGACAAATTTATCATACCCCTAACTTCCTCTGTTTCTGTGGCTACCTCCAGGGAGGTAGCTATATCCGTGACTTAAACTCTTATCTATCTTCTCTCAGTATAGTTTTCAACATCCCTCTCCTATGTATATTTGACCTAGAGTCACAAAGAAATCACCCCTTAATAATGTCTTCTCTTTCCTTCAAAAGCATACATGATGTTTTTGATTCCAGGAGATCTTAATGAAGAAATATTTTTCATTGATCCCAATAATGATGGCCTGAGATTTCCCATAGCTATTCTCAAAGGCTTGGGATCCATGAACTCTACTTGAGGTCTAGCAAGAGAATGTAGAGCCTGTGACATTGAGAGCCCTCTGTCCTGAAATCTCAGATGACTCATGAGGGCAGAAGTCCTCCATGGCTGTCCTCTTAAAAAGATGAATTGGGACCACACAGCTGGTCTCTCGGGAGGTGGGGAATGCACTAGCCACAGGAAAGGAGCAAAATGAACTCTCAGAAGACCTACAGTTCTCTTGGTATTGGTTTCATGGCACCAACATTTCTGTTATTTGCTTTTGGAAAACGAAAACTCAATTTTTTAGTGAGAATTCTCACCATAAAATGCCATTTTCTGTTCTGATATCCCTTTTTAGCTCTTTGTAGAGTCAGTTATGTTAACTGCTTTTTCTTCTCTGAATGAGTGTTTCAGACATTGATTGCAATGACTTGCTTTTCACATCATAATCCAAGATGATAGGGACTTTAGCAGGAAACTTACTTCACTTCCCTCAAATAACTGTCTGCATTATCTTCTCTTCTAAACTGTTAACAGGCTATTCACTGCCTTTTGAAATTGTGTGGTAGATGTGGGAAATACCTTCTATATGCTCTTCTAATTTTTGGACGGTGTCAAGGGGCACAATTATTAGAACCTGCCCTAAGCACACTAATAGCTAGTTACACCATTGGCTGAAACATTATCTTTGCTTCTCTTCCTGTTGAAATTTGCTTCCAAACCACTTCCTGTTGTTGTCTTCTAGTTCCAAACTCCCAAATTCAATGTTTCTTTACTATGATTTATTTATAACGGAAACTGCCCCAATAATCACATTGCTTACAAGAATATCCTTGACCCCTCCAGTTGTCCAAAGGTATTTTTCAATTACTATAGAACCATTTAGTATTACTTTATCTGATACAACTCTCCACAAAAACTGAAGCACAATATCTAGAAGGCAGAGTTTTTGGAAGCAAGGGCTGTATCTTTTCATCAGTGTATGTCCAGTGTCCAGCACTGTATCTTGGATATGATAAGCACTTACAAAAATCTCTTTGAATGACTTAATAAATGAATAAATAAGTGAATAATGAAAATGTGAAGAGCAGTGACTCCTTTTATCAATCCTGTAGATTGAAGCTAACAGGTTCAGCTATTGAGAGACCTGTGGTGAGTTAGGTGCTGAGGAAAACATTATAAGTAGGGTATGGAGTGGGACTGAAAACTTTATCTAATCAATAATTACAGGGTAAACACAGAAGCAAATTATCAGAGTTCTCAAAGAAAGCCAAAACAAGCAAAAAGAGAAATAGAGAATTTTAGATTTTTTTACATTTAAACATTTTATAGTATTGTTTCTTAAAACTCAGATATAGGAATCAAGCTCCGTTCCAGCAAACTCACTTTCACTTGTTAGCACAGGCAGGGGTGAGGATGGGCGGCAGTGGGTGTGGTGGTATCAGCTATGGTACAAGCAGAAAACAACTTGATTAGTTCCACAAGTCATCTTTAATTGAACAGAAAAGTGAAGATTCAGCACATCTACACAACCAAGAGAAGAAAGAAGTACATGATGCAAACAGCCCTGCAGGAAGGCATATCAAAGAACTACCATATCCAGCAATTAACAGTGAAATATTATTCCATAGGGACTTAGCAAATTAATGCTAAAGGGAATTGTATATTCTTTAATATATGTTCATTTAGAAGAATGTAAAATTTTTTCCTTATTAATGAATGTCTCCAAACACTCAATTTATCGCCGTAGGTTGGTGTCAGCTTTCTGTTGCTACTCTAACAAACTACCACAATCTTAGTAGCTTAAAACAACACTAATTTATTATCCTACAGTTTGGGAGGTCAGAAGTTCAAAATCAGTCTCACTGGGCTTAAAGACAGGCGTCAGCAGAGCTGGTTCCTTTTGGAGTCTCTGTAGGGGAATCTATTTCCTTGTCTTTTCCAGCTTGTGGAGGAGACCTACATTCCTTGGCTTGTGGCCCCTTCCTCACGTTATTCAAAGCACATTACTCCAATCTCTGCTTCCTCATCCTGTCTCTTCTCTGACTTTCCTGCTTCCATCTTATAAGTGCTCGTGTAATTACATTGGCTCACCTGGGTAATCCAGGCTACTCTTCCCATCTCAATATCCTTAACTTAATTCCACCTTCCATGGAATGTAAGGTAATAAATACACAGGTTCTGGGGATTCATATGTGGACATCTTTAGGGGGCCCATCACACAATTAGATTAGTATGAAAGAAGTCAGTTAAATGTGAGGAAGGATAAGAAAATGAAGAAAGCCTCCCAGCAACAACAACAAAGAAAGTATTATTGCTAAGAAATTCCTTCGTACCTTCCTAGTATTTGGTCTAGTTTTGAACTAGAAAATAAGTTGTATAATAACACTCTATAAGAATAATATAATTCAGTGTCTGAAGATCTGGACATGTCCTTCGAGAGGAAAATTCTCCAATAATAAATAGCCATGAAGCAGCAAAGTACTCTTTCACTTTTACAATAGTTTGCTGCATTAGGAAAGAACCTGTTTTGTTCTTTAAAGGGATCCAGAATCTAAAAGTAGAAATAAAACCAGCAGAATTAGCAAAAGCACCCAGTCTGCAAGGGCACAAGAAATCAGCCACTGCAATTGCAACAGGGCAACAGTCAAAACAGCCTCAGACATCCAGTTATTGGAACATAGCGTCCGTGTGAGACCCTTATAATTTCTACCGAGTAGAGTAATAATACTGAGGCTGTCAGTATGCTGCTAGAGAAAAAGAATGCAAGGGACGAAAATCAATAGATCCAAGAGTTTGATATATTGAGAAACTAGAAACCAACTGTGGCTAGCATTTTTTGTCATTGTATAATAGAGGAAAAATCAGAAACCTGCTATTACACACTGCTGGTAGCATTCTGCCTGAAAAAGCATCTCAGTGTGAGAATTACTAAGTGCCTCTTCCCTGAGAACAAGTGTGAACCAAGAGATAACCCAGCATTTCAGACAGTATCATTTCCTTAGGGGAGAAAGTAGGGGGAAAATAAAGTCAACTGTGACTAAAGTTGTGTTTGACACTAAGAAACAAGACCAAAATGAGTGAAAACATTTCTAAAATATCTTTTTGTAAATGCATAGGCAAAGTTAGAATACATGTAAGACTTAGGTCACGGCCTCTGTGTGTGTCATCTCCACACATTTTCTTTTCTTTGTGAAAACAATGTCTACATAGTCTCAACCAATAGTGCCAGTATTGTAATGAACTATGAGTACGGTTCATGCCTATTTTTAAGGAGATAGATGCTCATTTCTATGAGATTTTTGCTCTGTGGGAAAGTGAGTAGGAAAACAAAAGCAATTTTTTGATATGTATATGTATAACCTTGCCTATGATGTCCATGTAATTTTTAGCAATAACTTTATGTGACCTTAAAAGGAAGAGAAGGCTTCTAACTAAGAGGGAAGGCTATAGGGTCAGATCTGGGATTGAATTCCAGCTCTGTCACTTAAAACTTTTAAAATCCAGATTCCTCATTTATAAAATATAGTTAAAGCCACATTGTTTTGAGAACCAAATGACATGAACACTGTGAAACACTTACATAGTGCTTGGCACATAGAATACTTAAAACGAGTAGCTATTAACAGCAACATTAATAAAACAAGAATGAACGAATAAGTAAAGGGGCTAAGCTGTTACCTCATAACTTTTGAACAAGAGCTATGTTCTCATTCCGTACCTGAAACAAAAACAAACCTATAATAATTTTTGAACTTTAGTAGATTTTTAAAGATTTTCTAGCACAAAGCCTTAACCAACGAAGTAGTTTTAAAAAACAGCCCATAATTTTAAACACATTTTTGTTTTTATTTTACCAGGATCACATGGATATAAATTGTGGATGTGAGCATCTGAAAACATACTTAATTATCCTATGTACTGTAAGTCTTCTATGTGTATTAGAGGAGACAGCGTCATAAAATTGTATAGCTGGCAGAGACTCGAATATAATTATTCCAATTTCCTCATTTAGCTGAGATTATGCAAGGCTCAGAAATACTGAGAATTGCCCCGGTTGCCCAGATAGTGAGGTGGAGAGTCAAGATGACATCCGCAGCCTTCTGACTTCCAGTCCGGGGTTCTTCAGACATGTGACAGATACAGTTTGCTATCTAAAGACTATCCTTCTTTGCAAATCTTTGTGTGCTGGGGGGAGGGGGAATGAGCATTGTGTATTTCGTAGAACAAACTGGGATGCCTTTGAAGATGTGGACACTTAACAGGGGAGCGGGAGCTGGAATGTGTATATCACTTTCTCCTCAAAATCTTTGTCAGGGCTTCCCTGGTGGCGCAGTGGTTGAGAGTCCGCCTGCCGATGCAGGGGACACGGGTTTGTGCCCTGGTCCGGGAAGATCCCACATGCCGTGGAGCGGCTGGGCCCGTGAGCCATGGCCGCTGACCTGCGCGTCCGGAGCCTGTGCTCTGCAACGGGAGAGGCCGCAACCGCGAAAAAAACCAAAACAAAACAACAAAAATCTTTGTCACAGTATCTTTTGTGAAGAAGATACATCACTTAGGGCATTGTCTCCCCAATGGATTGGTTTAAGACGACTTATGCTTTCCTCAGAACTGAATTCCTGGAACTCTTGACCAAGAGTTTATATGCACCCTGCAATCCAAACCCTCTGTCTTTACCTTATTGTACTGCGGTCTGTTGGTAAACAGGCATTTGTAGAAGACAGTAAACTTGTCAATATGATATTATTTCATAAATTAGATAATATCTTTTGCTCCATTATTTCAAATACAGGAAATCAACTTAAAGTTAATAATGAGGTTAAAGGAACAATTGGAAAGCGGATAAAGATACCTATAATAGTTTTCAAAATTTGCTGACATTTCTCCAAGTTTACTTCATTATGGTATAAAATGTAAAAAAGTACAATTATGTGAAAGAAAAGTTTAACAGTTTGATACTTTGACAGTTGATTTTCTAAAAAAGACTTTGTGAGATAAATAATTGCTACACAAGCCTCCCTCCTTTAGGTTTTTTTTCTAAAAAGAGGGAGAGGGACATTTAGGCGTGAACGATTACCAAAACTTCAAATTGATCTTCAAAAATATTTTTAACATCAGAACGTAAATTAGTAATTTAGAGATCCTTGAGAGAACAAGGGACATTTATTTTAAGGCTCTGGGGGAAACTCTTGAGTATTTCACAGTCTTTAAAGCAAACAAACAAAGGACCTATTTAGATCCATAACTTTATTATTTTTTTTACTAGGCCGGTTCTGACTTGGAGCAGGAATAGGAAATAAATTTTTAGGATTTAAAAATCATTTTATAATTTATGGCTCTAGCTTAAAATTTCTGGGCAAAATGCAATATCAGAAACAAACAGTGAACCAACCCAAAAAACCCTCCAAACAAACAAAAAAACCAACTACGTATCTACATGTACATCTTTATACCTTTACTGATACATCCATATCTGTATGTCTATATCTCTTAGTCCCCTTTTCCAGCAAGTGTCTACTTCTGGTATCCCTGTTCCTGGAAGTGGAAGCATCGTGGAAGCCCTTGAATGGGACAAGAAGGGCTACAGGAACAGGTAGCCTAGCTCAAAAAATGTCCTGAGTGAAAAGATGAGGCGGGAACAGGACCAGAGAGTGTTAGGAGAAACCAAAGCGTCCTAAAAAGAAGGCCCGAGCAAGCCCTTGAGCAGTTTCACTTCCGCGGGGCGCCCAGCGTGGCGAGCCCTCGCCCTGAGGCCCGCGCCCCGGGGCTGCGTTTCCGGGACCTCGGCCGCAGCCGCCGCGGTGGGAAGCGGGCTGAGGACGGTCGGGGGCCCGGAGACCAGCTCGCGGAGAACCTCAGACCGGGAGAGTCCGGGCTCGGCGGGCACCTGTCCAGGCGCCCGGGCTTCAGCAGCCGCGATGCTGCCAGCAGCGCCGGGCCGGGCGGGCGGGAGTCGGGAATGGCCCGCAGGCGGCCCAGCGCCCCGAGGTGGGTGTGCGCGCGGCCGGGCGGCCGGAAGGAGGCCAGCCCGCCCCGGGGTCCCGCGGAGACTGTGCGCCTCGAGGCCGCGGGACCACGGCTGCCGCTCCGCCGCGCAGCCGGCTTCTGTCGCGGGCTCCTTGCCGGGGGAATCGGGACGCGACGCGGTGGGAGCGCTCCTTGAATCTGGGCGGCGTGGCACCGCCGGTGCCGCAGCTTCTGAGTAGCTGGAACTTTCCCGAGCACCCGGGACAGGCTCCTCTAGTTTCTAAAATCAGCTTGGAACGTGTTTTAAAGTTATTCATCAGCCTAAAACTTTTGTCAACATGGCAAACCTGCCCTTTGGTAGCATCGCCCGTTTACCTGCCAGGTCTCCCAAAATCCAATCCGGTAAATTTGGCCTGTGACCTACTAATCAGACAGGTTACTTTCTGTAAAAACTCCTCGAAACACAGATTTTCTTAACTTGTTGAAAGGAAAAGCAGTCCGTTCGGTTGAATACATAAATGCATTTATGGGTCAAACAGAAGTTAAGGCACTTGTTTTCATTCCTTTTTGAAGTATGTCAAATGCATTTGTGAATTGTACACTGATTATAAAAAGTGTTCAGTTTTGAAAATTAAAAAGAAAAGGCTTCCACTTGGATATTAAGATTCCTGGAGATGTTCACACTGAGATGTGCGATAAGAAAATCTGAGTGAAATTCTATTAATTTGCTGAATGGAGTTTCTCATAGCTTATTAGCATTTTGTTAAGTAATGAAATTATGACTTTAGCTGTTTCTCTTGGCAAGTGTTTTTTTTCATATATAAATTTTAAAAGACTGTTTTTCAGTTAAAATGGGGGTATTTGTGGCAATGGAAATGGCAAGAAAGGAATTATATCTTAATATGTTAACTTTCTAAATGTTAAACATTATTCTGAAAACTGTGGTCTGATGGACTGCATCTGTGCTTGGTTCAGTAAATAAACCAGCCTTGTCTTTTGAACCTTGAGTAGGTTAGCTCTTTTGTAATTTCAACTGAACAATTTAGGTAAATAGAATCAGCTACAATTTGTTTCAAACTTCTAGATGGAGCACTTTAGCCAGAACATGACTATTATTTTACTTAATACTCAAGTAATACTTTGAGGTATTTGCCATTGTGAATAATGCTGGAGTGATGTGAACCAATTTTTGTCTCATCCTGAGTAGCCCTGTTCCTCCCATGCGTTTCCCCCCATCTCCTTTGGTCCTTCCAATATGGTATTTATTACTTGCTTCATTTGTCTCCTCATCTGGCTCAGGTAATGACACTTTTCTTATACTGAGCTATCTTTTTGTTATTAACCCATGCCATTCCTAGATATGAAGAGTATTCTAAAAGAACTATTTCTGATTAATCCTTTTTTAAAAAATGGATACCTTTCCGTGTGACCTCTGTGTCTGCTTTGGGCAAGTGTCTCCACAGCATCTTAGACTTTGGCTTAATGTGACACATTAAGGGTCAGTTAGTCCAACTGCCTCATTTTAGACATGCGAAAACTGAGACTCAGGGAGTGATTTGCCCACAGTCCCATAACCAATAACTATTTGAAGATCCTGTTCATCATTTCACCAACAATCTTTACCTGCCCACCCCCAAGACTTGTGTAGTGATATGAGTGTAAAATGGGCAAACACAGTTTAAAGTGGTAAATACAGTTTCATGCCTATGAAGATTATATGTCTAGCATTAGGTGTATTGTGTATTTGTAATGACAATATCTTGTGTTTACTGCCATCAGAGAAATCTTTGAGTGTCCAACTTGTCCTTTAATGGAAGCAGAAAAGATACGATACCCAGAACTAAGACAGTGTGAAAATGGTGCACAGTGGTGAAAATTCCGCTTAGACTTTATTTTCTGGCTTTATGTTTAACTAGATACTGTCCACTAATGTCCAAAAGAGAAGTTCCTTCCTTGTTTTATTCCAAAACTAATGTTTAAATTTAAACTGCTACCTTCAATAAGGACTGTTTATTAAAGCACAGATTGCTCCCTACCCCATAGTTTTTGTATTTTTTATTATTTGATGCCTCTGATGAAGAGAGAGATCAGTTGTTAGGTTAAAAGCAGAAAGCATCTGTCCTGTCTCACATTTTAATATGTTAACTTTCTAAACGTTGAACATTAACATTCTGAAAACTGTGGTCTGATGGACTGCATCTTTGCTTGTGAGAAACATGGTTTGTCTAGGTCTTTCCTTTGTGTCCTAAAGTTCTTGCAGATTTGAAGCTCTTTACTCTTAACTACAGTCTTCCAACATAGCCAACAAGGTAGATTTCTCCTACCAGGGAAATACCCTATTTAACTCTAGTGGCTGGTAAAACTTGCTTTCTTCAGACCAGCGAGAAAGGTTCTGAGATAAGCTTACTTATGCTGAGATTTTGAAGAGAGGTAGCTCTCTCAGGGCCTTTTTACTTTAATATGGGATAATTCTGTAATATTTACTTGCTTAGGATTTCAGGCATACACAACAGCATACTGGGCGTCGTACTTGGGGTAGCAGAGGGACCTTTCTTGCCACATGTATCTGAACATGTGCTTTAGGTGATCATACCCTACTTATGATGGCCTCTGGGCTCAGACTGCTTCAGTCCAGCTTCATTACATATCTGCTTTGCGATCTTGGATAAATCAATCAATCTGTCATTATCCCAAATGGTCCATTAAAAAAGCAAAAGTGGGTACAAAGCAACATTTATTTGAAAGAATGTTTCTGAGGATTAAAGGAGAAAATGCATGTGAAGTGCTTTTCAGGGTGCCATAGCAAAGAGTAATTGCTTGATACGTGTTAGTTTTACTTCCTTGGTCGTTGGTCAGTAGTGTCATATTTACATGTAAAAGATAGAGTTCTTATTGAGAAGCTGCCTCATGGTGACTTGGGGAAAAACTTAAAAGAATGAAGCCATCAAACTCCCACACTAAAAAAATTTGGGAGTGTGACTTCTGTAGTAAGATATTGTCATAATCTTGGGGAAATAGTGTGGTCAATAGTTCTGAGAGGAGAAAAAGAAGGAATCCACAATGAGAATAACTAAGGATAGATGGATTAAAAGGGTTTAAACTAGGGCAGTTACAGGAAAGAATAAAGCGGGAATTTAAGAGGACAAAATGAGAATGTGTTTTATTTCCCCATATCACAGAGTACCAATTGTGACCCAATTAAAAAAAATAAATGTATGTGAAAAAAATAAGCATCAAACATAAAATTGTGGGATACTTCATCAAATTATAAGAAGATGGAAGATCTATTTTACCAAAATATTTACTGTTGGGTTAAAAAAAATCCAATGTAAAGAATATCATTCCTGCCAAATGTAAACCACATGTTTTGAGAATTTAAATGGCTTTTGCCCGATCATCTAAGTTACAGTTGCTATTTTATTACTTTCTTTATAAATTATAGAATATCTTATAGTAATTTTGGAGACAACTATGAAATAAGAATAGGAAGGACAAACATTCTGGAAGTTATTATTTAAAAATAAGTTATTATATGGCCTTGTAATTCTTTCCTGTTTTAAATGTAAAGAATGGTATCTAAGTTTTACTGCAGACACTGAAATAGTCCAGGTGGTGAAAATAACAGATATTGTATGGACTTACACCCTCCTGTATTTACTTTTGACTCAGAGAAAAATAATGAGCCTTTTAGACCTTTACCACTTTATCATTGTTGCTTCCAAGTGCTCCAAATTGAGATAATCCAGAAAGACCACTTCCCTTTGTAATCATGAGAAGTAATTCATCATTGCCTTGTGGTCTTTTATAAGATTTTCTTTGCTCCAGTTTATTAAAATAAGTTTTGTTTTATCATATTAAGCATGTGCCATATTTTCCTTTCTTTTAAGCTCCTGTACCTCTTTTCCATATTAGTAATTCTCATTGCTTCATGATTTATGTGTTCCATTTTATAAGGAAGACATACTGAAAAGTGTAAGAACAGTTCCTGACTTGGAATTTCATTTGCCTGATTTCGTTTGGTCATGATCTACCCTGAGGTGTAAACTTCATCCTTTGGTTGGGATCAATATCCTCATTCCCTTTTTGTTTGAATTTATCCTTAGGATCATGTCTAACTTTCAGAAGAAAACATAGTGTCAGACCACTTGAAATTTTGGCCTTCTTTTAATAGCTACCATTTATTACGTTTCTACTTGGAATTCATATCATATAGATATCACATTACCTTGACAGTTGAGACCATCAGAGGATTAGCACCTACTTTGGACAAGAAGTTATATTGTTCCATATAATCATATGAAAACATTTAATAATTCATTGTGTTCTTTCATTTCCTAAAAAAACGTGTAATTTTGTTTTAGGGTTTGGGGTGGAGGGTGAAGCACCAACATCAAAGATATGGAGAAACAAATCATATCAAAGTGGTAGGATTCTATAAAATCATGGAACTGGAATGACACATTGTAGAACAGGGCTCCCCAACCCCCAGGCCGTGGACCGTTAGTGGTCCGCAGCCTGTTAGGAACTGGGCCGCACAGCAGGAGGGGAGCAAGGGGACACTTCACTGCTGCTCCCCATCGCTCGCATTACCGCCTGGACCACCCTGCCCCCCGCCCAGCCAGCGGAAAAATTGCCTTCCACGAAACCGGTCCCTGGTGCCAAAAAGGTTGGGGGACCACTGTTGTAGCGTATTTCTTGTGACTGTATGAAGAATCCCTAAAATTTATACATTTTCTACATTGGCCAATCACATTTTATTTAGATTTAGTAGACCCATGTAATTAAAAAATCTCAGGAGACAACTACAGTTTTAATACAATTCCTGAACCATTGGGTCACAGTTGGGAAAGTGAGTGAGATAAAACTGAAGCAAAAATCTACTTTGATTTCAATTAAGGAGATAATTTCCTTAATTTCCTCATTACTTTTCAGTAAGAGTTTAGAACTTTCGCTACTCCAGGCACTTCTCTGTAGACCAGAGGACCCTTCCTTTATCATATCCTGTCCATCCATACCTATGTAAAATGGGTAGAACCATGAACAGCCCAGATTCCAGAAACAGTTACTTTGGCCAAGAATAGGCACTTGATTCAAAGGCAGCCAGTCCGTGGACTGCTTCATGACCAGTGATGTGTGTTGTCTGGCACACACATTTAAAGGTTTGTTGCAGTCAACCAAGCCCTTCTTTCAAACAAGAGATAATGAGACTGTTGTCAGGGGAAGGTCGATGTGTGATGATACACAGTAGAGGCTGACAGCTAGTTGACTCATGTGCAAGGTGGATAATTAGAAAGAAGACGAGAAGAGAGAATTAAGGAGCACTGAAAGACAAAGAGAGGAGTTTTAGTTTCTGACTTCCCATTTCCAGACCAAGTAAGACCCAGCTGCCCTTGTTCTGATATTGTCTGTTCATGAAATGCCTGTGGCGTCCTTGCAATGACCTTCTCTTTACATGGACTAATTTGAATGAGCGTCTCTTCTTTGGAGGAAAAAAAAGAGTTTGGGTTAGAATAACTTCATTTCTCAAACACTGCCACTCCTGTTCACAGAAGCTTCTTCTCTTTTAGAAAGTTGTTATTATTGTTCAAGTGATGTCTTCTATGCATCTTCATTGAAAGTTAAAACAATCTGAGAATTAGGTCTATTCCTTTTATGTGCTGAAAGTAGGGTGCCTTATGAGTAAGTCTTGTGTTCCTCTAGATAAGAATATTTGGAGTTTTCTAGCTTTATTGTTGATATTTGAAGAAACTGCATGCAGCTATTTTTGTCTCTAAACTTGAAGTCTCTATAGTTGGTGAGGAAATACTTCATTCAAAGGTTAATATTATAAGAATTAAGCACTGTTAAGAAGTCTAGAGTTTTGCATTATGTACTATAGTTACAGAATTACGTTAATTATAAAATTTAGCAATAGACTTTTTGTTTTGTTAATTCTGTTTTTATTTATCTGAAAAATTTACAGCATACTGTTTCTGACAAATTTTTAGAATGTATTGAAATTGAGGCACACAGAGAGGATGCTTATGACATTTATCTTGGTAAAAAAGGAAGAGAAGATACAAAAGCAGCATAATTTACTGACTATTATCGCAATCCCCCGGCATATGATGAAAAATAGCATCACTGACAGGCAATTGTGAAAACTTTATACACACTGTCAGCGGATTAATATCAATCTGAAGCAGTGTAATCAGCATTGTACTTCAGAGATTGGTCCTTGATTAAGATATTTTTTTTAGTAATAGAGTAGAAAGTTTAGTATCCTCATTAGGTTACAGATGATATGTTAATAATGGGGTTAATGATCATCTTGGAAAACAAGATTAAATTCAGTGTGCTCTTACCAAACTGGGGAGATAGGCACAAATTAAAGAAGTTCAGGTGTGATCAATTAAGTGTAGTGATGTAGATGAAGGAATTAGGCTCAGAATGATAAAAGATTTTCAGGTTTTGACAAGGGTACATTAACAGTCTTATAATGAGCCACGGGGAGAGTTGCAGAAGAAGAAGCTGGAAAAGTAAACGGAAACTAAATTACATAAATCTGTGAGCAAAGTTCCCTAAGTAAATATAATGAGTAGCTATTGAAGAGTTTTAAAACAGAAGCATGACATCACTAGATTTTGGTTTTTAGAAGATCACATGAAAGGCTATTCTTCTTCTGAATCACCTTCTAAATCAATGAAGGTGAAAATAAGAGAATTTATAACCTAAAAAAAAAAGATCATGTAACCTGCTTTTGGTACAACAAATTGGAAGAGGTCAAAACAATGGAAAGGTTTTGAACAATTAGGAATTTATCAACCAGTAAAATATAGGGAGAAGTGGACATGTTTATTAAGAACTATTACTTACATACTTTTTGTGGTATAGTAGGAGATATAGAACCTGAGGGGGAAAGAGATGTGAAGAATCAGTCTTAGGTTTGTGGCATGGAAAACTTGGAGGGTCATAAAGCTGTCGTTTACGCCAATGGAAAAGATTGAAAGAGCAGGAGGAAACGGTAAGGGCATGAGAACATCCAATTTCAATTTTGCGTATATTATATTTGGGATATCTGGGAAATATTCAAGTAGCGATGTCAAGTAAACATTTGATATTATGATCTGGAGCTCAGAAAGGCAGTTCAGGCTGGAGATATAAAATTGGGGAAAATACAGTCTTTAAAACTGCATCAGTAAATAAGATAACAGAAAAAAAAAGAGTTTAGAGTAGAAAGAAAAGATGACCCAGGATAAAGAACCATGTAAAGCAAACATTTAAAGCATTGATAGAGCGAGAGGAGTTACCCAATATGATTGAGGAGAGGCTAAAGAGAAAAGGAGGAAGATAAGTGTAAAACGGCAAGAATTCAAGAATAAAATGTTTGGGGAAGGCAAGAATGGTGAACTGACTCAGATTCTTTGAATAGGTCAGGTAAATTGAGGACTGAAATTTAGCCAATGGATCTGGCACCTTGAAACTTAAGATGACCTTAGAGAAGTAAGTAGCTTTAGTAGAGGGGATGCGAGTTGAAGGGTGAAGGTAGATGAGGATGTGCACGCCATGTAGACAACTTTTTAAAGCGTGGCTGCCAGAGTGTAGAAAGGAAGTAGCCACTGCAGGAGATGTGGGCCAAGGAAAGAATTTTATTTATGTATATATTTTTTTGTTTTAAGATCTGTGCTGCTATAATGATTTACTTGTACTCAAAAGCTAATAGCACTACACCAAAGGGGATTTTCTCCTGTGAAAACTTTCAAAGACAAGTTCCATAAATTCCATTAGGAACACATTTTAATGTATAGATTTTCTTATGTGTTTAAATATTCTGTTTCATTTTTTCCCTTACTTCTTTCCTTCTCTTTTTCCATGTTTCCAGAGTGCTTCTTCCTCCTCCTCTCCTCCCCTTCCTTCTCCTCCTTCATTGCTTTTCCCTCTCCCCACCTCCTTCTCTCCCTAAGCATCAGTGTTAATGGAAAATAACATATTTCTTTAGAAACTTTGTTTCTAAAACTTTTCATATTTCATAGAAACTTTGTTTCAATGCTAGATTATTCCATAGCTTTATTTTTTGTTGATCATCCCGTCCTTTTTATCCAAATTGGAATCAATGCATCACTATTACAATCATATCTTTGCACATACTTCAACTCTCACCCACCTCTTTTTGTCATACCCGCTTGATAAAACAGCAACCCTACATAAGTCTATCCAATTGTATTCTTCCTGTCCGAATCCACGTAACTGAATGTTGCTAAATAAAAGCACATTCAAGCAGGTTGGTATAGTTATAAATGTTGACTGTTCTTGTTACATGTTAGTTGTGTCATAGAAGATTTTGATAATAAATGACAGTGAGCTCAAAATTACATTCCCTGACAAGGGTGTAGAATGCAGATTTGTTCTGTGATGTCAGATCAGTGAAATCTTACATACCTTCTGTCTGCTGATGGGCAAAAAACACTGTACCGTGCTGCCTAACACTGTATACACTAGATAAGGTGGCTCTTGAGCGCTTGAAATACAGCTGGTTCAAACTGAGATGTGCTGGAAATCTAAAAACACACACTAAAAAAAAAAACAAAAAGGGCTTCCCTGGTGGCACAGTGGTTGAGAGTCCGCCTGCCAATGCAGGGGACACGGATTCGTGCCCCGGTCCGGGAAGATCCCACATGCCGCAGAGTGGCTGGGCCCGTGAGCCATGGCCGCTGAGCCTCCGCGTCCGGAGCCTGTGCTCCGCAACGGCAGAGGCCACAACAGTGAGAGGCCCGCTTACCGCAAAAAAACAAACAAACAAACACACGCACACTAGTTTTCAAAGATTTAGTACAAAAAAGTAGAATATAAAATCTCTCAGTCATTTTTATATGGATTACATTTTATATGGATTACATTTTATATGGATTAAATATATTGCATTTACTGGATTAAATTAAATATATTACTATAATTAATTTTACCTGTTTTTATTTTTGAAATGTAGCTGTTACAAAATTAAAATTACATATGTGGTTAGCATTTGTGACTTGTATTTTCTGTTGGATAGCAGTGCTCTCAGCTTTCAAAAAAAAAACCCCAGTTAAATCCATTAAAGGTTTGATTTCTCCCTTATAAAATATTGTTATATAAATATTACCAGATAACTGTCATAAAAATGGTAACGTAATTCACAGTCCCTCCAGCAGTTTAAAGAGACCCTCTTCCCATTCATGCCCACCCACAGAAGGTATATTAATAGTGACATTTCATTATTATTTGAATGCTAGGTAAAATTTAACTAGCATTTTTTCATATCATTTACTCATATTTCTATCATGTCTTCTGTCTTAATGATTTGTAAGAGCACATTGTAAGATCATACTGTAAGAACATATCATGTACTTTATCTTATGGATCACAGATACTTTTCTTTATCTTAGTCTTTCTAAATGATTTAGATTATGGTGTTTGTTGCCACTGAATATATTTTAATGCTCATTGGTTCAAATATGCGTATATTTTCTTTCCTAGTTCTGTTTCCTGTCTTGGCTGGAGGAGTCTTTTATAAACCCCTAAATGACCAATGTCACTTTCTACATTTTTTTTCTAGGATTTAACTTTTTATAGTTGCATCTAGTATGCTTGGGATTTATTTTTGTTTATAGCATGAGGCTGAAATCCAACTTAAGTTTTTCTTTTTTTAAAAAAATAAGGGCAGCCAATTGAGAAATCAACATTTATTAAAGGAACCCTACTCTTCCAAATGAATTGAAATACCACCATTGCCATACAGCAGATTTTCGTATATCCTGGAATTTGCATTTGGAGTGTTCTGTTCTACTAATGTATTTGTTTATTCCCAAGCCAATATCTGCTAAGGAAAGTTCTCCCAAGAAATCTCCTTTTCCTTTATTTTCTTGGCTATTAATAGATATTTATTCTTCTGTTTTGCCACTTGCATTTAGAGATTATTTTGTCCACTTTTCCTTCCCATGAAACAATTGGGATGCTGCGTAACACGTTTAGAAGCATTTAATAGAAAATAATCTAGCAGTTTTAAGCAGAAAGAACTTTAAGATCGGGAATTGAGTTTTTACATAATTGATGTAAGGAGTTTGGAAATAGGCTGGGACAGTTTTCCTAAGTGTCCCGCTTGGGTGGGGGGCTGGAGCAGGGGGTAGGGGCAAATGGGGTGGTGACTGCTTTCTTATCACCATCAGGAAGCTAGGGAATCTGGAAGGCACTGAACCAGATGTTGGCACCTGAAACACACTGGCGTCAGGACCCTAAGAATTTCTGGCTTATAAGCCATCTCCTGTTTGCTGGATCTGCACTAACAAAAACAGATGCCTTTCATTTCTTTGGAATTGCATTATATGCATATGCCGATTTGGGGAGAATCAACTTGAAATTCTATTAAGTATTCTGTTGGATTAATTTGGGAAGAAAATTCTGTGTGAAAAAGGTCCTAGGTTTCAGAAGTATATAGTAACTTGGGTTACTTAAATCAATTGACAAAATTGGAAACTTTCCACTCACTCATGTTACAACCACATGAAGGTTGAACTTTCCTGATGTGCTCCTGTGAACAAATGTAACAAGTCATTACTTTCTGTATTTGAAATGTCTTTCCAGGTAATATTTTATCACAAAATTAGTTCCTTGAATCATTAATTGGAAAAATGTGACCTCTGCATTGAAATTATGAGAAGGAGAATATCTGAAATTTTATTAGTATTAAACTGTATAAGATATTAAAATTAAAAAAGACACACAATGCCTTTTTAAAAGGAATTTAAGATAGATCTTTGGATATGCCTATAGAATATTAGTTTACAATTTATCAAAAATTTTATTTGTATTATAGAGGAAACTACTTTCCTAATCTCTCACCTGTTTCCTATACATTTTTCTAATTTAACATTGATAAATGTTATTTTACACGATAACTAAGGCTACAAGTTGTGTTCACCTTTGTGAGTTGATTATCTGTACTGATAGTCTGTGTCTTACCTATATCAACTCAGATATGGGATCTGTCACTTACTTGTGTGACTTTGAACAGATTACTTATCTAGGATCCAATTCTTCTATATCTGGATTGGGTAGCACCCTATTTTTTAGGATCATGATGATTAAATATAATTCTGTGTGTAAAGTGCCTGGAGCATTCATAACAGGTGCTTAGCAAAAGGCAAATATTATTACATTCAGCATAAGCTGGTATTCAGCTTTCACTTTTATTGGAAGAAATGTGTTTACATGGCTCATTCCCTGCACTTCTGGTGTCACATACATATGAATCTCAGGATTGAGAGCCTCATATAAATGTTCTTTCAGTTCTCCTGTTTAATTTTTCTCAACGCTACATTAAACACTGTAATATCTCAAACACATGATTCTCTGGGGATTCACTACAAACTGAACTTGATGAAACCTGTGATCTGTTATGAAAACAAATGCTGTGGTTCTATATGTGAATTGTGCGTTGTCTTGAGGAAAAATAGTTGATGGGTAAAGAACATTTTTCTCATTTTGAGAATTTAATTCTGTTTAAGCATTATATTTTCAAAAATAAAAATGTAGTTAATGTTCATTGCTTTATCCTTGGAGGAGACTTGGTCCACACTGTATCATAGATTATACCCCCCCCCCTCCCCGGCCCCATGAAGAAAAAACAACACACAGAAAAACTGGATCATAGTGTAGTTGACTCATAATGTAGTTGACTCAGATCATACTGTAGTTGACTCTTAACTTTTGTGATAAAGGCATTTCTAATATCATCATATAGTTAGATAATAGTTGATATAGTTGTATAGGTAAAGCTTTAGTGATATATTTGAAATTGTTTAAATTATGTCTGAGCAGTGTATTCCTTATAGGGTATAAATCTATACAGTGTTTCACCTAGACCTCTAAGGGTGAGGAGAATAACAGAAAGGGGCCCCTAAGCAAATTTCTAGTTTTAAGTAACCTACAGTTCCTATAATTATGGAGAGAAAGGGACAGCTTTTCTATTTTTTTTATGAGAGCCAGCCTTCCGAGAAGTTAGCAATTAACACACATTTCATTTCTGCCTCTCCTTGGGAAAATATAGAAGATTCGTTAGAAAGTATGCTCATATGTAGTACTTTATTATGTGACCTCTGAGAATAATTTTCTGATCTGGTGCATATGAAAATCTAGGCTTAGGTTCCTCATTCTGAGTTTAAAGCCTACCTGAATCACCTAGTAGTTAGTCATATGACCTTAGGTAACTGTTACAGGACCTCTCTGTACCTCACCAAGAAATGAGGAAAGAACACTTAGTAATACTTGCAGCAGAGCAGGTGCTCTGTAATTGATGGCCGTCATGGCTGCTGCGAGGTGAGTAGGTGAGTGGCCATGTGAGACATTATGAAGGGTGACTCATACTTCTCTTACCTGATGGTCAATACCTCAAAAACCCGAGTTCATACTTCCAGGGCTTTATTCCTTTAATACTGTGTTGCCCATATTGCTCTATAGCATATATATTCCTTGGAAAAAAGTTTTCTATGGAGGAAAAAGTTTTGAATATATATATTAGGACATTAAAATGGCCTGAGAAATTCTGCAATAAACAATGTCTCTTCAATCTCCTTGAAGCTATTGTTTCACAAATATATTTAACCGTGGGATGCTTTGTCATCTCAACACTGGTAGAGAAGTAAGTCCTTCTGCACAAAGTTATCATTCCTGTTAAATGGCAATGAGTTCTTGAGAGGATGACTCTTTCAACCAGAGACTGGTTGCACTCCTTTTAGCTGTTTTCCTCGGTCTCTTCATTCCATTATGTAAATAAAGTTCTGACCCTTTGCTGATGACCACATTTTGAAAGAGTGGGAGGGAGGGAGGCTTATAATAGAAATAAAAGCAGAAGGAGCTATACAGTAGGGAAATGGCATTGGTAGACTGAGTAGGGCACACACAATTGGCCGATTTCTTTCATTCTCTTATTTTTAATTCTGACCATTCAGGTGGGACCTTTGATTACGGGATGTGCTAGAGAAAATGGGAGGAAAATCAGAAGGTGATTCTCTATTAGGGAAAGGAAAGTGTGTGAATGAAATGGAACTGGGAAAGTACACAGGGAATTCTAACATAATAATATTTTGGAATGTATTTATGAGGTTGATATTTAAATAACGTGTGCATCTTAACTGAGCAAATGATTTTACAGATATTTTCACATGTTATATCTGTAAACCTACCACTATCTCAGTAATCATGTAAGCTATGTAGATGCCTTCACATTGTTTAACTATTGGGATTTCATTCATCAGAACATTCTAAAATTAAGAGCATCTTGACTACATGGCCATAAACAGATTACTTCATGTTAGAAATGTCTGTCAATGAAACACATGTTTGATGCAAACGTATGGGCTATTAAGAGTCACCCAAATAAATTTCTGTTGAAATATTTTTCAACCTAAAACAACAGAAGCTGATATAAATGCAAATAATTTAGACAGAGAATGAATTTTATGTCTTGGAGATTGACTAACTTAACAGCCCACATAGAAAACATTGTTAATATGACAATGACTTTTATTACTGAAATAGATTGGTTGCTATCTAAAGGAAGGGGTAACCTCTGGCATCCATTCAGCAGAGAAAAACACATTAATAGATGCTTCCTGATTTGCTAGTACAAAGTGTGACATTAGAGTAGCCAATTAAGTTTATGAAAAAGGATAAATAAAGGTGAAGCCATTTCTGAATGCCCTGTTTCTGAATATCCTCGGAGTCCTATATCTGCCCTTAGATAACCACCCTGGTTTCCAAATTCTTTCTCAATTGTTTGGTTTGCATATGAGCTGCCTTTGATCGTGAAAAAAAGTCTTAAAAGTTCACAGAACTATTTTTCTATTTTTTATAAATTATACAATTAAAAAAAATTTTTTTGACTGCATTGGGTCTGCATTGCTGCACACGGGTTTTCTTTAGTTGTGGCGAGCAGGGGCTACTCTTCGTTGTGGTGTGCGGGCTTCTCATTGCGGTGGCTTTTGTTGCGGAGCACAGGCTCTAGGGCGCGCAGGCTTCAGTAGTTGTGGCACGCGGGCTCAGTAGTTGTGGCTCATGGGCTCTAGAGCACAGGCTCAGTAGTTGTGAGTTGTGGTGCACAGGCTTAGTTGCTTCGCGGCATGTGGGCTCTTCCTGGACCAGGGCTCGAACCTGTGTCCCCTGCATTGGCAGGTGGATTCTTAACCACTGTGCCACCAGGAAAGTCCTCATAGAATTTTTTACACAAAGATAATTTTAAGGCATTTCTCAATATTATATTAACTTTATAAATCTGGTAACTAATAGTTTAGTATTTTTACTAAGATTTCTATAACCATTTAATATAACTAAGAATATTTAATTAAAATATATTCTGGGGCAAACAGAAAGAGTATGATTATGGTTTAAAAGTAAATGAAATTTAATATCCTCCATGTATGTCTAGAAGATTAAATCATTGTGCTTCATTATTTTTTCTAAAATAATACATGCACATGATTGAAAATATGTAACAAAGACTGAAAAAGTAGAAAAAAGCAGTGTATGTACTTCTAGTTTTTATTTTTCTATGTTTACTTTTAATAGTTTTACTCGTTTAGCATTGTAGCTTTAATATATTTACTATTTGTATATGCACTTTAAAATTACATTTGTATAGCTATTTGGTGATATGACATTTGTAAATATGTCAGCTGTGCTCTCTCCTCATATAAATCTGTTGCACAATGTTTTAAAACAAAAGAAAACAAAAGAAAAAGAAGAAAATCCACAATGATTTATTGGATAAAAGAATAGATCATTGTCCATACAAGATTGTTTTAATTAATTTAAAGAAAGACTGAGAAAGACAAATTTGGTATGATTTCACTTTTATAAAAAAAACAAAACAAACTAAGCAGCATAACAAAACCGAAACAGTCTTAGGTACAGAGAACAAACAGGTGGTTGCCATAGAGAAGGAGGGTGAGGGGATGAGTGATTGGTGAGAGAGATTAAGAGGTACAGACTTTCAGTTACAAAATAAATGAGTCATAGGGGTGAAATGTACAGCAAGAGGAGTATAGTCAATAATATTGTCATAAGTTTGTATGGTGACAGATGGTAACTAGACTTATGGTGATCATTTTGTAATGTACAGAAATATCAAATCACTATGTTGTGCAACTGGAACTAACATAGTATTGTAGGTCAATTATATTTCAATTAAAAACTATGTATACTCTCTCAGTCAATTGTAAGTATACAATATGGTATTGTTCCCTGTAGTCACCACGTTACCTTTAGTCACCATGCTGTACATTGCTTAAGTTTTAACTGTCATTTAAATTATGATTATAAATGAGAATTATAATTTAACCTTCATTTAAATCATGATTCTCTTTCCCAGATGTTTTTCTTAGGATTTCTTAAGTTATATTGCCAGTGTTCTCAGACATTTTCCAATGCTTATGTCACTTTAGTCCCTTGAATTTATCATGATACAGTGGAAAGAGCACAGTTTTAATATTTGGAAAGGGTTTTATAGCCAAGCATGTCCCTAGTGTTGTCAGCCATATTGTTTTTTAAACATTGACAATGTAAATTAACACTTTCAAGATGCTTATGGGCCCTGCAACAACAACAAAAAAATTTAACTTTATTAACTCTTCTAAGACATATTGGGGATGGTTTTGATTGTAGAAAATTTGGGAAATATAAGGAAGAAACATAAAATCCCATTTCAGTGTACTGCCCAGACTTCATCCTGTTTACATATTGGGACATTTTTTTTAACCTGTATGTATATAACATTTTTTAAAGAAAAATTGGACCTAAAAATAATAAAGAAATAAAACAATAGTTTTTAGGAACATAGGAAAAATTTTTTTTATAGAGCTTGATTTGAAGTCAAATAAGCACAGGATCAAATCCTGGCTCTGTCACTGATGGACCTTCCTCTTTTGCAAGCTATGCAACCTCTCCAATGCCCAGGAGGCATTATTGATGATAACATCAGTTATTCAGGAGAATGATTGGCTCATAACAGTAATTCAATTAGTATCTCTTATCTTAAAAGAAAAACACTACAGAAATTAAAGTTGGTTTCTCTAGGCACTTGGGAGTGAGGATATTTGTCAAGAAAGAGTGGACTAATGCCTCTATATTCTTGTGTAGGAGTAATTTTCCTTCATTTATTCTGCATCTCCTGTGCTAGGGTCCAGGGATATACACAAAGTTGGCTCCAGCCCTCAGGGAGTGTATTTAAGTGAAATAGGATGGGACAAGCTGAATAGCTCTGTTTCTTTTTATCTTCACTGTAATTCAACATCAGGTGACTCAGAACCCCTCAGCCTGCATAGATCTGAATAATTCAGTCATGAGAACCAGTATGCAGGCCGAGCAAGGGCTAAGAGTGTTTTCTCTGAGTATTCAGGGTGATTCCTGATGCATACCTGCTGTTCCAGAAAGTCACCACTCATTTTAGAATGCAGTCATGAGTACGGTCTCTAGGGACCGAGTTTTGCAAATTTCAGTCATTCTCATAAGACCTTCCCCAATTTTTGGCTCCCTCTTAAGAAAAAGCTTTTCTTTAGGCTAAATTTTTTTAGCTTAAATATGATATATTTTAAAAAATTACATCACTACCGTAAATGAAATATCATCATCACTTGCTGTAAGTAGAAGGGGACCATACAAATAAACAGATTGAAAATCAAATAATTTTGAAAACATTGTAGCTAAGGATAAGCTCTGGGCACATGGGTCACTCTGTCTCTGATCGTGTTGGAGTTCATGAACTCACAGGAGCTCCAAACTGAGACATAGCCCTTGAAGGAGTCAGGATTGGAGAAGTACTCTAAAGGGAATGACTTTCCCTCTGTGACTTGCTGTCACAGTGTCCCAGGAGTTTGCATCCCACCCACTGGCAAATGCTATCTCGAAAGACAGATTTCACTTTCCATTAGATTGAAAGGAAGCTTTATTTAGAGCTGACAGGTGTCAGGCACTATGATAAATGCTCCACATACTTCATCTCATTTAATTCTCACAACAACCAGTTTCATAAGTAGTATTATCCAAATGTTACAAGTGGGGGAACCAAGCTCAGAGATGGTAGTTATTTGCCGAATTTGGACTCATGACAGCCTTACCCCAAAGCTTGGCCTCTTGACCACTGTATGCCTCTCTGAAGTAAACTCATTTCATTCTCACACAAACCCATATATACATCCATGTCAGGCAGATATTCCTCCCATGTGAACATTTCCCATTTTTTAATCAATAAAGTAGCCATGTATATAGAAAGTCATCTTAATAGAAACATGTACAGCATAGAAGATGATATCGTTACTTATTAGTAGATCCACTTAGAAACGTTCTTTACAAGCGATAGAATAGACAACCACAGTTTCCAACCGATAATCATAAAAATTTAGAAAGTTTTGCTACTTTCAAGGTCCTTGGAGATGCATGAAGTGATAGGAAGTGAAATATCTACAATGAAATGCTAGAAAAAATGTCTTTAATGAAGGCCGTCAGGGTATTTAAAATAATGAAAGCTGTAATACATATGTGATTAAAATGTATTGTAAAATGCCTGCAGTAGAGTACTTTAAGAATGCAAGGCTAATAATTTGCATGTGCCTAACGCTTTGCATCCTCAAAGGAATTTTCAAACCCCTGCTAATTGACTCTTAGAAAATTCTTCTAATGTATCATTTGCTTTGACTCAATAAGAAATTTAAACAATGATCTTTTAAGCTTTTTAATCAAGGTTATCCTACAAACACTGTGTGAGGAGAAGCAGAAAGTATACTTGCCCGTATATCTATCTGTTTTAATTCAGAAGGCTTTGGGGAAGGAAGGGATAGAACCAGAGCTGAAAGCAGTGTTCAGATGTTGTGGTGGACAGAATAATGGCACCCCAAAGATATCTACATCCTAATCCTCGAACCTATGAATATGTTATTCACCTGGCAAAAAAAGGATTAAGGTTGAAGATGAAGTTAAAGATCACTAACCAGTTTACCTTGAGAGGGGGAGAGTATCATGGATTATCCAGACGGGTTCAGTATATTCACTAGGGTCCTTACACGTGAAGGAGCAAGGCAGCGTGTCTCTTGCTGCTGGGGACATGTACTGTATTCTGTAACATCTTATGGAAAAACCCGAACGAACTTTTTGGGCAACCCAATAGCATGAGAAGGACTCAGCCCAATGTTGCTGGCTTGAAGATGGAGGATTGGGGCGAGAGCCAAGAACTGTGGATTGCTTCTAGAAGCTGAAAAATGCAAAAGAATGGATTCTTCTCTGGCCCTCCAGAAGGAACATAGCCCTGCCTATGTCTTGGTTTTAGCCTAGTGAGACTCATTTCAGACTTCTAACTTCCAGTACTGTAAGATAATAAATTTCTGTGGCTTTTAAGTCACTAAGTCCGTGGTAATTTTTTACAGCAACACTAGGAAACTAATACAGATTTCTAAACACAGGTGGACTCAACAGGAGCAAAGAATTTCATTCTTTGCATGAATACCACAGATAAGACCCTATCCATCAAACATTCATACACCATCAGCCTAGTTAAAACACTGGATGTAACCATGAAAAAATTAGCTGTTATAAAACATGATATCAGTGTAACCCTTCAGTAGTCATCCTTGGTAAGATAGATACTTATTCATTATTGAAACATCTCTCTGGAATTCACTGTTGTTTTAATAGAGAAACAGAAAAAGAAAGCTCCGTTATTATTTGTTCCCATCCGATGGTTTTACCAGTTTAATAATCCTTGTTGTTAATGCTGCTGGCCACTGCTGCTCTTACAGTTTTTACTAGTACAGATATGTGAACTTCTGCAAGGTGTTTACTTTTTCAGTGCCTCAGCCACCACAAGTGCAAAATGAGGTAAGAAGAGCACTTGTTCACAGGGGTGCAATGAGGTTAAAAGAAATCAGTGCTTGTAAAACACCAGAACAGTCATTGGCACATATTAGGCACTCACTACATTTTGGTAGCCTTAATTATAATTATAATTATCATCATCATCGTCATCATCCACTGCCATGCATATCAATGCTGGATACCAGGCCTGAACCCGGCATTCAGATTTAGTATTTTATCTCTAGGAATTTGGGGTCAGTATCTCCACGTTTTCAGGTAAAGAAAGAGAAATAATTTAACCAAGAAAAAACTTAAACAGGTTGAAGAACTTTAAAATGATGGAGTGAGGACTGTTCCTGAAATATTTGGCTAAACTTCTGCTAGGCTTGGTGCTAGATGCCTTCTGCTTTCAATACGTAAAGCTCTGTTCCGTCTCAACCGCTCAGAGGACAAATATAGACATATATAGACATATATATACATATATATACATATACATATATATACATATATATACATATATATATATACATATATACATATACATATATATACATATAGACATACACATATACATATATATACATATATATACATATATTATATGTATATATATATACAACTATATATACATATAGTTGTCTATATACATATAGACAAATATACATATTTGTCTATACAAATATAGACAAATATAGACAAATATAGACAAATATAGACAAATATAGACTGAAAGACAACTGATTTAGATGGGCACTCCTTGTAAAAGGTCACTAATGTTATTCTATGCTCCCACTTTGTTTTAATATCTGAGAACATGAACCGTTTTTTAACACTAGTAGGGAATTATTTTGATGCCATTTTCTCCTAATGATAAAAATTGGGTTGGTGTCAGGCTATTTTGCCATGAAAGGAACCATATGGAATAGTTTTAGGGGTATTCTCTTGTAAAAGTAAATTGTAGAACATTTGAAAAATAGAGAATAAGATAAGAATAAAATTATAGTTATACCACAGCCCTTCACTAAGAAATAAGTATTGATGATATTTGCCTGGAATTGTAAGTTCGTGTGTACATATGTGAAAGAGCTCACATTTTATGTATGGTCTTATACTGTTCACAGTGGTTTGCATACTGATTCATGATACATTTTCAGATTTTTTTTTATGTCAAACAGACTTTGTAAAAGTTAAATGTTGTTTTGGATGTATACATTGTTCAGTTCTGCATTTTATGATACTTAAGGATTTATTGGCACTTTGTTTCCAAGACTGTGTTTCTAATTAACCCTAGGGCAAATAAGATTCTTTAGCCACAGGTCTTAATGAAATACTAAAATAAACTACCTTGTATTAAGGTAACTTGTAAAGATCCATTTCCTTTTTTTAGTACATAAATCCCATTAAGGGTAGGAATTGTGCTTCATAATCTTTATATTAAAGTCTGAACAATTGTTTTTTATAATAATCATTAAATGATTTTTAAGTAAACATATAAAAAGTATAAATGATTAGGGAATTGATATTGAGGCATTTTAAATCAACATTATGGTACTTATGGATAATTGTGGTAAGTTATCCTGTTGAATTTCAAAATAGCCGATCTGAAGATCCAAGTGATGAGAGAGAACTATAAAATGTTAGCGTAGTGAGAATCAGGATCATTGAAGGGTAAGGATGATGTCTTGTTAAATATGACTGTCCAGAGGTACTAAGAATTTCCAATGAAAGAACTGTATCCTCCAACTGTGTCTATATTTTCAAGTATCTGTTGCTGATTTTCAACTTTGCTTACAATTTTAAGCTATATTAATATATAGGAATTCCTCAAGTTCAACTGGTAAAATTTTTAAATACTAATATTATCTTACTCTTACAAGCTCAGAGAAAAAAATATAAGGGAAAATTCAGTATTTGAATAGCTTTTTCTCTACACTATATTTAAGTGTAAGTAATTAAGCAACCAGATTCAGTACATAAAATAGATTACTAAAATTGTTTAAGAATAAATGTAAAACATTTATTTTCATATATTCTTCTTTTTTTAAGTCTTTATTGGAGTATAATTGCTTTACAATGGTGTGTTAGTTTCTGCTTTATAACAAAGTGAATCAGTTATTCATATACATATGTTCCCGTATCTCTTCCCTCCCTCCCACCCTCCATATCCCACCCCTCCAGGAGGTCACATAGCACCGAGCTGATCTCCCTGTGCTATGCGGCTGCTTCCCACTAGCCATATACCTTACGTTTGTTAGTGTATATATATCCATGCCTCTCTCTCCCTTTGTCACAGCTTACCCTTCCCCCTCTGCATATCCTCAAGTCCGTTCTGCAGTAGGTCTGTGTCTTTATTCCTGTCTTAGCCCTAGGCTCTTCATGACATTTTTTTTTTCTTAAATTCCACATATATGCGTTAGCATACGGTACTTGTCTTTCTCTTTCTGACTTACTTCACTCTGTATGACAGACTCTAGGTCCATCCACCTCATTACAAATAGCTCAATTTTGTTTCTTTTTATGGCTGAGTAATATTCCATTGTATATATGTGCCACATCTTCTTTATCCATTCATCTGATGATGGACACTTAGGTTGTTTCCATCTCCGGGCTATTGTAAATAGAGCTGCAATGAACATTTTGGTACATGACTCTTTTTGAATTACGGTTTTCTCAGGGTATATGCCCAGTAGTGGGATTGTTGGGTCATATGGTATATTCTTGACATAGCTCTGTGTTTAAAACTTTTATATTATATAGAGCTTCAGTTTTTGATGGACAGTATCCTTATACATTTTAATAAGAGAGAAGGAATATAGAAAAAATTGTAATAATTCTTCCCAGTTCTTCATTTTCTAAAATCATCTTTCCTTGTCTAGTAGTTTACATTTTTATGAGAATTTCTACGTAGATCTTATTATATTATACACTTCTAAATGTTGAATATTAATGAAAGCAGTCCCATCAGGAATTCTCAATGCTTCATTATTTCAGTTCAGAAAAGAGTTTGGAATTCAATCTTGTACAAAATGTTAGCCATAGGTAAAGTAATTGAACATTAATTTTTTAAACGTTAGCTTTTGTAACCTGGTTAGTCCCTGAGTTCTAGGCTGTTAATTTTCCTAATATGACACCTGGTACGTGAGAATTAATAACAGTAAAATAACAATTTTTATAAAAGTATGAAGTAGAATACTCATAAAATTGCTTTTACTTAACCACACATTATATTATAAAATCTGCCCCCATCACTATCTATATTACTTTTTATAGTTTTGGATAAACATCATAAACACAATGTTCATTTCAGAATTGCAATCTAAATTTTAGATACGTAATTTCAAATATTGTATTCTTTGGAAATAAGTGATTTGGCCCTCATATGACAAAAATCATTTTGGTAAAATAAGACAGATTTTGAGCAAACAAGTTAATGATTTTAGTGAATTGAATTATGCACATGCATTTAGTTCCTTAGTAAATAACATTATAAGCCACTTGGATTTTTTTTTTCCTCATTAGGAAAGACTAAAATCTTCATTTTCTTTTTTTACATCAGCAAAACTTGAGTTGTAAGTATCAAGTATGGTACTAGAAATACTAACAGCATAAAAATGACTCTAGAGCAATTTTCAAACTCGAGTAGACATAAGAATTTCCCCAGTGTTTAGCTGCACAATGGATGATTCTTCCCTTGGTACCAATCCCAGGAAATAATGATTTTATCAAACTCCCAAAGTAGTTCTGAGGCAAGTAGGCCTTTGACCACATGATGAGAAAAGAATGAAGTTGCAATGGGGCAGTGTGGCTGTTATTAAGTGCTGTAATGGAGTTGAGGACTTCTATAGAGGCACCCAGTATTTTGATCACTTGCAATTGTTTGGTCTCTACCCAGAACTCATGATTACTGCGAGCATGTGCCCCAATAGACCTTGGATTGCTTCCGCAAGTGGTAGGAGACATACTTTGCTCTGTCTCCTATTTCCCTTCTGGTCAAGAATGGTCACAGGAGGATGCAGACATCAGGAAAGGGTGGGGGATTATATGCTTGCTGGTATTGCTTTCAACGAATGAGCAGAACTTCATTCTCTTCTTTGTTTCAGTATGTCCATGTATTCTAGTTTTCTAGCCATTTCTAAGATATTTTACAATGCCCACAGAAAAATGTGAATTTTAAGATAAACTTTCCACAGAGGGTTTTGCTAAAGGTATGTTCTTACTCAGTTATATTCTTATATTGTGACCTCATATGTAATTCTGCACATAATAAAACTGTTGAGAGACATTATTGTCTTTCTGATAAACACTTGCCAGTATAATTAAGTTGCACGATTGCACTAAAGATTGAGAACATGGAGTGTATTTACTGTGTCCTTGGTTTATATACTTCAGTAATAGTGACAAAAACGCATTCGTTTTCGTGAAAGGAATTCAGAAAGAAAATTATAAACTATTTGGTCATTGCTCTCAAGCCATGATTAGCCATGGCTACTTAATCATGCTCTTTTTTCCTACCATTGCCACCATCTTGTGTTTTGTAAAGAAGAGGTAGAGATGGGAAGTGAGGGAGACAAAGAAACAAGGGAATGCCAACACAGTTTTCTCCTGCTCAGAACTAGGACAGCAAAATTAGATTTGCCAGTGAAACTAAAGTCAATTCTCTTTTTAATCTGATCAACTGATCATGTGCTTCTGTCCACTGAAAAGCCCAAGGAAAGGACCGCAGTTTTATTTCATTTTCTCAATAACATTGCCTGCAGTGTGCTTTGATACCCAAACCAGAGTTGGCAGTAGATGATGGGGATTTAAGCCCGCCTCTGTGACCTACCATTGGTGTGACCTTGGGCAACTCTCTCAAACTTTCTAACTTGTGTCTTCTCGAGTATAAAATTTTGTTTTTGACTTATATTGAGTTAAAATACTTTTCTTAAAACTGTAACACTCTGAATAGCAAAAAACATATCGTAATATTCATGTGAATGTACTTTGTATATTATTACAATTGAATGGGATTTCAGTGTATGTTACTTTGAAATGTGGCACATTTACAATCAAGTGTTGTTACCTGATTAGTTGCGAGGCTCCCCTGTAGCTGCATTGAAGCCCCTCTGGCTTGGGTCAGCGAATTCTTTCCTGCTCGGGCTCCAGCTGCCAATAACGAAACTGAGTTTGGTGCGAGCAGGACACGCTTTTATTCAATGGCTTGAATGGGAATGGAGAAGGAGAGCTCATGCTCTAAAGGCACCTTCTCCCCTTTAGAAAGAGGGGAGGGGAGTCAGGGAATTTTAAGGGGTAGGAGGCAGACAGGTCATCAGGGCTTTAGAAAAGGGGCCGAGATTTCCTGGGGGTAGCTGGGGGCCGCTGGGCACGCACAGGCTTCCAAGTTACTTCCGTGTGTAAACACGGCATCCATTGTGCCTGGCAGAGCACAAATCCCTCCTTTGGGCAGAGATTGTAGCATGGTAATGAAGCAAAGGTAACTTTCAGACACCTTCAGGTTCCATCTGTGCAGGCGCGGCCCTGTGGTCAAGTCAGAGCTGGTTCCGGGTGGTTGACCACTGTCTATCTCTCAAAGCATATGTCTCTCAACGTACAGCTGCAAAACATCTCTGCCAGACACCAGGTACTTTTGAAACAAACACAGAGGTAAATCAGGGAAAGTGTCCTTTAGCTCTCAGGGGTTGGTATGGAAACAGGGAGATAAATCAAGGCTAGGAAAGCAGTGACTTTCAGCCTGCTTTGCCCACTATATTGAATCTAGCCAGTTCAGTCTGGTTTTGTCACTGGTCTTTGTGGCATCCTGTTGATAAAACACAGCTAGACTGTATGGTTAAAAACAGTTTCTGCGCTTGGGGGCTGGGCTGCTTAGCATGGGTGACAAAGCCACTTTTCAGTAAAAAACGTCAGGGACTTGTATCGAGGATGGAGGTGGGGATGGAACAATAAATATCCTTCTTCAATGCTTAAGTTGTTACGCAACTGAGAAATAAGACAAAAAGAATAAAGCAGAGGGGAAATCGAATGTTGTCTTTATTATTGATAAAATTTGCATTGGCTAATGTGGTGTATATCTAACTTGCTTTTGTCTAAGCCACAAAGAATGTAAGGATATCACTGCATGGAAAAAAAGTAACTTGTAGTCTCATGTTTCCAAGATATATTTTCTTAATTAGTAACCTAGTTAGGGTTAATGAAATGAGCATATTCTTTTCTACTCTTTCTTCTTTTACTCAAAGTAGATCCATAGTTCAGGCCTTTTCTTCAAAGCAAGTGGATAGTTAGAGATACTGCCCAAAGTTCTGCCACCTGGGAGAATTTCCTTTCACCATTCTCTTCCAGGGACGACCATGGGTTCCAGGGTTGTAATGCAGCAACCATTCACTTTGGCCTAGTGCCAATATATTTTCAGACCCAAGGCACGTAGTATTTGGTTTTGTTTACTATTTTGGGGTTTAACAGTTCCAGAGACATATTTTTTCCCTTCCTCCCAAAATATCCTCATTCTCTGTAAGGATTCTGCCATTTGCTATGTATACGTATTGCCACATACATTCCAGGCTTTAAAAACCCACAGGATATCTCTGTGGGCCCACTGGAACCATGATTAGATACACCCCCAAGGCAAGAAGTTATTTATCATTACACCTGACTTCCATAAATTCCCTTTTACCAATGTGCTATTGGGCATTTTGGGTCCACGAAAATGGTAGTATACATGGCTGCAGGTCTCTGGGGAATGCTTGGGAGAAGATATGTTGTATACATGTTTAGCAGCACAGAAGAAGAAGAATCCTTTCTCAAAGGGACTTGGTCTTGCCTAAGTTAATGGGCTCTGAGTCTATAAGCCAGACAGGAGGCTGTGAATCTCCACTGTTGTAACTTAAGTCAGTTTCTGCACTCAAACCTAGAATTGTTTTGTTTATAAAGGTGAAATCGAACCTTCATAGGCTATGCAGATATTTCATTCCTAAGGACCCTCAGATCAATTAGTTACCATAACAGATCCCTGCAGTGAAAAACACTTTGATTACTTAAATTGCCTGTGATAATGAAGTGCTGCCATTTATCCTCTACCAACCCAGACTTCATTATTCCCCCACTGACATCAAAAAGTTCAATCTGGAGGTCCGGTTCTCATCATTGTCTCCAGGCTACAGAGGACAGACAGTACAGAGCTTCTCATGATTGAATTTCTTAATGCTTAGTGAAGGGGATGTCGGAATACTCTAGGGCAAGGGTCAGCAAACTATAGCCAACAAGCAGAATCCAGCTGGTGGCGCCTTTGTGTACAGCCTGTAAGCTAAGAATAGTTTTTACATTTTAAAGAGTTAAAAGAAAAAGAAGAGGAGGAGAAGAAAAAGAATGAAGAAAAGAAGGAAGGAAGAGAGGGAGAAAGATAAAGAGAGAGAAAAGGTGAGAGAAGAAAGAAAGAAAGGAAGGAAGAAAGAAAGAAAGAAAGGGAGAAAAGAAAGGGACAAAGAAAGAAAGTGAAGATATCCTATGTGGCCCACAAAGCCTAAAGTATTTATTTTCTAGCCCTTTACAGAAAAAATTTGCCTCCTTGACCTCTTTTCACCATCATGGTAGGCAAGTTCTAGCATTGTAATCACATTGATTGTAGGCCATTACGGAGTCCAAGCTTTAATTATACATTCTATCGACTGTTAATGCCACTCAGGTACTTGAGGTAACACATTACATTCTGACTCCTTTATGAGTATAACCATATTGACGAGTTCAGTTGGATTCAATCCTCTGTTTTGCCCTCCTTGGTCTAATAACTCTTAAAATCCATGCCATACATACTTTCCAGACTCATGCTGATATATATTGGCAAGGCCCTGTAATAATTTCTGTGTTTGAAATAGTTTCTCTAGAATATTCCTTTCACTTATGGGATCTAACTTTGGTTATTGATAATAAAGGCAATCAGTGAGGGATGCTGGCATGGTTACTGAGAAAAGTTGACATAGCTTGTAAGGCAATTGCCTCCAGTGAGGTTCCTGAAAACTTTTAATTTTATTTTGTTTTTGTGTATTTGTTTTTACAAGGACTACAGGTTCACTTGGTTAAAAAAGATCCAGGGACATTTGGATCCATATCCAAATGGATCCAGGGACATTTGGATCCAGGGACATTTGGATCCATATCCAAATCCATATCTGTAATCCCTGTTGCCACCACAGACACTCTGTCGCCTAAAACTTTCCCCTCCATTGACACTCCATCCAATTGTACCATTATGTCATTATGGTGCTTCTGCATGCCATACACTGTCAGTGTACTGTTTCCCCTTGATGAGGGCTTGCTTGTGTTCTCCACAACTATGAGAGCAATCCAGTTCCAGAATCCATCTTATAGAGTCTGTTTCCTCTGGTCACTCCTAGTACCTGTAGCAAGAAACAGTGCCGCCATCAAAGATTTTTAACTGAAAAATTTTAATAAAGTGATTATTTATTAAGATGTGCAGGGCTGAAGAACCCAGAGAGGGCCAGTGAAGCATTTGAAGAATAAGCAGGAGTCCTTTACACTGCCAGTGAGGGAAGTGGAGGAAAGATGGTTGCTAGAGATGCATGAAAATTGGAACCACGGAAGAAAGGCCACAGAAGAGCCACAAAAGAAAATGGCCACTGCTAAAATTAGAATGGGGGAGTGAGTGACAGGACCGATAAATAACCCTGTCATTCGTTTCTCTCACCTTCTGGTGTTCTGATGGTGCTTTCCATTGGAGTGGGCATGGGAGCCTGGGTGATGTAATCCATAGGGAAGAAATCAGTCTGGAGAGATCAAAAAAAAATATTCAGGTCCTAAGGAGATCATTCTTTTTTTTTCCCAATATTTTTAAAAATAAATTTATTTATTTTCGGCTGCGTTGGGTCTTCGTTGCTGCATGCGGGCATTCTCCAGTTGCAGCGAGAGGGGCCCACTCATCTCTGCGGTGCGTGGGCCTCTCATTGCAGTGGCTCCTCTTGTTGCGGAGCACGGGCTCTAGGCGCACGGGCCTCAGTAGTTGTGGCACGTGGGCTCAGCAGCTGTGGCTCGTGGGCTCCAGAGTGCAGGCTCAGCAGTTGTGGTGCACGGGCCTAGTTGTTCTGCGGCATGGGGGATCCTCCTGGACCAGGGCTCGAACCCGTGACCCCTGTATTGGCAGGTGGATTCCTAACCACTGAGCCACCAGGGAAGTCCCAGGAGATCATTCCTGAGTGTGAATTGGAGAAATGAGAAGCACCTAAGATACTGTGAGGATACTACTCCCATATTTAATTGATTCTGATAATGTTTTTTTGTTTTAGGCTAGTCAAATCTCTGAAATCAGAATTCATCTTAAAATTTGTAATATGTCATAGTTTATTTGATGACAGTATTCTTTTCTTAGCCTGTCTTATGGTCAGTGTTGTCCAATTCAGTAATCTATAGTGGCAATAAAAGGAGGGAGAGGGTATGGACATTGCAGAAATAGAATTCCATAAATTTGAACTAAATAAGTTTGAAACATATTAAAACCTCCTTACAGATCTAGTATCTTTTATGTTTATAATTCTTTAAATGAACTATTAACAATTTGTATTAGTGATAAAAAGTGATAGAGGTGGGAGCTGAACATTTGTAGTTTATATATGAAGGGGTAGGAGGTCTTCACAAAATAATCCTGTAACAATTAACGCCATGCTTTCTTTGCAGAAAAGAAGAAGAAAAATTATCTTTCAAGGTTCTGTGAAGCATAGAAGCATTTATTTGCATCTTAAAAGGAAAAAGAAAGGGGAAGGTCTGCATTTGTATAAAAATAATTTTTGCTGGTCGTTGTTCTTCACCATAGCTGAAAAGTGTAATCTTAAAATGTGTTGGTACCTTCCTGTATTTGAAAAGAAGAACTAAGTTAATTAACATATATGTTTATAGAGATTTCCCCTGAAGAAGACCCTAAGAAATGGACATGAGTACAAGCAGTTTATTTAAAGATGAGTCCATGATGCACTAGTCAGAGAATTGGGAATGTGAGACAAGAAAGGGAGAAAAGCCGATACTGTGTATATTAATAAGCAGAATAATATGAGCAGTTATAATTCAATACTACTGGGAATCCTCTAATTACTGTGTAGAACAAACCTCAGAATTGTCTCACTGAGGGATGGGGAAGCTGACCTGTTTACACCTTGACTTCCATCCCTCATTGACTGAGGGTTGCCTCCCAGCCCTCCGCGCACTAAATCCCCAGCACTTCTGAGCTGCTAGGCAGGCACACGGGCTGAGGAAGCTCCCTCAGCTCCAGAGAAAGTCCTCAGGCAGCAGAGCAGAGGTTGGAAGTGGTCAGCGTGCTTAATAGCTGAGCATCAAGCTGAAGCTAGTGGGCCAGGAAGATGTGGGTTGTGTATCAGCAGTATCTGCTACACAGAGATATACAGAAAACACCTGGTACTTTTTGCCGCTATGAATAAGTGAAATTAATCAACTTCCCTGGAGTAGAAATATGAGTTATAGTGTATTTTGCTACCTTAATACCTTTGGAAATTTTCCTCAGTTTTGTTCCCCTGTTGTACTAGTTAGAGTACAAGTTAGAGTATAAGGCCAATTCAGTTATATTTACTATATAATTTGAGTAATGATATATATTTGTGTGTGATTAGATCAAGATTAATGTTCATGTTATCACTACTGAGTCCATTATGGCTATAACTCATTTCTTTGTAATTGTTTCTTCTGCACTTTGGTTACCAGTTAGAAAAATATAATATTGAAAACGTGCATCATGCCATCTTTCTCCATTATGCACAAACATGGGTAAGAGGTGGGATCTTACTCAAAAAGAAGAAAATCTGCCATTTTGAGCTGTGCATATATAATAGGAAGGATTTGGATGTATGGCCAGTCTCATTCTTTTGGCAATATGTAGTATAATTCATTCTCATAGCAAAAACAATTATTGATATCACTTATTAATACACATTTTCTTCAAGCTTGGAGATTTGTTCAGTATTTTGTAAGATAAATAAATAAGGCATCATTATGGAATCTGAAAGAACACTTTATAGTAGTTAGATCTATTTTGCTCCTACCATTGTAGTATAAGCTGTCCTTTATGTTGCTAGACTTGAGATTTACATTTTAAATAATAATTTATTTGCAGACCTTAATGGCATCTTCAATAACAATTTCCCTTTATCTTGATGACGCTTTCCAGGAATGAACATTTTGTGCTTCTATATTTCAGGTTCATCCTTTATTGTTTCATTTCACAGCCTATAAAATCTGGCCAACATTAATGACAGTAACCCTCCTTAAACAAGCAGAATAATGATTTAGGTTTGATTTAGTTTAAGTGTATAAAACAAAGTGCATTGCAAGGCCAGTAGGCTCCTCTTGAGAAATCATAGAGAACTGTTGTTGAGTCTACAATGTAACTGTTACTCAAGGACAAGCTATTTTCTAGAATAAGGCCCCTTTATTAACTTTTTGTATTTTGACCCAACATGCTTTCATACAAAAAGATTGGAAGGTAACCTAAAAGCCAATTACTATCTTCATAACTGTGACAAGTTAATCAATGTGATCATCAGTAAAATAAAAATAACAAGGCCAACTCCATACAGTTTTATGAATATTAAATGAAGTAATGCATGTTAAATGCTTAGGAACATACCTGGTCCATGGAACATCTCAATAAATAATATTTGAGAAAATTAAAGAGTAAAAGCCTGAGATCATTTAACCCATAGAAAAGAAAGGGCTAACACTTAATGCTAGTCTTAGTTTCTGAAAACTGTCCAACAGAGTTTACTAAGTACAAGTCAAATGTAAATTTTAAAGGAAGGCACAATTTCAGCACAAGAAAAAATGGCCATAGAGTATGCGAGAGACTTCCTGTCTAATTTTCTTGGGAAGTTTTGAAAGATAGGTTATGATTGTCTTTAGAATTGATTTCCTATGGTAGTGTGATATCCAACCATATAATGTGGCAGTATTCATTCTGTACTTCAATGCATCCTCATAGCCTAATGTATAATTTTATTGATTTAAGTTTTAGAGTCCGGAAGGAAGTTCTGTGAGTTCTTCATAGACAACGATACTCTTGGAGTATATGGTTTATTTTCTCTTTTTTCCCTGATGGGAAACCAGAGGAGCTTTCACATACTTTGCATACTTGATATTAACTCGTAGGCTGCTTCATAGAGACTAATCTAGTTCATATCACTGCAAAGAATCTATTTTAATCTTTTAGATAATGTTACTGTGTCCTCTACTGTTAAAGGTTAAAAGTACAGACTGTAGGGTCAGACTGCCCGCATTGGAGTCCTAATTCCGGTACTGATTCAGTTTTCCCATCTGTAAAATAAGAGTAACATTTGTACCTTAAAAGGGTAAATTTTGAGAATTAAGTGAAATAATATGTATAAAACAACAAGAGTCCTAGTTTATTTTAAGCACTCAATAGTTTATTATTAGTTTTATATTTACCCGAATTATTTTATAACTAAACAGCAGTTTACTCTGGCTATATGCAATATAAGGAAAACTCTTCCTCTGCTGTTCCTCAAACATAAAAATACTGAATTATGACACTATGTTTGTGTGTGTTCAATAACTATTTAGTTAGCATTGAGGCTGGGTGAAACACTACATAGAGAATAGCAGAAGTATGCTGATGATTCCTACACAACTTGTGTACGATTCCCATATGTTTTCTGCCAGATATTTTTTCTCATTCTGTATATGTAAATCTATTTTTAAATTTTTGTTGAATATCTGTTCAAAAAATTGTGCTAGGCATTGTGTAGGAATCAGTGAGTTGAAAGAGGAAGCATCTTCCTTGGGGATACTATTTATATCATGAGAAAAGATATAGATAATTCAATAAAAATGCAAAAGCTCTCAAAATCATTGTGGTGTTAATTGCTACATCAGTGGTATAGAAAATACATGCTCTATATCCAGAGTGAGAAAGATAAGTGTGGAATGTAAGAGTTTTGGTGTTTTGTTCTTTGTACTCATGATAATACCTTACAAACTAAATTGTTAAGAATGATTACTTTGTTTTATACAGTAATACAATTTTACAACAAAAATATAAGCTATATGGAAGAGTCAGAAAAAGGAAATCATACCTCTCTCAAAATTTTATCTCTCACATACAACTGTTGCTAACAGTCAATGGAATTATGGTGTATTTTGAGTAGATGGGCAGGATTATTTAAAAGTGAGAAATACTCTGTGTTCTTTTTTAAATAAAATAATTTGTTTTAAAGTAATATAAAGTAAAACCAAAGGAGGTTCATTTTCACATAAAAATTTTTTACTCGGAATACTTTCCAAGTTTATTATTGCTTAAGAAAAATGATGAAACAAAAAATAGTAGAAGAATTGAGTCACTTTTTATTCAAATTTAGGCAGTGTTAAATAGCTGAATTCTATGAAAGATGATGTTAGTGTTTTATACTTTCTCCTCCACAAATACTCAGTTTTCCCATTCTATGGATACTTTCATTTCATCAAGATTTTTAACATTTGCATTTTGTAGTGCGATCATAATCCCCTTGATACTTAGTCTTTGATCCGTATGTAGATGTATTCAACTTACCATGTGTTCTTTTTTCCAAAGTTTTTACATTTTCATTTTGCTTACTTTGGTTCTTCTATTTGCTGACTGGGTTTTTTTCTTTATTTAAATTTGGATTATAGTTACACAGGCATATTGAACAATGATAAAACACCTATAATGAAAAGCAGCAGTTCTCTGCTCTCTCCCTCCCCAAACACAATTCAATTCCCTATGGGAACCTTAAGAACCTCATTATTTCAAATTATCTTGTTGTTGTTGTTCTATTTCATGTTTCTGAAAGACACATTTATACTACTATTTCTTGATTTACTAATTCTAACATTACCTATTGTTTTCTGAAATATGCTGGATAAGGATTTCAATCTATTAGTCTATCAGACTCTTTCCTTATTCTCTAGTATATTTAAATCTCAACTTGTAGTTAAATCATTAGTCATATTTTACATTATTATGATTGTCTTAGTCCATTTAGGCTGCTTTAACAGGATACCATAGACTTGGTGGCCTAAACAATAAAATACTTATTTCTCACAGTTCTGGAAGCTGAGGTCATGGTGCCAGCAGGTCAAATTCTGGTGTGGTCCCCCTTTGGGGTTGCAGATTGCTGACTTCTTTCTGTGACCTCACATAGCAGGAAGTGCAAGGGACCTCTCTGGAGCCTCTTTTATAGGGGCACTAATTCCATTCACGAGGGCTCCACCTTTATGACCTCATCACCTCACATTGGCCCACCTCCTAATACCATCACACTAGAGGTTATGATTTCAACATATGGGATTTTGGGGAGGACATAAATATCCGGTCCATACAATGATTATGTACACATTTGCACTGTTGATCCAAATAGTATATAATGATCCTGCTTTCTTTTTTGTTTTGTTTTGCTTTGTTTTTCTGCAATTAATTTTTCTTCTTTCTTTTGTATTTTACATGTAAAAGATTATAATGTACCTATCTTTAATTTTTTTCAAAATGTCCAGTCAGAACTGTCAAACTTCTGTTAGCATTTTTTCTCAAATTTTCAAATATATGATACAATCTTACGATCGTTTTATTTTCTTTGGATCTCCCTCCCAAAATGCTCCATTCATCTATTATAAGTCCCTTTGCCTCTTGAATAGCTACCATCCTGAAACTTCCTTTTTCTTTTGATACTTTAATTTACTTTTTAATTGCCATATAATTTACATGCACAATCTAAGATATACAGATGAACAGATTTATATATATGTATACTTTGTGTAACAACCACTCAGATCAAGATATAGAACATTTTCAGAACCTCAGCAGGCTCCCTTTTATCTGCTTCCATTCATTAATCTCACTCCCAAATATTCTGATCTGTATCGCCATGAATTTTTTTTCTATTTTTGAACTTCTAATAAATACAATCCTTCAGTATATACTTTTTCTTCTTTCAGTCAACATTATATCTTTGGATTCATCCATGTTGCATGTAGCAGTGGTTCATTCTTTTTTATTGCTGTGCAATATTCTGTAGTATGAATACACTATAAAATTATTTTTGTAAGAGCTATTTTATAATTTATTATAATATGCCTTTAAAATTGCTCTGAAAAAATCTACCAACCCAATATTGTTCTCCTCTTGCATGACTTGCTTTTCTTTCCTAGATATATGAAGAGGTTTTATAATAATCGTTAAACCAAGTGAAATTTAATCAAGATGTTTTCTCTAACAGTTTTTCCACAGAATTGGTTCATTTTTCTTCCATATTTTAAGGATTTTAAAAATTATATTTTAAAACTTTTAATGCATCTTTTGTTTTCTTCTACTTCAGGTTTTGGGATTATCTTTATATTGAATCTTTTCCTTTTTTGGCTCTTCCCCATATATATCAGATTTTTCACCAATTGCTTTAATTTTATTCTCTCTTTTTGTGTTTACTATGAAAATATGAAGCTTTACTTTGAGGCCAGAAATGAAAATATTATCTGTGTCTAAGCTAGTCATTGATTTTTCTAATTTATTATCTGGGCAGTGGTATTGCTTTGGCTCTCAATTTGTCTTTTTATCTATTTGTTATACCCTTTCAAATGATTCTTTTAAAAATATCAAATCAGTATGTCTTTAAACTTTGGTTTTATTTAATCAGTGGTTTTTTAATACTGTGAGGGACTTTTCTTGTGTTTCTCTTCCCTGCTTATGATTCCTGCTAGTCTTTTCATGCTGTGTTACTTTCATTATTATGATGATCATATATATTATTATTGTTAATATTGTTGTCATCGTCTCTTTCAATAACTATGAATTTGTATTGCTAATCCTTTCATCTTGCTCACGATTCTCTTAGCTCAGTCTAGGCTTTCTATTTGCTTAATATTGTGTGGGTAAATTATTCCTTAAATTCCCCTCCCTAATTGCTACTTTTTATTTTCCCTCCAAGCTATAGTTTGAGAGACAAAATCTACATTCCAGTCAGTTTTTATGGCCTGAGAGAAAAGAGAAGAAGATCTGTCAGTGTGACTCTCAAGTTGGAGGTGGTGGATTGTAGTCACTAATGAGACCCTGTCTGCAAGGCCCCTCTCCAATGCCCAGGGATGCTCTTGAGTTCCTGTGCAATTTGACTGGCTTTACTGACTCAGCTTTGAGCCTTGACTTGTTTAGGATTCAGCCTTTCCTGCTTCTGCAGACGCCCCCAATCAGTTTCCAGCGGGGGAAGAGATTCATGACCACCCTGGTGGTTTGGGTGGTTTAAAAGTTTTTTCATCAGTGCTGGTTTAGGGTGTGAGATAGGTTTACGATTAGTACTGCCTCACCAGAACCTCTGATTTATTTCATCAACAACATTTTAGTTTATGGCATGAGATAATACCCCCTTTATTTGGTTTTTGCTATTGAATTTTTTTCTTTTAAAAAATTTTTATCTTGTTGGTTTTCTGGCCATGGAGTTATGTACTCTGTCTTGATGTACCCATCTTTACCTAGAAGAAGGATTTTAAAGTCCTTTAATGTAAATTGTCTTATTTCTTCTCAGAATAATCCGATTCATTAGGTAGGGCTTATTTTTTTTTTAAACCTTCATTTAGTTGGTGAAGAAACATGGCTGAAAGGAATTAAGTACCATAATCTAGGTAAAATTTTGTGGTTACTGGCAGAGCCATGCCTAGTAGCCCAGCATCCCTAATCCCACAGAATATTCTTTCCATTCTATCTCAAGGCCTCTCATTTATTTCTATTGAGCTTCCGAGATTACCATTTGTGCAGTGAGTACAGTGTACCCTTGCACAGAGCATGAACTCTGTGTTGCATCTGAAGGATTACTTTACTCCCATAGGATTCTGATGGGGATAATATGAATTATATTCTTGGTCTCTGGTATAAGCAAATTAATTTATTCCCTAAAGAGTACATTTAATTCTTTGAAAAATAATAATATAACCTGCTGTTAGCATGTCAAATATAAGAAAATTAATTTATTATTTTCTCCTTTCCAGAAAATGCAAAAGACATCATCATGATATATGAAGAAGATGCTGAAGAATGGGCTTTGTACTTGAGAGAAGTTTTTTCACATGTTGTGAAAAGGGAAGCAATCCTCTTATATCACTTGGAGAACTATTCTCTTCGGGATTTGGAATTGCTAAGTTTAAACTCTTACAAGTGTAAACTTTTGATATTATCAAATAGCCTGCTTCAAAACCTATCTTCAAAGAAATGTCAGTTTCTAGAAAACGTACTGCGTTCACCAGAAAGTGTGGTTACTCTGCTGTGTGGGCTGAAGAGTTCAGATCATCTTTACAAATTATTAAATATCTCTGGAGGCAGATGGGAGATCTCAACTGAGCAGGAGCCTGAAGACTACATCTCTGTAATCAAGAGTATCATATTCACAGGTAGTGTTGCCAAACCTTATTTGTTTGTTTTTATTTACTTATTTTTATCATAAAAAATCTGAAGTTTTTTTGAATCAATGAATATCTGATGTTGGGATGAAGAAAAATGAAAGCCAACTTTATTTAATGGTATGTTACACTTTCCTCAAAATGCATGAAGGTTCTTAATTTTTAGCTTTATTCCAGTCAAGGCTTATCTGTTCAAAAAATGGTTTAAAATTATATTTCTTAGGGCAGCCCGTATGAGATCATACTTGGTAGAACAAATATGGTGTGCTAGGTTATATGTCAGTTTGGTTCTGGAAGCTGATTTCTTAGTTAAGTAGTGAGGCTGGAGTTAATGTTGTCTACCCTAGTATTGATGCCATTCAGCAGCAGTCCAGGGTTTGAAGGTCTGAGTTATTATAGAACTGTAGAATTTCCCTTGTGCTGATAATTGTATGATATCATTACTGTGGTATGATATACTGTTATTTTCATTAATTTTAAATGACAAATTTAGTTTTAATCATTGAAGCATTACGTTAAAGGGCGGAACACAGGGACCTGTTCATTAATTAATTACAGTTTCATATAATAGTCAAAACTCTGAAGCTTCCTAGTGTTGAAGCTTCTCCCTCCCCCAGGGCTTCAGCCTTGGTGTGGGAGGGGTGCTGTGCTCAGCTGCTTGCCTGGTTTTCTCACCTTGCCTCTTGCCTTTAACTTCCAGTGGTTTCCTCTCCCACAGAAAAGAGGTGGGGTTCTTATCTTCTCCTGGCCGCATCACATATTAAGTGCTGGCTCTTTTTCTTGGAGCATGTTTCTGGGCTCTGTGGAGATCCCCTCATTCCCAGGGGGTGTCTCACCTGCAGTTCCTCAATGAGATAAATGTTTCCTCTCTTCTAAGTTCCTAGTTGTGGTGGTCCACCCCATATAGAGCCTTAATATTAATTTCTACAGCTTCTTTATATGTCTCTTTTGGTCAAAGTCACTGAGATATCTCCCCGCTGGCCCTTTCTCACACCTGGCCTACATCTGTCTGTAAAATCATTTGTTTTTCTTCTGCTGTGACAAACTCTGGGCACACAAGCCATTCCCAATAGAGCCACCACCATCCTGCCCTCAGAGCAGCAATGCACCACAGCCTCTTACCTTTAGTCATTTCCAAGCATGGGTCTAGCCTGAGTCTTGGTGTCCTGTAAAGCCAGAGAACACCTGTCAGTCCCAAAGGCTCTGCTGGAAACCCTTGTCCCTCTGCTTGAGGATGATGATATCCCTCAGTCTTCCCTGTGGAGGATGGTGGGACTCACAGCACGTCAGCAACTCTTTAAAAAATCCTCTCCCTATTCTCCAGCATTCCAGCCTCTTCAAATTCAATACTTCTTAAGCCTTGTTTTGGTTCTCTATTGTTGCGTAACAAGTTACCTTAAACTTTAGCAACTTCAGACAATGATGCTATCACAGTGTCTATGGCTGAGGAATCTAGGAGCAGCTTAGCTGGGAGGTTCTGGATCAGGATATCTCCAGAGGTCGAAGTCAAGCTGTCTGGAGCTATAATCCCGTGAAACTTCCAGTGATCACTTGGGGAGGATTTGCTTCCAACAGGAGCTTACATTGTTGTCAAGTTTGTTATTGTTTTTTAACCAACTCTTGGATGGAAGTCACCTCTAGTAGATTCCCGAGGAAAAGCAATGTTTCTGAAATCTTGCATCTTCCAGAGTGTTTGTCTCTTGTCTTATACTTGAAGTGCAGTTTGACCATGTTGCTCTTCTTTCTTCTAGCGTTGTAGAATTTAGGGAATTCTTATTTGCCTGGCAGACTAAAGGATTCTTCATTTATATGTGAAGTCTAGTGACTTCACTAGAGTGTTATCCTTGTGCTGACTGTTTGGGACCGTTTTGCCCAGGGATGTGGTTACTTTTTGTCTTTATTTTCCTTTCTTTTGTTGGGGGGGGGGGGTCTTTTCCCCAAGATGTAGATTCAATATTCTTTTATTGCAGGAACAATTTCTTGATTCATATCATTAAATGTTTGCTCTATCTTATTATTATGGTTTTCTTTTTCAGGGATTCCTTTTATATGTATGTTGGATTTATTTTTGTCTGTGATATGCTCTACAATTTCTCTCTAATTCTTTTTGATTCTTTATCAGTATCCATTTACTTAGCTTGTATTTATCATTTCAATCCTTGCTACTTTCTTGTGCTTTCAGTACTCTCTCTTCCCCTGTATTATTTCAAATTTATCCTTCATATTTATGTTGCTTTTACTTTTTTTGTTGTAACATTTGGTTGAGCCCTGGAAGCTTACAGTGCATTTCTTGTTCTTATCTTACCAACCTCACCCTGACACCCTGTATTTCTGCACTACATAATTGCTTCAAAAAGGTGATTGCAATTCATTACATTTTAAAACTTCACCGTGAAATGTTTGGTCACAATTTTCCACTTCTTTTATGGCAATATGTTTTTAGTATGTGATTCTTTATGTGTAATTGGTTTTCTCTCTTTCTCTCTTGTAGCATCTTTATATAGATCCTGTGCTGGTCCAGTTTTTCTTTTGTATCACTGAACAAAGTGAGTTTTTCTTGGTCTATCTAAGGGAGATAGAAAATGTGGGCTTTGTTGTTTATTCTTTTTTTTTTCTCCCCCCCTACAATGAAAGACTTTACTTCTCTGTTTGTTTTCACAGATATAGACTACTTTCTACACATATGTCTTTTCTATATAGTTCCTCATTTAGCCTCTCTTTTTCTGCTTTTTGGAACCAAACCACTTCCATAGATGCTTCTACCTGAAACTATTGCATCATGTCTACAATATAAAAAGGCATGGACCCTAGCCTTAGTGAAAGCTATGTTTGTTAGTTCTTTTTGAAATCTGATTTTGGAACCATTCTTTTGACCTGGAGGTCTAAGAGTTCACTGTTTACCACTTTCAATAAATAGGACATTTGCATAATTGTTTCTCATTCTCTATGTTTTGGGATGATTTGCAGGAATAAAAAAGGGGAAATGTTGACTCTACACTATAATTTTCAAACTGGCAGTCGTCTAGTTTCCAATCATCTCTGTTATTTTTTATTTTTGTTTAGTATTCCACAGTACATTGAGTTAGTTTTTTTGGTTACAAATGAAAAATGTTACAATTGGAAATTATAGACAATTTATTACAGTAAAGTGCACATAAGGTACAAGTAATTTCATGTTAATTGTCTCCCCTGAAACAGAGAAGCACTAAAAATTTGTGGCAAAATTTTGAGTGATTCTCCACACCCATCATTTTTATTTCCTTGAAGAATTCAAATTTTATTGGCCATTTAAATTATGATATCACTATTGTGTAAAAATATTGAGGAAATACATTTTATCTTCAAATTGTGTACCTATTGATATTTGATAGGAGAAAATCTTATACTTTCTGAACAACATAGGACTACATATGAAGACACTATTAGCGCTCATCTTCCCATATTCAATTTTTAGACTCTGATTTCTTATAATAACTTAGATGTACCTACAAAGTAGAAAATATAACAGTGTTGTGTGGAAAAAAAATTCAAAGATGATAAATTTGTCTGAGCTACAAGCATACAACCAAAATGTAGACCTATAAGCAATTTGTAAGCCATGCATAAAATAACTTTTATGTGTGGGTTGTGTCCCTTGACAAAATTGGTATTAATTGCTGTGGTCTATGCAATAATAATTTGTTTTCATAAACAGCTTAAATGTGCTACATTACTTTATGTTTCAAATTGCAATTTGTGTTGAATACATTAAGTCTGGGTTTTTAAAATAATGGGTGAATTAGTATGAAAGATGTGAAATTCAATTTTTGTCCTTTTTCTACTTCCCCTCTATCCCACAGAGAAATTATTCAAGGAAGAAAGGAAACTTATTATTCAGGAGCATTATATGATAAAGAGAATAATAAGTAGGGATCTTCCCGCACCAGGGCTCAAACCCATGTCCCTTGCATTGGCAGGTGGATTCTTTTTTTTTTTTTTTTTTTTTTTTTTTTGCAGTACACGGGCCTCTCACTGTTGTGGCCTCTCCTGTTGTGGAGCACAGGCTCCGGATGCACAGGCTCAGCAGCCATGGCTCACGGGCCCAGCCGCTCTGCAGCATGTGGGATCTTCCTGGACCGGGACACGAACCTGTGTGCCCTGCATTGGCAGGCAGACTCTCAACTTCGCCACCAGGGAAGCCCTGGCAGGTGGATTCTTAACCACTGCACCTCCAGGGAAGTCCCAGGCCATTTCTGTCATTACCATTAGTATAGGCATGTGCTGTACACTAGGGTAATTGCGTCACCTCCCATTGAACACAACCTCCCATTTCTGCCTTAATACCATTGTTCTTATGCTGCCTTCTTTATGTGGAGTACCTTTACCCATATTTTTAATTGAAATCCTGGCCATCCTTCAAGGTCAGTTGAAAATCTGCTTTATCAATGAATTCATCTCAGATCCTTTCTGCTTGAAAATATTCTCCTCATCTCTAATTCTATTAACCTTTTATTATTGCTTACTTATGACTCTCCTTATATCCTTTGTAATTATTTTTGACAATTTCTTTTCTCCTCATTACTTCTGTTTCAAAATTTAATGCTGGTAACTTTCTTTCTAAAATATTTCAGCACTTTAAACATCCAAAAACTAACAGAAGAGTACAAATTATGCTTTTAAGTGCAGATTTATAAATGTTTGCTGGTGCAGTTGGGTTTTCACTTTGTTGATGATGCAAAGGTTTACTGTGGTATTCTTGTCAAGATTACATGATCTGAAATTTGGGAGGGCTCAAGATAGCAGTGTAGGAATATCTAAACTCATATTTCCCAGGAACCCAACAAATCTACAACTATATATGGAATAATTCCATAAGAAAGGGACTTGAAAACTGGATGAACAGAGACTCTACAACAAAGGGCAAAAGGCCAGTACACTTGGCTCAACAGGGAATATGTCCAAGAAAACTATTGAACTGTAGGAAACAGAAAACCCGCTCATAAAGGGCTCCCAAACAATGCACTCGACATGAAAACCAGTGCAAAAATACCAGATTGAAAAGCTCACTTACTAATGGAGAGGCCATTAGTGGAGTGGAGAGTGTACCCACTTACTAATCTTAAAGCATCTGAAGCATGTGCCAGAGAGGCAGGAACCAGTTCGGATGCTCCACAGAGACTAAGACACTGGCAGGAGCCTTTTTTTTTTTTTTTTTTTTTTATCTCAGGCTACCTTTCTAAAGCTGGCACTGGTAGGTGCCAGTTTTGAGTTCTCCTGACCTGTTACCACCAGTGGACACACGCTGCTGAGAGCCACACCTACCCCTGTGCCTCAACTAGATCTTAAAGCCAGGCCAGGGCTAGCCCTGCCCACCAGTGTGCTGTAGCAGTGTGGCTCTGCCACAACAAGAAGGTACACAAAACCCACAAGGGGGCATCCCTTGAGCACCTGGCTCTCCTGGCAGAAAAAGACTATGTCTAAGCCCCACAGGATGTCTTCTCAGTAAGGCCACTCCTTCTAGACTGGGAGAGATAGCTAATTTACCTACCACATAGAAACACAGAGAATTAGGCAAAATTAGGAAAAAGAGGAGTATGTTCCAATCAAAAGGATGAGACAAACTTCAAAAAAAGATCTGAATGAGTTGAAGATAAGCTATATTTGATAATGAGCTCAAAGTTATGGTCATAAAGATGCTTACTGAACTCAGGGGAAGATAGGATGAACACACTGAGAACTTCAACAAAGAAAGAGAAAATACAAGAAAATACCAAACAGAAGTTATAACTGAACTGAAAAATAAACTGGAAGGGTTCAACAGTAGACTGGATGAGGTAGAAGAATGAATGAGCGAGCTGGAAGACAAAACAATGACACTCACCCAGGTAGGGCAGCAAAATGAAAAAAGAATTTTAAAAAGTGAAGGTACCTTAAGGGACCTTTGGGACAACATCAAGAAGATTAATATTGATATTTGCATTATAGGAAACCCAGAAGGAGAAGAGAGAGAGAAAGGGCCCAAAAATTTATTTGAAGAAATGGTGGCTGAAACACTTCCCTAATTTGGAGAAGGAAACAGACAACCAGGCCCAGGAAATCCAGAGAGTTTCAAATAAGGGAAATACAAAGGAACTCATACCAAAAGACACATTATAATTAAAATGGTAAAAATTAAGGATAAAGAGAGAATTCTAAAGGCAGCAAGAGTAAAACAACTTGTTTCATACAAGGGAATCCCATAAGGCTATCAGCAGACTTTTCAGCACAAACTTTACAGGACAGAAGGGAGAATGGCATGACATTCAAAGTGCTGAAAGGAAAACACTTCCATCCAGGAATTCTCTGCCTAGCAACATTATCATTAAGTGTGTGTTGGGGGAGTGGATAAAGAGATAAAGCTTTAGAATATGTTCAAGTTGCAGTTGCTAGCAACTTAAAAAGGCAACTGCTTACTTTGAATTTTACATGTGAACCTCACAGTAATAGCAAGGAAAAAACAGTAAGTACACAAAAGAAATGACAAATGAATCTAAGCGTAACACTAAAGAAAACTACCAAACACAAGGAAAGAGAGAAAGAGGAGAAGAAAGGAAGTTAGAGGAACTACACAAACATACAGAAAACAGTGAACAAAATGGCAATAAGTACATGCCTATCAATAATTATTTTAAATGTAAATAGACTAAATTTGCCAATCAAAGACATAGAGTGCTTGAATGGATATAAAAACAAGATTCACCTATATGTTGCCTACAAGAGGCTCACTTCAGAAGAAAGGACACATACTAAAAGTGAAGGAATGGAATGAGATAATCCATGCAAATGGAAATGAAAAGAAAGCTGCAGTAGCTATATTCATATCAGACAAAATAGACTTTAAAACAAAGACTGCGATATAAGATAAAGAAAGGCATTGCGTAATGCTAAAGGCGTCAATCCAGCAAGAAGATATAAATTTGTAAATGTATATTCATCCAACAGAGGAGTAACAAGATATATAAAGCAAATATTAATGGACTTAAAGAGAGAAATTGAAAGAAATACAGTAACAGTAGGGGACTTTCACACTGCACTTACATCAATGGATACATCATCTAGACAGAAAAAGAAATAAGGAAACACTTTCCTTAAATGACCCATTAGACCAGATTGACTTAATAGATATATATTGAACATTCCATTCAAAAGCAGCAGAATTAACATTTCTTTTTAAGAGCACATGGAACATTCTCCAGGATGGATTATATGTTAGGTCACAAAATAAGTTTCAGTAAGTTCAAGAAGAATGAAACCATATCAAGCAGCTTCTCCAACCATAATAGTATGAAACTAGAAATCAATCACAAGAAGAAAAAAATGAGAAAAAAAACCCCAAAACCTGGAGATTAAACAACATACTATTGAACAACCAATGGGTCATCAAAGAAATCAAAGGAGAAATAAAAAATACCTAGAGATAAATGAAAACAGAAATAGAATGTGTCAAAATCTGTGGGATACAGCAAAAATGCTCCTAAGAAGGAAGTTTATAGCAATATAGGCCTACATTAGGAAACAAGAAAAATACCCAATAAACAAGCTAACTTTACACCTAAAAGGAACTAGAAAAGAGGAACAAATAAAGCCCAAAATTAGTAAAGGGAAGGCAATAATAAATATCAGAGAAATATATTAGAGACAGAAAACAATAGAAAAGATCAATGAAACTAAGAACTGTTCTTTGAAACAATAAAATCAAAAAATTTTAGGTAGACTAACGAAGAAAAAAAGAGAGAGAACTCAAATAAATAAGATCAGAAATGAAAGAGAAGTTACAGGTGATACCACAGAAATACAAAGGATCATGGGACTACCACGAAAAATTATATGCCAACAAATTGGACAACCTAAAAGAAATGGATAAATTCCTAGAAACATACAATCTTTCAAGACTAAGTCATAAAGAAATAGAAAATCTGAATAGACTGATTAGTAGTAAGGATATTGAAACTATTAAAAACAAAAACAAAAACCCAGGACCAGACGGCTCCACTGGTGAATTCTACAGAACATTCAAAGAAGATTTAATACCTATCCTTTTAAAGCTCTTACAAAAAATTATAGAGGTGAGAAACCTTCAAAACATATTTTACAAAGCCAGCATTATCCTGATACCAAAACCAGACAAGGACACCACAAAAAAAGAGAAAATTACAGGCCAATATCCTTGATGAACATAGATGCAAAAATTCTCAACAAAACGTTAGCAAGATTAATCCAACAATAAATTAAAAAGATGATGCACCATGATCAAGAGGGATTTATTCTAGGAATGCAAGGATGGTTCAATATCTGCAAATTAGTCAACATGGTACATCACATTAACAAAATGCAGGATAAAATTCATATGATCATTTCAATGCATACAGAAAAAAATTGACACAATTCAAAATATATTTATGATTAAAAACTCTAAACAAAGTGGGTAGAGAGAGAGCATACCTCAACATAATAAAGGCCATATATGATAAACTTGTAGCTAACATCATACTCAACAGTGAAAATCTGAAATCTTTTCCTCTAAGATTAGGAACAAGACAGATATGCCTCTTTTGCCACTTTTATTCAACATAGTACTGGAAATTCTAGCCACATATTTAGGCAAGAAAAAGAAATAAAAGATATCCAAAGCAGAAAGGGAGAAGTAAAACTGTCACTATTTGCAGATGACATAATGCTATCTATAGAAAACCCTAAAAACTCCACCAAAAAAATTCTAGAACTAATAAATTAATTCAGTAAATTTGCAGGATACTAAATCAATATACATAGATCTGTGGTGTTTCTATTCACTAATAAAGAAATATCAGAAATACAAAATTAAGAAAGCAATCCCATTTACAGTTGCATCAAAAAGAATAAAATTCCTGGTAATAAATTTAAGCAAGAAGGTGAAATACCTGTACACTGAAAACTGTAAGACACTGATGAAGGAAATTGAGGAGGACACAAATATATGGAAAAATGTTCTGTACTCATGGATTGAAAGAATTAATATTGTAAAAATGTCCATACTACCCAAAGCAATCTACAGATTCATTGCCATCCCTATCAAAATACCAATGACATATTTCACAGAACTAGAACAAATAATTCAAAAATTTGAATGGAACAACCAAACATCCCAAATAGCTAAAACAATACTGAGAAAGAAGAACAAAGATAGAGGTATCACACTTCCTGATTTCAAGCTATACTACAAAGCTGTAGTAATCAAACCAGTGTGATACTGGCCCAAAATAGGCACAGATCAATAAAACAAAATTGAGAGCTCAGAAATGAACCTACATATATATGGACGATTAACTTATGGTAAGGAGCAAAGAACATACAATGGAGAAAGATATTATCTTCAATAAATGGTGTTGGTAAAACTGGATAGTCACATGCAAAAGAATGAAACTATCAATAGATCACTGTCTTACACCATACACAAAAGTTAAATAAAATGGATTGGAAACTTGAATATAAGACATGAAACCATAAAATTCCTAGAAGAAAACATAGGCAGTAACATCACTGACATCTGTCTAGGCAATGTTTTTTTTCTATTTTTTTTAACAGCTTTATTGGAGTATAATTGCTTTACAATGTGTGTTAGTTTCTGCTGTATAACAAAGTGAATCAGCTATACGTATACATATATCCCCATATCCCCTCCCTCTTGCGTCTCCCTCCCACCCTCCCTATCCCACCCCTCTAGGTGGTCACAAAGCACCAAGCTGATCTCCCTGTGCCATGTGGCTGCTTCCCACTAGCTATGTTATATGCATCTGACTCTAAAGGCAAGGGAAACGAAAGCAAAAATAAGTAGGATTACATCAAATTAAAACGCTTCTGCACAGGGAAGGAAACCATCATCAGAACTAAAAGGCAGCCTATTAAATGGGATAAGATAATTGTAAATTATATATCCAAAGAGGGATTACTATCCAAAATATATAAAGTAACCATACAAGTCAATAAAAATACAAATAACTCGATTAAAAATGGGGAGAGGATCTGGATAGACGTTATTCCCAAAAAGACATACTGATGGCCAACAGGCACATGAAAAATTGTTCAGCATCCCTGACTATTTGGAAAATGCAAATAAAAAACACAATGATATATTACCTAACACCTATTACAATGTCTATTATCAAAAAGACAAGGAATAACAAATGTTGTAGAAGATGTGGAGAAAATGGAACTCTTGTACACTGTTGGTGGGACTGTTAATTGGTGCAGCCAGTATAAAAAACAGTATAGAGATTCCTCAAAAAGTTAACAATAGAACTGCCATCTGACCCACCCGTTCCACTTCTGGATTTTTATCCAAAAAATACAGAAACACTAACTGAAATATACATTCACCCATATGTTCATTGCAGCATTTTTTACAATAGCTAAGATATGGAAACAACCTAAGCGTCCATCTGTGCATGAGTGGATAAAGAAGATGTGGTATATTCACAATGGGATACTATTCAGCCATAAAAAGGAGTGAAATTCTGCCATTTGTAACAACATGGGTGGACTTGAAGGTATTAAGCTAAGTGAAATCAATCAAACAGAGAAAAACAAATACCACATGATCTCAATCATATGTGGAATCTAAAATAAAAACCTAACAAAATAAATCCAAAACAAACTTATAGATACAGAGATCAGATTAGTGGTTACCAAAGGGGAAGAGAGGGTTGGAGGTAGGTGAAATGACTGAAGGAAGTCAACTGTATGGTGGTGGATGGTAACTGGACTTGCTGTGGTGATCACTTTGTGGTGTATACACATCATGTTATAATGCTGTACACCCGGAAGTTATATAGTAATAAAAAAACTGAATCTAATCATAAGGAAATATCCGACAAACTCAAACTAAAGGGAATTCCACAAGATTATTTCTTTGTACTCTTCAAAATATTAAGTTCAAGTACCTAGGAATAAACCTACCTAAGGAGGCAAAAGGCCTGTACTAAGGAAACTATAAGATACTGATGAAAGAAATCAAAGATGACACAAACAGATGGAGAGATATACCATGTTCTTGGGTTGGAAGAATCAATATTGTCAAAATGATTATACTACCCATAGTAATCTACAGAGTCAATACAATCCTTATCTAATTACCAAAACCACTTTTCACAGAATTAGAACAAAAAATTTTACAATTAGTATGGAAACACGAAAGACCCCAAATAGCCAAAACAATCTTGAGAAACAAAAGTGGAGCTGGAGGAACCAGACTTCCTGACTTCAGACTATACTACAAAGCTACAGTAATCAAAACAGTATGGTAATAGCACAAAAAGAAATATAATCAATGGAACAGGATAGAAAGTCCAGAGATAAACCCACGTAATTATGGTCACCTCATCTATGACAAAGGAGGCAAGAATATACAATGGAGAAAAGACAGTCTCTTCAGTAAGTTGTGCTGAGAAAACTGGAGAGCTACATGTTAAAGAATGAAATTAGAGCATTCTCTAACACTGTACACAAAAATAAACTCAAAATGTATTAAAGACCTAAATGTAAGACCAGACACCATAAAACTCTTAGAGGAAAACATAGGCAGAACATTTTCTGACAAAAATCGCAGCAAGATCTTTTTTGATCCACTTCCTAGAGTAATGAAAACAGAAACAAAAATAAACAAATGGGACCTAATTAAACTTAAAAGCCTTTGTACAGCAAAGGAAACCATAAACAAAATGAAAAGACAACCCTCAGAGTGGGAGAAAATACTTGCAAATGAAACAACCAACAAGGGGTTAATCTCCAAAATATATAATGCAAACAGCTCATGCAGCTCAATATCAAAAAAAAAAACCAACCCAATCAAAAAATGGGTGGAAGATCTAAATAGACATTTCTCCAAAGAAGACATACAGATGGCCAAAAAGCACATGAAAAGATGCTCAGTATCACTAATTATCAGGGAAATGCAAATCTAAACTACAATAAGGTATCAGCTCACCTGAGTCAGGATGGCCATCATCAAAAAGTCTACAAACAGTAAGTGTTGGAGAGAGTGTAGAGAAAAGGGAACCCTCCTACACTGTTGGTGGGAATGTAAGTTGGTACAGCCACTATGGAGAACAGTATGGAGGTTCCTTAAAAAACTAAAAACAGAGCTACCATATGATCCGGCAATCCCATTCCTGAGTGTATAGCTGGAGAAAACCATAATTCTAAAAGATACTCCAAACATTGGGTGCATCCCCAATGTTCGTTGCAGCACTATTTACAATATCCAAGATATGGAAGCAACCTAAATGTCCATCGACAGAGGAACAGCTAATGATGATGTGGTACATATATACAATGGAATATTACTCAGCTATAAAAAATAATGAAATAATGCCATTTGCAGTAATGTGGATGGACCTAGAGATTCTCTTAGTGAAGTAAGTCAGTCAGACAGAGAAAGACAAATATCGTATCATATCGCTTATATGTGAAATCTAAAAAAATGGTACAAGTGAACTTATATACAAAACAGAAATAGAGCCACAGGTGTAGAAAACAAGCATGATTACCAAGGAGGAAAGAGGGGAGAGGGTTAAATTGGGAGATTGGGACTGACATACACACACTACTATAAATAAAATAGATAACTAATAAGAACCTACTGTATAGCATATGGAACTCTACTCAATACACTGTAATGACCTATATGGGAAAAGAATCTAATAAAGGGTGGATATATGTATATGTAAAACTGATTCACTTTGCTGTACAGCAGAAGCTAACAAAGCATTGTAAATCAACCATTCTCCAATAAAAATGAATTTAAAAAAACCTAAAGGATGAGTTATTGTTCCAGATGAAAGGAATCTAAAGTTGCATGAAAACTATATACAGTGAATAATCCTGACTTGAATGCCGAACTAGGAAATAAATAAGACAATTGATGAAATTTTATTATGGACTATATATTAGATAGCAGCATTGCACAATGTTCAATTCTCAGAGTTTTAAATTGTTAGATGATATGCAAGAGAATATCCCTGTTTTTAGGAAATATACATTGAAATGTTTAGGAGTAATGGGGCGTGATGTCAACTGTCATGCATACACACAACACACACATACATACACACATAGACAAAACCATCTATTTACAAAGACATGTATGTATACAAATGTGTGTGTATGACTATTGGCTAAACATCCTGAGTTATCTCCTACACATATCTGTCGTTCTAAGAGATGAACAAAAAGCAAAGTAAGCACATTCTTGTGATATGTGCTGATAGTTGTGCGTATTTGAGAGGTGGTGGCTTTTGAAGGAGGACATATTTCAGTGCATGCACTGTGACGCTACACCTATTTACCCTGTGGTTGGCATTCATGAAGCCTGCAAATGTCTATCTTGTACGTAATAATATAGCCATTCTTACTGTGGGGTGGGGGAGGGGGGTCATCTGGCATGAGAAGTCATGTTCACTCTGTATTGTTTACTGATTTTTTTTCTTCTGCATAATATTTTAGCCCTTTATGTCAAGTACCATGTCTTATACTCTGGTTTATTGTGTATTTTGTTTCTTAGTTGAGTAGTTCAAAACCGTAAGATGATGATTAGGAATCATAAATTCATACTGAGTTTCTCTCCCAGATTTCCTGCGTTAGGGTGAATGTTTAAAGGAAAAACTTGTTATTTTTCATTAAACGTTAAATAAATATATTTCCCACAGAAACCCTATTATTTGCCTTTGAGCCTAGAATAATAGGCATAGCTAAGAGCTGACTTAGTTAATAATACTTTTCACCTGATATTATTGTGATGATTCAGTTATTTAATACACTTAAAGCACTTACAAGAGTTCCTCGCAGAGAATCCGTGCTCAATAAATATAAGCTAGTTTTATTACTTTTCTGTCTATACATTAATTTAGAGAAAGGGAGGGAGGGAGGGAGAAATAGAGGGAGGGAGGAAGGACAAAAGAGGAGAAGGGAAATAAGGGAGAAGGAGGAGAGGGGAGGAAGCATCTGAGAGTGGGGGAGAGATGCAGAAGGAGAGAGACAGGTACTCTAGGACTGCAAAGAGAGGCCAAGGTGTTATTGATTGGTCAAGTAAGAGAAATCAGAGTTGTGAATGGAAAGCTCAAGGTTGAAAGAATATCAAGGAAAGAAGTGAGTCAAATACTAGGTAAACCATAAAAAATCTAGGAGAGGTTAGAGTTCAGGAAACAGAAAACAGGTGGGAATTGAAGTAGGATGAAATAGGAAGAGGAGAATTGATTTAAGTCACCAAGGGTGATAACAAAGAATAGCTTCATTTATTTTGGGATTTACACCTACTCCTTGGGTGGGCCCAAGCCGATCAGCAGGTGAGGGCCTGAAGCCTTTGGACCTGCTCAGAAACCTTCAGGGAGTAGGAAGGAGGAGACTGGAGAGAAATGATGTTTTCTGTTTCTGTAACTGGTCAGTTAGATAACAGCTTGTTTTTCTCACTAGCTAGATGTGGTAAATATGAACAAAAGGATATATACGTTAAAAGCGAGCAGGAAGTCTGTTTTCCAGTGGTTCTAGTTGTTCATTTTCACAATTTGATGTGTTTGGGCTTTCTGTGATAAGATGAACGGATTAGAACCACACTCCTCCTAGTTTATTGTTTGTAGTTTTCAAAGTTTAACTTTTTTTGGTAAGAACTTACAAATGTTAAATTAAGTGTACTGGTTTTATGAAGTAAAGGAAGTCTTCTCAAATTGTTGCGTTAAGTGAAGGGAGCCTTCCTACCTTGTTCCAACTTTGTGTACTAGCAAGAGAAATAAATACACATTATTATTCACTGTGTGGGTCTCTGTACATCCCCATCAGATTCTTCAGAGTAGTGGGGAGGGGGCTGACCAAAACTTCAGATACCTGGCTCCCTCTAGTTCTATTGAGTAAAATCTCTGGGAGTGAGTTGTGAAGAGCGAGTAGCAGAGGCCATGGAAATAAACAATAAATGAGTGCCCCTGTGGCTAGTGCACTCTGAAGCTTAAGAACCACTGATCTGGACTAATTGTCTCATGAATATAATCCTTGTTGATGGATAATTAAGTATCACTCAAAGAATTAGAAATAGTGGCTTTGTGCATTTAAAATCAGTATCTCTCCTCTTTTGTTTGAAATAGTTGGAATGCACCTCAATTTATCTATCAGTTTTATTATCCACATAAATTGTGACTACCTATAGAGGTTTTTGGTTTGGGTTTTGTTCAATTAATATGATTGCAAGTGTTGTTCTATGAACATTTTTTGCACAGGTGTTATTTTGGGGGCATAGGTCCAGGAAGAAAGTTGTGGTCACAGGGTTTGTGCATATAAAAGTTAATGCAAATTGTCTCCCCAAGGCAGTTGTACCAACTTACTTGGTAGCACTATAAGTCCTCAATGCTTCCCATCCTCTTCAATATTTGGTACGCTCAGAATTTTTAGTTTGCAATTTAGTGGATGTGAAAGTGTATTTCATCATAGATTTAACTTGCATTTCCTGGTTACTAGTGAGCATTTTCTCATATATTTACACATTTATATTTTCATATACTTCAGTCTCTAATTTTGTTCTATGAAATGCTTCCTCATGTCTCTTACTCACTTTGTCTTTTGGTTTATTGGATACTTTAAAAATATTTGGTTATATAGCTTACAGATATCTTCTCAGAGTTTGAGTTTGTGGCTTAAGTTTTTAACTTTAATAGTTTTGATAAACAAGTTCTTAATATAGTTAAGTGTATCAATATTTTTCTTTTAGCTTACTATTTATTATATCCTAAGAAATCTTTGCCTCTTAGATCATACAGATATCTTCTAAAAATTGGAAACTTTCGACATTCTCATTAAATCTGACATCCATCTCCATCTGGAATTAATTCTGTGTGCAATGTGAGGTTGGACTCCAGATTATTTTTTCCACTGTGAATTAATTACCTGTTCTTTGAATGTTTCAGTTTAATATATTTAAGAGTATTGCAGTCATTCAGGTTTTCTATTTGAGTCATTTTTGTTTTATTTTTCTAAGAATTTGCTGATTTCACTTGTTTTCAGACTTCACCATTATAAAATTGTTCATAACATTCCTTTATTTTTACTGTCTTCTCTATATAAAATTGTGTGCTCTCTTTATTTTTAAGATCATTTATTTATTTCCTTTTGTTTTGTATCAGTTAATCTTCCCAGAAGTTTGTCAATTTCATTTGTCCTTTCAAAGGACAACCTTTTAAATTTAAAATATTATTTTCTATTATATATTTTTCTATTTTAGTTATTTTTTGTATTATATTTAATATTTCTTTTTTCTCCTTTCTCTCAATTTTTAGAATACTTATTAGCTCATGGATATGTAACCTTTTTGTTTTTCTATGATAAACATTTAAGGCTATAATTTCTCTCCAAGTACTTCTTCATCTATACCCAACAAGTTCTTACAATGCTTTTCATTACTATTCAGCTCCATATGTTTTCTAATTTTATTTTGATTTCTTCTTTAGAAGTATTATAAATAAAGAGAAGTACGAGCTTTAATTTATCTTCTTGTCATTTATTTCTAAATTTTGTTGTGTGATCAGAGAATGTGGTCTCTATTATTCAGGTAGTTTGAAATTTATTGAGTTCTATTTATGGCCTGGTATTTGACTAATTTTTTAAAAAATTCCATGTGTGTTTGAAAAGAACGCTTATCTCTGTATTTGGTATGCCCTGTAATTTATGGCCATTAGACCAAACTTGTTATCTATATGGTGTAGCTTCTTACATTCTTTTATTTTGTGCTATCTTTATATCTGTGCTCTGTCTTTATATATTAGGTGTATATTTTATAAATGATGCCTAGCTGGATTTTAAAAATTCAGTCTTAGAATCTTAGTCTTTTAATGTATAACAATAAATTTATATTTATTGTGATACCTGATGATATGGATTCAATTCTACCATCTTATTTATTGCTTTCTATTTGTTCCATTTTTTCATGTTTCTCTTTTCTTTCATCTTTTTTTGCCTTTTTTTGGCTTGAGTCCCTCCCCATTCCATCTGCATGCTACTTCATTCTTTCAGTGATATTCTAGAAATTTCAAGATGTATACTTTACAGTTAAGTTTTTTTTTAAATTAATTTTTATTGGAGTATAGTTGCTTTATAGCGTTGTGTTAGTTTCTGCTGTACAGCAAAGTGAATCAACTATACGTGTATATATATATATCCCCTCTTTTTTGGATTTCCTTCCCATTTAGGTCACCACAGAGAATTAAGTTATTATTAATAATTATTTTTAACTACTAACTATTGCCTTTATTATCTTTCCTTTCCACTGAAAAGTCAAAGCACCATTTGTAATGTTCTAACTGTAATCATCTCCATTTCCAGCTTTTCAGGATAATTATTCTTTCTTAGTTTTTTCCACATTTTTGATGTGTATACAATCAATATTTGTTTAACTTGAACCATCGATTTACAATTTTCTTTCTATGCCATTATTTCTTGCATCTTAAACTATCTTCCTGGTATCATTTTTTCCCCCATAAAGTGTATATTTAAAGCTTCTCTTTAGTGAGCTCTGTTGGCAGTAAACCATCTCAATTTCAATTTGTGCAAAAATGTCAGATTTGCATCATTATTGAAGATAGTCTCACTGGATATAGAAGTTCAGTTATTTTCTGTCAGTTCCTGAAAATATTATTCTACTCTCATTTCACATCCATTTTGCTGTTGAGAAGTTGGTTATCTAACAACTGTTCATCTGTAGGCAATCTATTTTTCTCAATAGCCAACTGTTAAAATCTTCTTGCTGTATTTGGGTTTTATACTGATGTGTCTAGATAATACCATTTTTATTTATCCTGTATGTAATTATTTGAGCTTCTTAGATCTGAGGTTCCGTGTCTCATCATAATCTGATAAAGCCTTTACACCTTCAAGTATCTTCCCTCTTCTCCATTCCTCCAGTTATCTCCTGCAACCTGATTAAGCACACGTATGACCTTCTCATTCTCTGTGTGTCTCTTCACCACCCTTTCACATCTGCCCCCACTCTGTTCCTCTTGCTTCATTCTACTTAATTTCTTCAAATTTATCTTTTGGATAACAGATTCTTCAGCTGTTTCTCATCTGCCTTTGAAAATCTTCATTGAGTTTTTAATTTCAGTTATTATATACCATTACATTTTTCATTTCTTAGAGTTCCATTTGGGTGTTTGATCACAGCCTGGCCCATATTAATAGTCTTTGATTTCTTTATAGCCTCATTTTCTTTTTAAAATTTCTTTTATTAACACTTTTTTTTTTCCTGAAAATAGTAATATGTGGATTGCTGGCCTGGTTCCCTAAGACTTTTCTTCTTTAAATACTTTTTTCATTGTAATTGTTGTAACATGGAACTTTATCTATATAAATCCACTGAGCCCTGATTTTCATGTATTTTGCTAAAAAAAAAAGATTTATGTCTGTTTCTGCCAGGAAGTTGTATTTCCACCTGGGATTACTTTAAACTAAATTTTTGCCTTGCAGTTTTTTGGCAGTTTTTAAGGTAGACTCTATCCAGGTCCTAAACCCACGTGAATGCTCTTAGTTTGGAAAATCTCAAGAAACAATATTTCTACTTTTCTATTCCACCCAGGACCAAGGCTGAAAAAGAAAATTGAGTGTCTCAACTTATAAGCAGATTCCTGGTCTGATCTCTTTCTTTCCTCATGCCTTGACTTTGTCTCCTTTGCAATGAGTATGGTGTTCCTTAGAACACAGTACCGCAGGGATCGGCAGAAAAACTCAGAGAAAATATGGGTTCCTGTGTATTCCCTTAACACTATGAATTTGTGCCTATTTATTGTTTTGGCCTCTGAGAAATTTTCTTATCTTACATTCAGCCATTCATGAATGAAAGATTATTGTTATTATTAATATTATTATTTGAAGTATTTGAAGTAGGTTTGGCATACAGGGGTTGATAAGAGATTGAATCTCTAATCTGTTATATCTCTGTAAACAGATTACTAGAAACACTATTTAAAATTGAAAAAAAAAATTATCAGTTACAAGTATAACAAGTAGTGTGAACAATTAGAAATTTCAACTAAGATTTCTGCCATGCATCTTGAGACATGGCCTCCAGGAGCCTTTGAACCAAACCCCTAAAACTGCCTTTTTTTCCTTGGTTTACCTTTACATGTTTCATTTTCATTGTCAAAATCCACCCATGAAATAAAAAATCTGTAAAGCTTCACTGGATAAATAATGAGAAAATTTTAGACATTCCAATTTAAGAGGAAAAACATGTTCTTAGTGATTCTAAAAGGCTGTAAATAAAAATTATTTTTAAAAACTCCAGTGAAATAGGAAGTCATACTTAAATATGTGAGATAGGGATTCCTTAGAAACAGAAACAGAAAATTTAATCAATTTTCAAAATATATATCAAAATATATCAATGAATCAATTTTCAAAACATATGACTGTGTTCTACTTTTCCCATCATATGCCAGTTACCAAAGATAATAAGTAGGCACATATCATTATAGAAAAGATGTAATTTAATTAATTTTCATGTTTTGTTGGCATGCATGACCCTGGATTAGGTGTTTGAATTCAGAGTCATATCAAAGAAAAGACTAATTTTTTATAGTGGACTTCATGGTGTAAGAAAACTTACTGATTTATGTTTATAACAACAGCAAATTAGAAATAAGTTTGGTATGGCACATTAATTAAATTGAAACATTTGAATTATGGTTCCTTTGCAAATTCATACTCTGGGGATACCTTTTGTGGGAGCTTCTTTTATTAGAAACTATGGTGTTCTGTATTCCCAGTAATAAACCCCCAGGAAAAGATGTCCATTAGCTGTGCTTCTGTGTGCTGGCCTTTGGTCAGATGTGGTTAGGGAAAATGTGGCATAAAATCTACTTTTGGCTTTACTGGGTGTTCTTCCTTCTAATGCCTTCTCCTTCAATTTAGTGAGTCATAAAGGGGTTGGGATAGGAGAGGCCATATTATGAAATAAAAGCATAGCCGAAAAAGAATGTTGTAGATAAATCCATCAACCTTAGATTATGTCGGTTACATAAATAGCAACAATGAAGTTCATTACCTCAGTCCATTACAACTTTGCAGTCAATTGCAATGATCAGAAAATGTAAACTATATAGGGTGATTGTTTTTCAGCCATTTAATCACCCCATTCAGATCATTTCTGATCAGGTTTCTTGTTGCATAATTGCTTACTAGCTTAGAAAGAAAGCCTTTGAGTAACTCTTGTCTGGTCACATATTTATAATAATGTCTGTTACTCATAAATATAGGGTGATAAAAATGACTCGAGAAAAGCCCAATTACTTGCTTTAATTTATTTAAACTCTTCCATGTGGGGAGTATGTGACAACATGGACAAGTACTGTGAGGCTAGTGAAAATCTATTTCACTGAGAAAACTCCATGTAGCTTTGAATGACAATAATTCATGTCCCTGTGTTCTTGTGTAATGAGGCTGGAGAGATAGCCTGAGCTAGATGCAGTCTGAACGGCTTTCTCATGCTTCTGTGGAGTTTGAATTTTAACTGCTAGGCACTGTTTTCAAATCCCTTTCAAATGTGGATAAGGTATAACCAGACTAGGGTGTTAGAAGAATTATTCTGACCATGTGGTATACAGATAATAGCTACAATGACTAGGCAAGAAGATACTGTAATGGTATAGGAGAGAAATGATGAGGGCCTGAATTAAGGAATTAGTGGGGATATGGATCCGAGAGGACAAATTAAACGCTACTTAAAGGATAAAATAAAAAGGACAAATTGGATGTACAGACATTTGAGCGACAGTAGGAAGGTGAGGGTATTGCTCAGATTTCTGTCCTTGGCCCTTTTAGCTCTCCCCAAATGTGGTTTAAAACAGTTTCTCTAAGCTAAGGACATATATGTATGTATGTCCAAATATATATATATATAAAATTCTAGGCTAGAGATTGTTAAACTTTTAGTTCTCAAGAAACTTTATATTCTTTGAGAACCCCAAAGAGCTTTTGTTTATATAAGTTAAATTCATTGATTTTTATTAAGTCAGAAATTAAAATGTAGAATTAAGAATACAGATTCATTTTAAAATAATAAATTTATTACATGTTAACATAAATAACATTTCTATGTAAAATATTTTGAAAAAAATTAATGAGAGAAGTGGCATTGCTTTACATTTTTGCAAAATTCTAATGTCTAGTTTAAGTCATCTAGATTATCATGCTGGCTTTGGCAACATGCTGTATTTGAAAAAAATTGTCTCACTCCAATTTTTAGTTAGAAAAGAGAGGAGTTATTATTCTTTAATACTACACTCAAACTTGACAAGTGATAGTTTCTTAAAGCTTAGTTGCAATGTGGAATCTAAAAATCTTATCAGTGGACTTTTGTACTCTGTTGAATGTACTCAGTTCTTTGGCCTGTCTTGCACCTTAAATGCCTCTTTTATCCATGCATGATTTTGTAACATTATACACTGGTCACATAGAAAGTATTGATTTACTTAGCTATAGATCTTCTAAGTATTGGTGTACTTCATTATAAAGTATTCCTAAATCACATTCATTAATATCACCATTGATCTAATCAGAAGAGTATTAAGTATTGGGAAGCTCTCAAGTTCATGGTGTGGATATAAGTTTTCTAATATTCTATTTTTTGCTTGAAGTACAAATTTTTTGCTCGAAGTACAAATTTCTCATTGCCAACCATATTGTCAATGAGTTTTCCTTGAAGTGACAAGTTCACTTCGTTCACTTTCAAGAAAACGTCTGCTAGTGGTCAAGTCTGGATAACCATTGTTTGTCTGTTGGTTGTTCTTTCAAGTACAACCGTTGTTTCATTGGGAAGAAGGGGGAGCCTATTGACTTTTTTAGCAGCAAATCGAATCACACAGACACTTTTCCTTGAGATAACTACTGAACTTCAATATGTAGCAGAAGTGCAGTATACATTTTGCCACACAGAATTTTAAAAAGACATGTACTGGACTTTCCCTTCTCACCAAATGGAGTAATTAGGATCCAGTATGGCTAAACAAAATGGACAACATATACGAAACAACCATTTTTCAGATACTGGATGTGAGGCCGTTCTGGAATATCAATGCTGAGAGGGGAAACAGTAAGGTGAGTCCTATAATTGCTCCAGCTTACTACCTGGAGAAAGTTTCCAGGCCACAACAGGGGAAGGGGTAACCCGGGTGGAGTCATTCGTTTCCTAGAGTTCAGGAGTTGGAGGTGGGGGTACAGGGAGGCTGAGGCATCTCGAGTTCACCAGGCAGAGTACTGAAGTGTAGAGAGCTGCGCAGAGAGGAGCTTTGGAGAGCTGCAGAGGACTGAAGCTGCTTCACTCTTCAGCTGAATACTAATCAGGCCATGCCTGCAAGGAAACTACTCAAGACTGAGAAAGAACCATCCTGAGGGAGCAGGGGAAACTCTCAGGAGTTCACTCAGATCTGGAAATTGCTTGTGTATCCACCACCAAGCGTGGCAAAACCTTATAGTCCAAGAAACATCAGGGAGGACACTTAGCAAGGTATTGCCTGGCCAGTGAGGGCAAAATCAGCCCCAAATGAAAGACTGTTCTGGTCATGCCTGACAAAATTTAAAAGCAAATCTTGAAATATCAAACAGTTTTCAAGTAATGTAGCTGCATCCTAGAACAAAGTTCAAATATATCTATAGGAATACAGCACCCAAGAAGATACAGTTCATAATATCAAATCAAAAATACTGATTTTTGATTAATTTGGTTTTTAATTAATATCAATATCAAAATATGGATATTCAACAGCAAATCAAAAATTTGCCGGCATGCAAGGAAGCAGGGGAGCTTTATGCGTAATCAGTAGATAGGTCAATCATAAAGGACTTCTATCTAGAATATATAGAGAACTCTTAAAACACAGTAATAAGAAAACAAACAATCCAATGAAAAAACCGGGCAAAAGATTTAAGTGGATACTTGACTAAAAGAGGTATCGGGATTGCAAGCAAGCACATTAAAAGATGCTCAGTGTCATTAGTCATTGTGGCACAAACCACACAACCATTTTCCAAAGCGGTTATACCATTTTACATTCCCGCCAGCGGTGTTGAGGGTTCCAGTTGCTCACCACCCTTACCAACGCTTGGTCAGTCTTTTCCATTTCAGCCATTCTGATCGTTATGTTGTGGTATCTCACTGGGGTTTTTTTCTTATACAAAATTAACATTTATTTTAAGAACAAGTGTGTGGTGGTTAATAGCACAATTTATTATTCATGCTTAGGCAAGAGTTGTCTTACTCTCCATTACTTTTGCACCATCTTAGGCAAACTGTATCTTAGTATTATTATGAAAATTGTTTTGACCTCATGGACCCCTTGAATCACGGTTCTAGTCTGCACTTTTCACCCAGACTTCACATTGTTAATATATGCTCCATCTTCAGATTTGCTAAAATCAATATTTTCTTCTGCCTTCTCAACAGCAACAAAAAATTGGGCCCTATTCATGTGTGTCCTATCCTAGTTAAAAGCATCACTACTACCCCCTAACACTCCAGGCCTATCACAGAGCCCTCTCTTTCTCCCACATTCAGTGAACTTCTCTGCCTCAGAAATGTCTTTGCTTCCCCATTCTCCATCCCCATCGGCCTGGATGATCATCTTCTCTCTTACAGGCTGCTGCTGGCGTGTCTCCTTGCTGTCTTTCTAGAATTCACACTTCATTATGGGGCTCTACATTGCCTATAGAATAAAGTCAGAATGCCTTAGAGTAGCTGACAAGGTTGCTCAAAATCCTATATTATGTAAATTTTTAAAAATTAGCAGCATGGGGGCTTCCCTGGTGGCGCAGTGGTTGAGAGTCCGCCTGCCGATGCAGGGGACACGGGTTCGTGCCCCGGTCTGGGAGGATCCCACATGTGGAGCGGCTGGGCCGCTGAGCCTGCGCGTCCGGAGCCTGTGCTCTGCAATGGGAGAGGCCACAACTGTGAGAGGCCCGCCTAACGCAAAAAAAAAAAAAAAAAAAATTAGCAGCATGATTTAAAACACCGACACGGATTGGCCACTAATTTAGACAATAATTAATTCTAACTGTAAATGTGTAACGGTAACAGTACGTTTAGGACAAAGGCCAGGAGAACTGTTTTTGTACTTCTAGAATGTATTAAAGTTTGAAAAATTATTAGCTGCCAACCTTTAGATTCAAGGATTGGATATCTGCTTTTTTTCTTTTTCTAAGAAACTAATAGTTCATTATAACTTCAGAATTCCAATTAAAATGATGGATTGTTTGAAAAGTACACTACTCAAAAAGTCTGAATTATAAATGTGAGTTCAGGTATGTGATGCTTTACACAAGGGTTTTATTTTGTCCCAAAGAGCTTCTGTGACTTGCATGATTTAATAAAGCAGCTCAAATTATTTCTGAGGCTGCAGAGACTAAGGTTTCAAAGTGTTTTCCTCAATTTATGATACATATTGAACTTCTCTTTGAAGAAGTTAATCTTTTTTAGTTTAATCAATTTATCTTTTTGAATTCTATTTTTCATTATTATATTATATTTTACTTTGTTTGCCAAATGTCATTTTTTGTCATTCTTATACATATTGAAGAATGAAACTCAAACAGCAAATTGTTAGTAGAAGCTTATTAATCTTAGACCCTAGAGTGTAATTACAAGTTATTTATTGCTAATGAAATAAGATAAAGGCATTTGGTCAGGATATTTTTAGTTGTACTGGTAATGGCATTTTGAGTAGCTTTTTGCCGTATTTATATTATGAGTGTAATGCCCCCATTCCAGATTTTTGCCGTGTCCCTTTTTGTATCAAAACTAAAGTGTGCTGTTCCGTATTACTCAGGGTCATTATGCTGCTAACCACATAATAGCTAGCTTATGTCATTCCTTGCTGCTCCAAAATATCCCACCTCCCCTTAGATGATTTTCTCTTCATTTTTGCTAAAAGCTGGTCTTCTTTTTCATGTTTCCGTTCCTCATGGGAAATGGTCATCCGCTGCATTGACAGCACCATTCGAAGGCATCTCTGAACGTTAACTCTAGTGTTAAAAGGAAGAAACTATGTAAAGAGCCCGTGAAAAAGCAAAATACCACTGTGTCTTATTGAATAAAATATCTAGCTCTGAAATCTATGTCAATACAGTTAATATCCTGAAGCCTATGTATCTGAGGTCCATAGAACTCCATCCTCAAGTGATCTTCATCAAATTTGGAAGGAAATTACAGATGAGCTGTGTTTGACTTAAAAACCCCTTACTCTAGCTAGTAACCAAACGTTTCCTAGTTTCAATAGTTATTTTTCTAGACAGACACTTTAAATTTTATTTTCTTAACATCAGTAACATTTTCTCATTCATACTTAGGTTTATGCTAGAAGATAAAAAAACCTAAGATCATATCAGATCAACAAACAGCTTGATACAAAATGATGCCTCTAACACTAATTTACCATATGTTTATATTTCACATAGGGAATAGAGCAAGACGCCCTTATATTTTAATTCTTAATTCTTCTCTGAGAAACACAGTAGGCAGTTTAAATTATATGGAGAAATAAGTAAAGATTTAAAAAGTCAGACATTTTATGTTGCCACCAAATGGGAATTCACTTACATTCATATATTTAGGATATATAATTTTCACTTTAAGTTTGCATAAGACATTTTGAATTACTTTTACTAGTGTCTTAATATTCCTATATATTGGGAGAGTTGAATTTTTTTAAATCCCCATTTACAAATTGCATAATAGCAGAGTTGGAATTACATTTGTTCCCAGGAACTACATTTATTTGTTAAATTTTTATGATTGTTCTATTGACTAGGCAATTATGGTTTTCTTTTGAACTGTAATAGGAATGCCGGGAGCAGGTAGAAATTGACACAAGTTCATCTTGTATCTCTATTTTTTTTTTTATTCTTAATAGTATCATAGTGCTATAAAATGTATTTGTAGGGATATAAATAATGCTCATCAATTTCTTTAGTAGCTTCCCATATGAAGAAGCTTAGCTTTTATTCAACTTTTTGTTAATTCAACTTTTCCTTTTATTCAGGTACCTCAACAGGAATTCTCTTTGAATAGTGTTATGGTAATTGAGAACATTAAATTTTCAGCTCTACTAGAATGCCACCCAATACCCTAACAAATTATCATTCCTTCCTCTGGAGCTTCTTAAGCAAGGGGAATTTTCTCAATCATTGTTCCATTAGTCAAAATGACTAGAACCATACACAATAATTTTCTTATTCAGTTGGCCAAGTTCTTTACAACGCATTGAAATTCTTTTAAAATATGAGAAAATGTGGTTTATATCTAATCTGCAATTGTTTGTAAGTCTTTCAAAGATGTTTAGAAGTTAGGAAAAAGGAGCTATACAATTTTTTTTCCGACTTTCTTTCTTAAGAAAGATACTATATGATTTCAAATATTTAATTTTATAGATTATTTGATCTCAACAAATATATGAAACCAACTTTGAATTATGGATAAGAAATTTTAAATCCAATGAAAAATATTTTTTAAATTAAAAAATTTTCTCTAATTATGAAAATAAGATATGCTCCTTATAAAAAGTCTAAATTGTACAGAAAATATAAAAGAAGCCAGAAAAATGTCACTCAGAATGACAATACCTGGAGGCAGTCACTGTTGACATTTATTTTTCTTTTTGATTGCTTTTAAACTTAGATAGCATTTGAAATTGTAAAAATTTTTTTAAATTAATTTTTATTGGAGTATAGTTCCTTGACAATGTTGTGTTAGTTTCTACTGTACAGCAAAGTGAATCAGCCATACGTATACATATATCTCCTCTTTTTTGGATTTCCTTCCCATTTAGGTCACCACAGAGCACTGAGTTTCCTGAGCTATACAGTAGGTTCTCATTAGTTATCTATTTTATTGTTAACATTTTGACATTTTCATTCCAAAGATAAATTCTTATAAATGTAGAATACAGGCTGTTTAATAGTTGAGAGAGTACTTGCCAAATATATATGTAGAATCACTTTAAAACAAAATCATAGTTTACGTTAGAGGAAAAGGCAAAGTGTAAGTGGCAAGTATCTGACTATACTGCTGAATGAATGTGGGAATAAAATTTCTTAAAACTCCGAAATGATAAGCCAGGATGTCAAATTTTGCCTTTGGCTCAGGAATGATATGTTAACAACTGTTCCATGAGAAAATGAAAATCTCACCAAAATCAATGTCACACTCTAATGAAAGATTCTAGTATGGGCCAAATACCTCAAAACAATCACACAAAATATTAATATATGGAAGCATAGATTTAGATGGTAATGATAATCTTAGTTACACAGAATTAGGCAAAATATTGATGTAGGGAGAAGCAAAAATAAGCTATAAACAGATGAACTATTAGAAAAATGGAAGAAGATACAAATTTATAATGAAGATTTTTCTGTGCTTCCTATAAAGAATTATTTTAAAAATCCTCTTTTATAAAGAAATCATAGACTAGTTCTAGAGTTAAAAATGGTCTCAATATCTTGTCCAACATTGTTATTTGACAGATGATATAATTGAGACCTTGAGACATTACGTTGTTTATGTAGTACCCATAGTATGCAAGTGGGCAGGAGTCTGGGAACATCTGTGCTGAGTCAGGGTGCTGACTCCTTCCCTCTGAATTCCAGTTCTCCAATGGCACTAGTGCTTGCACAGAAAGCATATTACTTCTCTTCCATTATTTGTTCATGACTGATCCAGTCCTTTACGCCTTACATTTTAAAAGTATTTATTTTCTAATATTCAATGAATTTCTGTGAGTTATGGACTTCTGTGAGTCAAGCACTGTTATAAGAACTTTATGCACATTTTTAATTTAACCCACACAAAAACAGTGAGGTCTGGGTACTAGTACCATTCTGATTGTTAAGTAAAAATACAAACATGGGAGGGTAGGCAACTAGGAAATGACAGAGCTGGAATGTGGATCAGATACGTCCAGCACCGAATTTTAAATAACTACTGAACAAATTTCTGTTTGATTTGTAAAAATTATTTTTAGGGTCTTTTGGGGGTACCAGCCCATTTTTAACTTCTTAGATGGTTATATAGTCTCAAGTCTAATCAGCGTGTTCTTAAAATTGTCAAGGATTTCCTATTTCAGAGTCTGAGATGAAAACCTGAGGTAGCAATAATTGGAGTGAGCTTTGCTGAGGATAATGCTGCCACAGGCAGTGAATCCTCTTCTCCATCATCTATAGCTTCAGTTGTAGAAAGATTTTAGGCTTTCATAAAACACCTCCACATTCTAGATTTAACAGGAGGGTCACACCTGAACATAGTTTACATCTTAGGCCATGCGTCTTAATTTACATGTACAAACTTGCAGTATATTTTATTTGAAGACAATATTATATAGTCTTTCCATTCCGTTACTTTCTCATGCTAAGTGAAATTCCAGAGTTTTCCTCTCTGGAATAGTATTGCAATACTTAAAAACTTAAAACTTTTAAAGTAAATAAGTTTCTGAGTTTTCCATTTGAAACAATTCCTTTTTTATCCAAAATGTATTCTTTTTCATTTGGGGCATCATATTTCAAAATTGCAACCAAAAATCATTATTCTCTTGTTCTGATCTATCATCTTTCCAGTATGCATGCCTCTTTTATTGGAGTTTGTTTTCCTGTTTCCTTGTCAATATTACTTCCCTATTTTGTGCTTTTTATGATAAATATTCTATGATATTAACCTTAATTTAATAACATAAAATGATACCCCATAGTGTCTTCTTCATCAGCATTTTAGTCATACCAGATTACTCTGATCTTCATGAATGTAGACACTTTTTTCATATTAGCCTTTTGATCACTAGGATATATTTTCACGTTGTTATTTGAAGCATTTTATCATTTTCCTCCTTTATTGTTACATTCAGATATTAGGAATGCTTTTCTTTCCCCACAGTCCTGAAACATTTAGATATTAGGAGTGCTTTTTCCATAACCCCCCAAATTCATATACTCCATGTCTAATATGTTTCCCCAGTTCCCATGCTAGTTAGTGCCATATCTGTATAATTTATTTTTCCTCATTATTCAACTTTGCATAATTTTCTTTTGAAATATATGTATTGGCTATAAGGAACAATTACCTTCCTTTGGAATACATGGTTTTTTCTTTGTCTTAGTTCAGTTTCCACTAAATAATGGTTTTAGCCAACTGACATTTATTGAGCTTCTACTTTGTGGCAGGCTTAGAGTTGAGGTGGAAACAAAGATCATCAGCTTCTGCTATCAAGAGCTCACTATCTAATGAAAGAGAGAGGAAAACAAATAACTTGTAAATAGTATGATCCATGTGACACTTTCTAACGAAGTGTAGTACATCCAAAAAGCTATGATCATAGGTAAATTGGAAAAGGTCTTCCACCAGGAGCAACTGTATGATAGGAGTGTTGAAAATTAATTAGGAGGAGAAATGGGACTGGGCACAGCAGGCAAAGGAAAAGAGCATACATGAACGAATTTGAAAGACGATGGTTACGTTCAGGGGCTGGGAGATTGGAATGGCTGCAGTGGGAGTAGAGCATCCTCACAGATGAAGCAAACAAAGTGAGTCATTAGCGCTCTTCTCCAGTCTTAACAGAAGTGGGTCTGCTGATGAGGAAAACTTGCTAGAACTTTTTGTGTGTGAGACTGGGGCCCAACGAGATGTCTGTGGACCAGCCAAAGGTCTTTTACCTTCAGTGAAAAGTATACCTCTGTGGCAGGAGCACAGGGTTTGGAGTTGGATACTCCTGGATTTGAGCCCCGCTCTGTGACCTATGGCAATTTATTTAACTTTTTAAAAACTCCATTTCTTTATCAGTGAAATGAGAAAATAATAGTATGCATTTTAGGACACTTGTGAGGATTAAATGCGATTATGTGTAGAAATCTCTACCTAGGGCATTTGAGACTTAATCTGAACTCAATACATATTACCTCTTATTTTTACCCCAACCCGAGAATCTTCTTTTAGGGTCTTATCTGTCAATAAGGCGAGCCCCAAGGCAAACTTCCCTAGGCTTAACTGCAGAGTCCTCTCATATTAGTAGATCTCACTGAATAAAAGGGAAAAAAAACCCACCCAAACCTACTTCGGCCCCAAAGGTGTACAGACTCAGTTTCTATAATTTTTATTCAAGTTGAAAAAAAGTTATGCTTATATACACCATTTCTGAGAGAATGAAAGTATTCTTTAAAAGGTTGCTTTTATATGGAAGCAGGCAATTTCAAAGTCATTTTGTCTAGCCACATGAAAATATGACACTAAAAACTATAATACATACTAAAATTATTTACATTTTATTTAATTTGGAAATTAAAATAAAATCCTCACGTACAGAGTCCTTGGTATTTTATGGAAATAGTCTTGGATATCAGTTTAAGATGCTGATTACTATTTAAAATGTGTAAAACGCTGGTGGACATTTTTAAAAAAAAAACATACCGAAGAAAGTCTGCTGTCAAAGTTCATGTTCTATTCTAGATGACTGTAGAGAATTTGAAGATACTTGAAGGAAAAAAAAAATCAGAACTGTATCTGCTCCTTCAAATCCAATTTGGAGAAGAATCATCATTACCTACTGATAATGATTCCACATGTTTGGTACTATAAAAAGAGTAATTTTCTCTGGCAGTGAGAGTCAATCCAACAACATACAGACCACCCCTGGGAATTCTTTGTAATATAAAACATTCTTCTGAGATAGTTCAGTGAGCAACAAGACTGGTAAACATATACACTCACATATAAATTGCCCTTTCTATGTAAATTAAGGATCCTAACTAGAACATCAATTTAATGTCAAATGGAGTATAATCTTACACTATCATAAGAGTTAATGCCTTAGACATTTTCACTGGAGTTTTGGGCCATATGTTGTTTTTAACAGCTCTGAAAATTGTGTGTCTTTGATTCTATCAGATCATTCCCGTGATAAACTGAGTGTCATATGCAGGGATTTAACTGTGGGTGGCGAAACAGTATAGTGTAGTGAAAGTCACTACACTTGGAAGTCTGACTAGATATTCCTCTTTGACTTCAGCAATAACTAGCTGTGTGGCCTTGGAAGAGTTCATTTATTGCTCAGAGCCTTATTTTCCTCACTTAAAACATCACCTCCCTCCCTATCCCTGAACTCCCTACCAGCCTTCCTGGCTTTAATTACCTTCCCAGCACTTGCCAGCATTGCTACACTCCATATTTATACCTGTATTTTTTGCCTCCACCCCTTCAGCTTGCAAGTGCTTGGAAGGAAGTCTCACCTCAGCTCCTTGTATATCATCTGGCACTTAGTGGGTGCTTCATAAACATCTATTCAAAGAATAAATGAATTAATCTATAAAATGAGGATAATATTAGCACCTACCTCATGGAATCTTAGACATTAGAACACATTAATTGTGTATTAATGTATGCAAAGCACTAACAACAGTACTTAGCACTTAGTAAATGTTCAGTAGTTTTAGCTGTTATTAATTAATATTCCCGAGGAAGTTTGTTAATAAGTTTGTTAATAAAATCATGGGTATTCATTTCAGAACAAATCTGTATTTGAAATTCTTTTCCTTTTAGCCAATGAATTGATTATAGCATCCCTTTTCATTTGCTAAACTAGAAGACATCATCACTAAAAACTTCCCAGCTTCCTGATAGTAACTTGTGGCTGACTGCTACATTGGGAGTGGAAAGGTCAGGAGTTAGATCCACTTGTTAAAGTAATGTAGTCACTCACTGAGGATTGAACAGAAACTCAAGTCCAGTGGCAAGGGCAAGGGATTTGAAGTGAAGGGTAGTCTTTCATGCTTTTATTATTTAATTAAATTATTCATTCACAGGAGTTTAAAAGCTATCCTATTGTTATTTAAATTTAGGTAATTCAAACAGGAAGTCTCTTTTTCTTATTCTTTCCAAGGGCAGAGGTCTCTCATTAGGGATTCTGGGATCCTGCTCTCATCCTTCTAGTATCTTCCCTCCTTTCCTTTCAGCCTTGAGTCATTCACCAAGTCTAGCTACTCCATTAGCTGATGCCCTTCTCCACTGAGCCGTTTAGGAGATTAGATTAGACACATATGCCTTGTTCTTGCTTCCCCGTACTTAACCACTCTGAATTCTCCTGAAACGCTAGGATCTGTAGCCACGTCTAAGTTACCTGTACTGAGGGCAACAGCAAAAACAGAAACTTTAAAATTGTCATTAATATGGATGGTTCCCTGAGTCTTAGAGGGAAGACAATTACAGTTTCTTTACAAAGAGAGGTTGTCCCTTTGCCACTGTTAATCCACTTCCCCAATCACATTTCCTTCAAGCATCTCCAATTGAAATATATTAATTCATTCATTTGACAAATAAGTTTTGAGCACCTGTCATGTGTTCAACAATGAACTAGATAGTCAATTCCTCAGTCTCATGGGGATTGAAGAAAAGACTGATCGAGCATTGTTTCCAATGACTAGAATGTTCTCTGTCTCTCCTCTTCACCATTTTACATTTAAAGCCCACTTCTGAGAAGGCCAACCTGAATGCCTGATCACAGTGGTCTTTATCTAACAACTATCCTGTGGTGTTGGTGTCAGTGTTCTTAGCTAGGTAATGGAGCTTTATATACACAAAGAAAGTAAAGTCTCCCTAATTAAATTAAAGCTTCTTAGGAGGAAAATAAAATCCATTCATTTTCTAAACAAGATTGAAATTTTATTTTCTATCCAAGAACCAGAAACTCCTCATCATTTACTTTGCAAAATTTAAGATTTTGCTGTTGAATTTACTACTTAGGCTTCTACTATGTTATTCATTGGTTAACCATATCTACATTTAATTTTTTTAACCTTGTTTGATAAAAAGTAATGTATTGTCTTCACAGCTTTGAAACACATTAGAAGAGGAATAGAAGATTCTATTTGGCTAAGCAATTTATGGGGGAGGAATAGAAATGACTCAGAATTTTTAAACTATCTGCAAATGATTTTAAATGGTTGACAGAAATTCAGTAATCCAGCTTTGAAAAGGGATTATAATTTTAAGTGTGTATTCAAAGTAAAATACAGTGTATCTGAAAATCTTGATTGCAAACATCCATTAGAATATAAAGCATTATTATTGCACCGAATAGTATAAATACATATAAGATTATCCCATTTTAGTTTTTTTCAAAAATATGCATTTGTATTCTTCAAACGAAGACTATAAGGTATATGTCAAAAAGTTAGCTAGGGTTATCTCTAGGAAATAATACTATAGGTGATTTTATTTTTTTCTTTTTCTTTATGTGTTCTAAATTATAATGAATATTTATTACTTATGTATAAATATATAAATTTGATTATGAAAAATGGAATTGCTGCTGTCCTCTCACCCACTGAAAATGATGAATAATTTTTTGTTGATGTTCATGTTTGTCTGATTGGAAAAGTAATATTTATGGGTTGTTAAAAGTTTAGTTTATATTATAAAAAATGAAGAAAAAAATGTTGTAAATGACTTTTATTCCTACCTCTCAGAAATAATCACTGTTAAAAATAATAGTAGTTTTTTTAATCCCATTATATATACATATATACCAGTATATTTATAGATACATATGACTTACATATATGTATGATACATATATATGTGCATATATCTACACACATGTACATATATATGCTTTTTTATTCAGCTAACATTATAACAAAAATTGTCTCATTCATCTGGAACACTGCTCAAACCATACATTTCATGAATCTCTATTCAAATTAATCTATGCTTTTTCTTAATTGTATGAAAAGATTCACAAAAAGACACTTGTAACTTGCTGAGTTTAGCCGGGTTGAGTGTACATTATCATGCTCTAGGTATTTCAGTGGAATATTTTATAAGACCACAAAAAGTCCTTTCCCTACCCCTGAATTATAGGTCCCATGAATAATTTAGCACTCAAACTTGGAATGATCAATTCATACACAAATTTTTGCTTGTAGCCTAGACTTTAAAAATACAGCAACCGGAACGGATTCAAAACTTTAGTGTCTTTCATTAAAGGGATAATCAAAAGTCTGATGGTCAGTTTCTGTTTGCAATTTTATTCAATAGATATTGATTTTATTTCATTCTGGATAATCTGTTGAAAGTGATTATCATCGATACATCTTGAACTTCTTCAGAGGGGACGTAATTAGGGTTTGTTTCATTGAGTGACATTTCAGTTCTTTCATCTAAGTGCTTTGTGTATGCAGTTGCAGGAGATAACTGTTGACGGCATAGGTAACGCTAATACTGCCTTAGCAACTCTCAGAAAAAGTAAACAATGAAAATGTGTAGGAGAGCAAGCGGCAAGCTTCGTGCTTTCTAATCTTTGGTGATTTTCTCTAGCTTTGTTCTTTGTTCTGTCTTTAGGGTTATACTGATTGAAGTACAGATGTACTTCCTTAAGACAGTCAGGCAAAGACTGTGGTAGATAGAACAAATTACTGTCCTTCAGATACAAGCCACTCCTCCCCCCGCCAAAAAAAAAGAAGCTGGGTATGGACTTATTCAATCATTAAGTCAGGCAACAAACATTTACATCTGAGATGTATATGAATACACAACGTATTATTATGTGTACTCACGTAAATATTGAGCATCTACTATGTTAAAAGCCCTGTTGTATGCATCAGAGATAGAGGGGGAAAAAAGAACTAATTACTTGACCTCAAAAACTTGCATTCTAGATGGATGGACAAGAAACAAGGAAACATAAATATTTACATGATATGATTTCAGTTAATGACTTATGCTGTGATAATGTTATGGAAAGTTAATCACATCAAGGTACACATTGTTACTGCACACTGCTTCTCAAACTTCAGCATGTATTCGAATCACTTGGGATCCTTTTAAAAAGCAGATTCTGATTCAGTGGGTCTAGCGTGGTGGCTAGGAGTGTGCATTTCTAATAAGCTGCTGGTCTGAAGACAACTTGAGTTGCAAGATATAGTACCATTTCTGTGTAGCATGTTTGACTAAGAGGTTGGTAGGAAAAGGTAGCTTGAAGAGTGGGTAATGGGTGATGGAATAGAAGGGGAAAAGGTAGGAAAAAGGAGAAAATATAATAAACAGAATGGAAATGGAAATGCAGGTAAAAATGGAACACACAGCCCACCAAAAACAGCATCTCCTTACGTATACTCTGCCTTGGAACTATTCCTGCATGTTATGAACTAAAATTAAAAGACTAAAGTACCAAGAGTAAAATATAAATATACATTGATGCTAACATTTGAGAGAACTTTAGCTGGTAGAGTTTGTGCAGTTACAGTGCCAGGATGAATGTGGGTGTTTCAAACAAAGAGGATTTATCTTATTATTGGAAACCAACATTTGCTTGGCTATATTGAGTATGTTCATTTTTATATATATTTGTTAGGTAAGAAGTTTTATTATGACCATTATTATTTTTCTTTGGACATAGGCTTATTTTGTGCCCCTTATAATGTACCACAGATAACAAAGGTTGTTTAAGAAAGTTGAGGACTAGACTAAATGGTTGGTAAAAATTACATCTTTTTGTACAGTTTGTTTTCTTTACCTCTTGGAGAAATACATGTTTAACTTACCTGAGTGGTTCAGAGTGCTGTAGTCTTTGGTATGACATTAAAACTCCAGGAAAGCATGCTAGAATCTGTACTGCCTTAAGCATACTTAATAAAATCAGCTACATTGTGATTATAGAATCATTTACTAAATTATAAATTTGAGAAATCAAAGATGTTCAGCGTTGAAATTCCAGGGGTATGTTGCAGTCCTTTCTGAATCATAGTTGGCTACACAAACTGAGAAAGATGGATTTGTGATCTTTTGAAAATAAAAAAACATTGCTTTTATTCAATTTGATATCAGAAATTAGAAAAGAGAAGGAAACTAATATTGAGTGCCTATCCTAGGCCTGACACATTATACATATTATTAAATGTAATCAAAACAATCCAACAAGTAAGTCATATTTACCCCATTAAATAATTGAGGAGATGCAAGCTTAGAGTGCACAGTACTTTTTCCAAGGCTGCATGAGAAGACAGGAAGTTTCTTTTTTAGCAGGAGACATGTATCTTCTAGATTATTGTTTGTCTATCTCTCTCTGTTTCCAATTCATTTATGATGAAAGCTGAAACCTGCTTTGTCTATTAACTATTGATAGGTTTGAAGGGTCATTGGGCATTGAGGAATAACTTCTTTTTTCATCAAATCACTATAATGAAAGCAGTTCAAGTGTGATAGCAATAAAAGATTCTACCTTTTTTCAGTCTTCACCTAGTTTTGTTAATTATCAGAAAACCTGTCCTCATGCCAAATGAGGATTTACTCAATTGAAAAACAAATAAAAACAAAGTATAAAAAAACTACACTAAAATTATATTTTTTTGAAAAAACAGTATTAAAAAGTTTTGATTTTGAAAAGCATGTGCAATGCTTTAAAAATTAAATATATAACAGATTTTGCAACTTAATTCATAAAGGAAAATTTATTTTCTAATGCTTAACTATTTTATTATTTTACCTAGCTTACAATGTAATTTGATTGGTTGCTAAGAAAATGACACAAAATTATCTTGCCTTAGGATATCTATGATTTTTTTCCCCTAGCATTATATTTATTTTACAAGAGGAGAGACACCTTTATTCCGGGTGATATTTTTGGAGATTGCTTAGATCACCTGAACATGAGGTGATTTGTGATAAGCTGGTTTATTTCACATATTATCTGCAGAGCAGTGCTTCCTAACAATTTTTACATCATGATACATAAAGAAAATAATCTTTTCTGTAATTTCATTTGCATGTTGTAGAGGAGGGGTAAAGACACATGTACTCAGTCTGTAAACTTGATCAATTCATTCCTCTATTTGAGAAATGTATATAGTTCAATCTGTAAAACAAATATATTTTCATTATAGAAAACCAGAATAAATATTATGTATATTATATATTAACAATAACTGATATTAGTAATACATATAGATATAATAAAATTACTCATAACTCCACCAGCCAGAAATAACCACTCTTGCTATTTTGGGTTTATATAGCTAATCTGTTCTTATGCATTCAGTAGTGTGTCTTGAATTTCTACCGCATAGTTCTGTATATGTATACTTTTTAAAAGACTGTTTTTTAGAGCAGTTTTAGGTTAACAGCAAAACTGAGAGGGAGATAACAGAGATTTCCCGTACACTCCCTCCCTCCCGCCCCCAACAGTATGTGTAGCCACCCCAGCTATCAACATCACTCATCACAATGGTACATTTTTTTTTTTTTTACCGTTTAAAAAAAAAAGTAGGATGAACCTACTTTGACACATCATAATCCCGCAAAGTTCATAGTTTACCTTAGGGTACACTCTTGCTATTGTATAATCTGTGGGTTTGGACAAATGTATAATGACATGTACCCATCATTAATGGTATCATACAGAGTATTTTCACTGCCCCCCAAATTATCTGTGCTCTGCCTTTTCATCCATCCCCCTTCCACCCCAGACCCCAGCTACACCAGATCTTTGCACTGTCTCTACAGTTTTGCCTTTTCCAGAATGTCATATAGTTGGAATCATACAATGTGTAGCCTTTTCAGATTGGCTTCTTTCACTTAGTAATACGCATTTAAGTTTTTTCCATGTCTTTTCTTTATTTAATATCTTATTGCATTTTAGTGCTGAATAATATTTCATTGTATAGATGTACCACAGTTTGTTCATTCACCTGCTGAAGGACATCTTGATTGCTCCCAAGTTTTTATGAATTATGAGTAAAGCTGCTCTAAATATCTATGTGTAGATTCTTGTGTGGACATAAGTTTTCAGCTCATTTGGATAAATACCAAGCAGTGCATTTGTTGGATTGAATGTTAAGAGTATATTTAGTTTTGTCAGAAACCACCAAACTGTCTTCCAAAATAGCTGTACCATTTGTATTTCCACCAGTAATTGATGAGAGTTCCTGTTGCTCCACATCCTTGGTAACATTCGGTATTGTCAGTGTTACAGATTTTGGCCAATCTGATAGGTGTGTAGTACTATTTCATTGTTGTTTTAATTTGCATTTCCCTGATAACATACAATGTGGAGCGTCTTTTCATATGCCTGTTTGCTACCTGTATATCTTCTTTGGTGAGGTATTTGTTAAGAACTTTGGCAGACTTTTAAATTGATTTGGTCATTTTCTTATTATTGAGTTTGAGTTCTTTATAAATGTTGGAAAACAGTCCTTTACTAAAAGTGTCTTTTGCATATATTTTCTCCCAATCTATGGCTTATCTTCTAATTCTCTAGATATTGTCTTTTGCATACATAAGTTTTTGATTTTAATGAAGTCCAGCTTATCAATTATTTCTTTCATGGATCATTACTTTGGTGTTGTGTCTAATAATCTGTCATCATACCCAAGGTCATATATGTTTTTCCCTTATGTTATCTTCTAGGAGTTTTATAGTTTCGTATTATACATTTAGGACTATGATCCATTTTCAGTTAATATTTGTGATGGTTGTAAGGTTTTGTGGTGGTTGTAAGGTATCTAGATGCATTTTTTGCATGTGAATGTTTAGTTGTTCCACCATTTGTTGAAGAGACTGTTTTTGCCCCATTGTATTGTTTTTGCTCCTTGGTCAGAGATTAATTAACTATGTTTATGTGATTCTGTTTCTTGGCTCTTACTCTCTTCCATTGACCTATTTGATTATTCTTTTGCCAAGACCTCACTATCGTGATTACTGTAGCTTTATAGTAGCTATTAAAATAGGGTAGTGTCGGTCCTCAAACTTAGTTCTTCACCTTCAATATTAAGCTGCCTACTCTGGGTCTCTTGCCTCTCAATATAAACTATAGAATCAGTTTGTCCATATCTGTAAAGTAACTTGCTGAGATTTTGATTGTGATTGCATTGAATCTATAGCTCAAGTTGGGAAGAACAGACTTCCTGACACTATTGAGTTTTTCTATCCATGAACATAGAATATCTTTCCATTTATTTAGTTCTTATTTGATTTTGTTTATCAGAGTTTTGTGGTTTTCATCATACAGATATTGTACATATTTTGTTAGATTTATACCTAAGTATTTCATTTTGAGGGGGTACTATTGTAAATGGTATTCCATTTTTAATTTCCAATTCCATGTATTTATTGTTAGTATATAGGAAAGCAGTTGCCTTTTGTATATTCACCTTATATCCTGCAATTTAGCTACAGTCACTTCCAGGAATTTCTTTGTTGATGCCTTTGGATTTACTAGACAGTCACGTCATCCCAACAAAGTCAGGTTTATTTCTTTCTCCACTATGTGTAACTTTTCTTTTTCTTGCCTTAATTGCATTAATAAGGACTTCCAGTGTGATAATGAAAAGGAATGGTAAGAGTTACATCCTCACCTTGAACATGATCCTAGTGGGAAAGCTTTAAGTTTTTCACATTAAGAATGATGTTAGCTGAAGGGTTTTGGTAGATAGTGTTTATCAAGCTGAGAAAATTCCCCTTTATTCCTCGTTTACTAAGAGTTTTTATTATGACTTTGTGTTGGATTTTGTCAAATGCTTTTTCTGCATCTATTGATATGATGATATTATTGTTTTTATTCTTTTTTGGCTTTGATTTGCTAATATTTTGTGAGGATTTTTGCATCTATTTTTATGAGTGATATTGTTCTGCAGTTTTCTTGTAATGTCTTTGTCTGGATTTGGTATTAGGGTAATGCTGGCCTCATAGAATGAGTTAGGAAATATTCCCTCTGCTTCTATCCTCTGAAAGAGATGATAGAGAATTGTTATAATTTCTTCCTTAAATGTTTGGTATAATTCACCAGTGAACCCATCTGAGTCTGGTGCTTTCTATTTTGGAAGGTTATTAATTCTTGATTCAATCTTCAATAGAAATAGGCTTTAGGCCTATTCATATTGTCTATTTCTTCCTGTGTGAGTTTTGGCAGATTGTGTCTTTCAAGGAATTGGTCCATTTTATTTAGGTTATCAAATTTGTGGCATTGGCTTGTTCACAGTATTCCTTTATTATCCATTTAACATCCATGGGATCTAGATCTCTAGAGTGATGTCCCCCTCTTTCATTTTTCATGTTATTAATTTGTGTCTTCTGCTTGTTCACATGCTCGCTTGCTCTCTGTCTCTCTCCCTCTCTCTCTCTCTTCCCCTTCTGTTAGCTTGGCTAGAGGCTTATGAATTTTACTGATCATTTTGGAGAACCAACTTTTGGTTTCATTGTTTTTTTTTCTTTTTTCTCCAATTTTCAATTTCATTGATTTCTGTTCTAATTCTTATTTCTTTTCTTCTGCTTACTTTGAATTTAATTGGCTCTTCATTTTTAGTTACCTAAGGTGGAAACTTAAATTTGGTTTTAGATCTTGCTTCTTTTCTAATACATGTACTCAATGCTAACAATTTGCCTCTAAGCACTGCTTTTGCTGCATCTCACACATTTTGCTGTTATATTTTTATTTTCATTCAGTTCAAAATATTTTTTTAATTTCTTTTGAGATTTCTTCTTTGAGCCATGTATTATTTAGAAGTATGTTGTTTAATCTCCATATATTTGGGGATTTCTCAGTTATCTTTCTGTTACTGATTTCTAGTTTAATTTTATTGTGGTCTGAGAGCAGACATTGTTCAATTTCTATTCTTTTAAATTTGTTAAGGTGTGTTTTATGGCTCAGAATGAGTTCTATCTTAGTGAATGTTCCATGTGAGCTTGCAAAAAAATGTATATTCTGTTTCTGTTGGATGAAGCAGTCTATAAATGTCAATTATATGCAGTTTATTAATGGTGTTGTTGAGTTCAATTACATCCTTACTGATTTTCTGCCTGCTGTTTCTGTCCATTTCTGAGACAGAGGTGTTGAGGTTTCTAACTGTAATAGTGGATTCATCTGTTTCTTTTTGAAGTTCTATTAGTTTTTGCATCGCATGGTTTCACACTCTGTTGCTAGGTGTACGCACATTAAGAATTGTCATGTCTTCTTGAAGAATTCACCCCTTTATCATTATGTAATGTCCTTCTTTATCCCTGATAACTTTTCTTACTTTAAAGTCTGCTCTGTCTGAAATTAATGTAGCTACTGTTGCTTTCCTTTGTTTAGTATTAGCATGGTGTATTTTTCCATCCATTTACTTTTAATCATTATATGTTTCTATATTTAAAGTGGGTTTCTTGTAAACAACATAGGTGGGTCTTGTTATTTGATCCACTGTGATAATCTGTTTTTTAATTGGTGCATTTAGACCTTGGCATTCAAAATGATTACTGATATAGTTGGATGAATATCTACCATATTCATTAGTGTTTTCTGTTTTGCTCCCCTTGTTCTTTATTCCTATTTTTGTCTTCTACTCTTTTTCTGCCATTTGTGATTTTAATTGAGCATTTTATATGATTCCATTTTTCTACTTTTTTAGCATAGAAGTTATACTTAAAAAATAATTTTTTTTAGGGTTTATCCTAGAGTTTGCAATATGCATTTACAGCTAATTCAAGTCTACTTTCAAATAACACTGTATCACTTCATAGGTAGTATTATTAACTTATAATAATAAAATGATCATAATTCTTCCTTTCTATACTTTATATCATTGCTTTCATTTATTTTATTTATAAACATACACAAGCATATATAGGTAAATATTTATATAAGATATGTACATAAGCATACATTATTGGATATATTGTTGCTATTATTATCTTGAACAAACTGTTATCTTCTAGATCAATCACAAATAAGAAAAATATTTATTTTACCTTCAGTTATTCCTTCTTCGATGCTCTCCCTTCATTATGCAGATCTGAATTTCTGATCTATATTATTTTTCTTCTCACTAAAGAACTTCTTTTTTCTTTCAGGCAGGTCCACTGATAATAAATTATCTCAATATTTGTTTGTCTGAGAAAATCTCTATTTTTCCTTCAGCTTTAAAAGATAATTTCACAGAGTACAGAATTCTGGGTAGGTGGTTTATTTCTCTTATACTTTTAAGTATTTCACTCCACTCTCTTGCTTGCATGGTTTCTGAGGATAAGTCAGATATAATTCTTATCTTTGTTCCTTTATAGGTAAGGATTTTTTTCCTCTAGCTTTTTCTCAAATTTTGTTTGTTTTTGATTTTCTGCAGTTTGAAGATGATATCCCTAGGTATATCCCATTTTGGCGGGGGGGGGAATTTTCCTAGTTGGTGTTCTCTGAACTTCCTGGATCTGTGATTTAGTGTCTGACATTAATTTGGGGAAATTCTCAGTCATTATTTTTTGAAATATTTCTTCTCTTCCTTTCTCTCTTTCTTCTACTTCTGGTATTCCCATTATGTATATGTTACACTTTTCATAGTTGTCCCACAGTCCTCGGATATTCTGTCAATTTTTTTCTTTAGTCTTTGTTCTCTTTGCTCTTCAGTTTTCCAGGATTCTATTGATATATCCTCTAGCTCAGAGATTCTTTCCTTAGTCATGTCCAGTCTTTACTAATAAATCCATCAAAGACATTCTCTGTTTCTGTTACAGTGTTTTTAATCTCTAGCACTTTCTTATGGCTCTTAGGATTTCCATCTCTGTGCTTACATTGCCTATCTGTTCTTGCATTCTGTCTAATTTTTTATTATTATTATTTTTTTGCGGGCCTCTCACTGTTGTGGCCTCTCCCATTGCGGAGCACAGGCTCCAGACACGCAGGCTCAGCGGCCATGGCTCACGGGCCCAGCCGCTCCGCGGCCTATGGGATCTTCCCGGACCGGGGCACGAACCCGCATCCCCTGCATCGGCAGACGGACTCTCAACCACTGCGCCACCAGGGAAGCCCTAATTTTTTTTTTTTTTAAACATCTTTATTGGAGTATAATCGCTTTACAATGGTATGTTAGTTTCTGCTGTATAACCAAGTGAATAAGCTATACATAAACATATATCCCCATATCTCCTCCCTCTTGCATCTCCCTCCCACCCTCCCTATCCCACCCCTCTAGGTGGACACAAAGCACTGAGCTGATCTCCCTGTGCCATGCGGCTGCTTCCCACTAGCTATCTATTTTACATTTGGTAGTGTATATATGTCCATGCCACATTATAGCCCTTAGCATTCTAATCAGAGTTGTTTTAAATTCCCAGTCTGATAGTTCCAACATCCCTGCCATGTCTGATTCTACTGCTTTCTCTGGTCTCTTCAATTTGTGTTTTCTACCTTTTGGTATGCCTTGTAATTTTTCTTGATAACTATACATAATATACTCTATAAAAAGAACTGCTGTAAATAAGCCTTTAATAATGTGGTGGTGAGGTGTGGTGGAGAGGAGGCTTTCTAGAGTTCTGTGATTAGGTTTCAGTCCTTTAGTGAGCCTATGCCTCTGGACTGTGGACCTCACAAGAGTTTCTCAGGTTTTTTTTCTCCCCTTTAGGTGAGAGAGGATTATTCCAGTGGGCTGCAGTTGGGTATTTCTCTTCCTCTGGTCGATTAGAATGTGGTAATACCCCAGCAGATCTGGCTCTGATTAACTAGTTTCCACCCAGGGCAGGCCTTGTTAAGAAGAACAGAGTGTGCTGGAGTATTTAAAGATGTTTCCGGTTCCATTGAAGCAGGAGGGCATGTTCCCCAGTATTTGCTGTGGGAATCTTATCAAGCTCCTAGAGGTAAATTTCAAAATATTGTGTTCCCCCCACCTTTTGGCTGAATTCCCCTGGAGTTTTTAACTCTTAGACTTGTCCTCATTGAGTGTCCAGCAATTTGTCAATTACGGTTCAGGTTTCTCTACCCTGGCACTGGCTGCTGGGGCCGTTTCCACTCCTGAGTTTCTGCTCTGGTAAGCTGAGACTCTCTATCCACCTGCCTGTCTCTCCAGCCTTGGGGGCAGCAGTTTGTGCTGTGTCCACGCCTCTCTTAAGAATCAAAGAAAAGTTATTGATTTTTTTAGTCTGTTCAACTTTTTGTTTGTTAGGTTGGAGTGGCAACTTCCAAAGCTCCTTAAATATGGAACCTGCAGGAAGTCCTATACTTCTTATTTTACTAAAATGGGAACCTACAAAATTGACAATTTTGTAACTTGATTTTTTTCACTTATATCATAAACTTGTTCCTTGTTGTTAAATATTCTTTGATGGAATTTTAATTAGTGACAGTATCTTTTATCACATTACACATTTTTCATCTGGTCCCTTATTGCTTCAACTGCTCCCAGTTTTCTGCATTATAAACAGTGCTTCTGTGAACATTCATAGAGGTAAATCTTTTGTACATCCATGATTATGTCCTCAGGGTAAAGAAAATAGCTCTTCTTAACCTAATACCACAGATGAATTAGCAGAAAACATCCTAGATACTGCTGCAGTGGAACAACTTACACCTTTTAAGATATATAAAATGAAATCAGTTTCCTTGTTCTTTCTTCAGTTCACAAAGTGATTGAGCCAGTTCTATACAACCTTTCACTAATTTGGTGTGTGTGTGTGTGTGTGTGTGTGTGTGTGTGTGTGTGTGTGTGTATGAGAGAGAAAGAGAGAGTGAGAGAGAGAGAGAATGAGACTGCTTATGGAAGTGTTTAAAATTGTTAGAGAAATAAAGGCTGTTTCTCATTTCATTTCAAGCAAGACTAGTACTGGGAGAATCTGGAAATCCCAGGTGCTTTTGTACTTTTATTCTGTAACTTTCATAAGACAGAAAAAAAAAGAATCCGAAACAAAACTGTCTCCTTCTTAGATGTGGCATGGAGACAGCTCCTCTCCAGAGGACATCACTTTTGTTACTCTGCTTTTCTGATAGAATTACCTGTATGAAACTGCTGACTTCACTTTCTGGATGCAATGAAACCAGAATTCTAGCCAACTTCATCTAAATTGCCTTTGACTCTTCTTCCTTTTTATCCTGTCAATTCCCTTTTGCCAAAGACCACTAGGACACACCTGTCCTTGAACTATTTTTTTTTGCTAGTTGCAATGAAGAGAAGGCCACCATGGAGAACCATGGGACACCTCAGGAAGACTGTATTAAGAAAAGACTCATTGTAGGATTTAGGGTTGCATTAAATGATTTGAGGAAGGGTTCCTGGAAGTAGGGCTTTGCTATAGTTTGCTTGCTGTCAAAAAGCACATGTAATTTTATGGTTTCGTGTATTAACAACTTATTGAGAAGCAGGGTAACCAGCTATACCAGTATACTTGAAACTGAGGGGGTTTCTGGGACACAGCGTTTTCAGTGCCCAAACCAAAAATATCCCAAGCAGACTGGGAGGAGCTGGTTACCCTACCCTACCTGGAAGGCAAGAGAAGTGAAAAGAGGCTGAGACTGGAATTGGTAAAGAAACAACATCATTCACAGGAGCCAGGATTCAGGATGTTTGGTTATTTTGTGGTTTGGACAGCGTTCATGTTTTTGCCTGGATTCAGACATGATTACAAAGTGGTCTGATCTCTGACTTGAGCCATCATGGTGACAGGTGGCCTTGTCCGATGGGGATGTTCTGCAAAATTGGTTGATGTTCCGTAGGAGAACAGGAGGCCACCTTCTAGCAACACCAAGGCCTTCACACGGTATCAGGCCAGTATCTAGCTGTCAGGAGCTGTCTTCCTTTTCTCCAATTCCCTTCTTTGAGGATTTGAGAGATACATTTGAGGTTGGCCTAAGTTGACAGTTGTGAGAGTCTCTAGTGGTGAGAGCCTTGGTTCCAGTCATATTGGTTCTGTGCCCTAATAAAATGCTCTGGGCTTTGAAACATTGAGTAATAAAAGTATTATCCATCTCTCTTAACACAACTCTTCTTCAATAGGGAAAAGTGTCTTAATGATTGAGACGATGCTAAGTTAATAACTGTTAAATGTTTTAAAAATCAAATACTTTTTTCCCTTCTTTGAGATTCAAAATTCACATTAGCATATTTTAGTGTTCTTAGTAATACTGCCATAAAGAAACCCAACTTATTTAATTCAGGACACTTTTTTCACAGAACACATTAACATTTTGATGAACACTAATATTTCACTATTAAACTAGTGTTTCATAGAAATACTAGTTTATTTAGTGATTGTCTCCTAGTTATGCTTTTTGTTTTTAAAATTAGAAATATATGTGAAGGGTAAATAATTGTTCTGATTTAAAATGAATAAATTTTCTTAATTATAGGCATTGAAAAGAAATAGCTTCATGTTTTTCAGATTTATTGTTTTAATATTAAGAGACAATATTAAATGGTGATTGGATTTTTTTGGGGAAAATACTTAACTAGTGGATGAAAATATTATGTATTTGATTTAGTTTAGTAGCTTACGGTTATAATACTAGTTAACTTATGAAGCATTATTTTAATTATTAACATTGGTTCATTTACTTTAGCTGTCTTAAACTCAGTTTGGTTGTCCCACATATTAATTGTTTAGCAATTATAAATAAATCAATTGTTTAACAATTAGTTTTTATAGCAATGGAGGAAATAATATGGCCTTAGCTATATTGTAATCTACATTCATGAACTTTCCTCTAGGTTCTGAGGACTACCTTGAGGTCATTATTCCAACAGACCTAAGAGTGGAACATTCTGGGCAAATAAGTGAGAGAAAGGAAATTGAAGAATTATCAGAAGCTTCAAGAAGCACCATATCACAGGCAGTGGTGCTTCCCGCTGAGATTCCATGTGAGGTCAGTAAAGACACCTTGTTATTTAAGTGACTGCATTATTTTAATGGATACTGCATTTCACTAGAATGTAACTAACACTAGAAGCTACAACATAGAGGCATTTTTGTCTACTCTGTTCATGGCAATGTCCTCAGAACCCAGAACAATATCTGGTAGTGGGCATTTGATACATATTTGTTGAATAATAAAGTATTGAAACATATATGAAAGCATCATTTTATTAAATGTTACTTGATGTGTTACAGATTTACAATTGCTATATATATCAAGCTATTTAAAAGAAAGTTGGATTCATATTAACCAGATCAAGGATTTTATTTTCATAAAAGGAATTACATTCTTGAATAGAATTTGAAAATACTTATTTTTTATGGCCACTGATTTTTAAATTATAAAACATATATCAAAGGCCTACATTATGAAGTGGAACTATCAGAGAGCTAGAAGAGCTGGTCCTTTGGGGAATAAAAGTATAATGTTAGAGGGAGTGGATTTCTCAGGAGGTGACTGTATGAACACATGTTGCCAACATGTCTTCCTTCTAAGTCTTCATTGGACTGAGCCACTAAAATAAGCCTACTGCTAGAGCTTGACCAAAACTTGGGCTTCGTGATCTCCAGACAATAAAAAGATGCTGGTCCTCAGTGTCTATGGTGTGCTTGACCAGGAAGAGCAAAAGATACAGGACGACCTTGAGAGCTGCATGAGAGGGTCCTTCAGGTGGACGCCGGTAGGTGAATGTGACAGGAGCTGCACTTGTCTGCTTACTGGGAGGCATATTTTGGAAGAGAATCCCCTGATCCTGATGATACCACCAGCCCTGGGAGAAGCAGAACGTTCTGTGCAGTTTGGGAAAGCTTAATTCCCTCACCTCCAGACCCCATCCCCAAACAGGAGAATCACCGTTTTATTATGTTATCGGTTCCAGAGGAACAAAAACTTCTTTGACACTCCCTTAAAGACCCCAGGAAATGAAACTGTACAGGTTTGAGGCAACTGAGATAGAGGATCAGGCAAAGAACAATTGCAACCTACTTGAGGAAGGGAGATCAGGCCAAACAAGCAGAACCAGTGGCTCCTATTGAGTCAGAAATAATGGAAGAGACGGAAATAAATAGAAGAGACTATAAAATGGAAATTAGAACTGTTCTCAAGTAGGGAAAGTCAAAGCAAAAAAAGAAAAAAAAAAAACCCTCTGGAACTAAAAATTGCTCACCAGGAATTATGCAATGAGTCTAAATAGCTGCTTTCAAAAATATCTGCAAGAGTAAAATTTGAACAGTATAAAACCTTTCCATTATTAAATTGCAGAGAAATCAAAATCCAAAACTTAAACCCCACTGCCCTCCAAGCAGAGATAGCTCACTCAGATGGCTGAGCAGGATGAAGGTTCTTTCAGTAACAGAACTGTGGGCTTTTACTGACATGGATACAATTCTTTCAGACCCTCTGCAGTTAAATTATTTCAATTCCAAATCTCTCTTGGGTACCCCACTTTTTTTTGTGTGTGTGGTACGTGGGCCTCTCACTGTTGTGGCCTCTCCCGTTGCGGAGCACAGGCTCCGGACGCGCAGGCTCAGTGGTCATGGCTCACGGGCCCAGCCGCTCCGCGGCATGTGGAATCCTCATGCCGGGCATGAACCCGCATCCCCTGCATCAGCAGGCGGACTCTCAACCAATGCGCCACCAGGGAAGCCTGGTACCCCACTTTTTAAACAGTCCTAAGAGTTGAAAGGTCATATAAGATTATTTTAGCAGCAGACCTACACATTAAAAAATTGAAATAAACAAATCCCTGGACCAAAAATAGTCATCCCAGTCAAAACCTTGTGTTCTCAGAACCTAGATCTTAGTATAGTCTGAATCTAAGTCCCAATTTCCAAGCATCACAGGAAAGATTATTTGTATCCAAATGAGTGAAAATCATTTTTCAGATTTGCCAGGGTAACGTTCAGTCTATGCCAATTGTCTGAAAGCACAACCTTTGAACATTTCTGAGAAGTCTTTGAATTACTGGGTAAGTAGAGTCCGCTTAAGGATACGACCTCCTTTCTCTGGAAGTGATATTTTGAGACTTCCCTGCCATGGTATAAAAATCTAGAAATTTACAAGACTCTCCTTGCCAGTCACCAGGTCATATTTGAGATGTGCCTCTTTCCCACCCAGTATCTTCAAAATCTATGGATTTCCCCTTATGGTTTTATGTTTCCAGCATGCTGGTGCTGAGTTGACTGGTTCAATCTAATGGCATCATCTTCATTCTCTCTGATGACCAGAGAATTAGTTTTAGTCTCACCTGTTGCCTCTTGCTGCAGAACTGCTTGGGTCTGCGGACCTGCTCCTGGAGAGGTGCTCTCCCTGTTCCCTCCTCTGCTCTGGAGAAGCAGCATAAGTAGATAGTTTAACTGAGGCAGCAGGTAAGGCTGCTGTTGCTTTTGACCCCAGGAGCCTGGCAGTATTGATCCCTCTGCTGAGTCATCTTTCCCAGCATTGTTCCTTTCCATGGATTTCGGATTTCCTGGACCTTGAAATTTTGTGCCCCTTCAAAAATAGCAGAAAAAAGGTTTTTTTCTTCAACAGTTTTTTTTTCATGCACTAGTGAAGATGTGCCTGCAGTGTTCTGTTTATGTAAGTTATTCCCTGTCTTTTTAAGAAATACCTAAATGAGTTTTAACAGTTTAATTCTGCTGCTTAATTTTGCCTCTTTTCTAGGATTAGCAATATTTGTTCTACTTTAGTATGTGTTAAGCTTTTTTTTGTTTTGGTTGGTGTGGGCCAGGATATTTGCTTTTCTAGCATATTCTTCCTGATTTTGTCTTGTATAGGGTAATTGATCACGAGAGGTATGAAATCAGTGAATTCTGAGCCTGCTAATAATAAGCACATCCATTGTTCAGATGAATCTTATCCAGTTTTTGTCCTTGATGAATAATCCACCTGGGAGGCGTTCTTCCATTGGAATAACATCTAAACCAGAACCGGACCTGGTCTATTATCTGCTAGCTTCTTTTCCCTTTGCTGTGTATTTACTCCAAAGTCCTAATTTTATTAATTTCTCAGGCAGATTCCCTCAGAGCAGTGGTTCTTATCTGGGACTGATTTGACTGTCTCTCCCAAAGGGATATTTGGCAAAGTCTGCAGTCAGATTTGTTGTCATAACTGGGGGGTTGCTACCGGCATCTGGTGGGTAGAAGCCAGGGATGCTGCTAAACATCTACAGTGCACAGGGCAGTCCCCACAGCAGTGACTTCTCTGGTTCAAACATGTCAGTACTGCCAAGGATAAAGCCTGCCCCAGATGATAGGAAGTACATTCATGCCTCTTAATAATAGGTCACTTTCAAATCACCTAGTAATGGCATCAAGGAGGCAGTGCTCTTCTTCAGAGGCTTGTCTGCAGTCCTGCCAGTTGTTCTATGATCACTTGTTAGAGCTGCATCATCTCTAAAAAGTGATTCAGTCACTGGATTTTTTTTAATAGATTTGGCCTGAATCTTTAAGAGAGAGCCTATGAATGTTTTCCTCAATGGCCCTCTCGGAAGTACTGCGGTTTGCTCCCAGATGCCTCTTGCCTCTCCTGTGATTTCTCTGAGCCCCAGTCAGGGGTCAGGAATGGCCTCTCTATTGCTTCTTCAGTAGCACCATCCTAAAGGGCAGTCAAGAGTGAGCTTATTTTTTCTATCTTGTTTTACCTGTGTAGGCAGGACTTCAATGTCATTCTCCCTTCCTTTTGATAGAATCTGCTGCAGTCGCAGCTTTTCTCCACCCCAAACCTCTTTACTTCCTTTGGTATAATTAACTGATATTTCTTTATATTTATGTTATTCTCCCACTGCTACTGTTCCGATAAGACTGAAATATGCTTTTAAAAGTAGTCTGGTCACTTGTTGATTTCTTGAGGAAATTTAGTTCTTAAAGTTCTAGCATAACCAGAAAAGGCCTTTTAAGGGGGCTTATCAGCGTTTGGATCTATATTAATTTCATTGTCATTTTTCTATCTGAATCCTAGAACGTGGCGTATTCCCTAATAAAGACCTTCATTTTATTTGACCTTCACTGGTGTTTAGCTTTGTGGCTGCAACCATAATATGAGACTCCAAACCTAAATCTGTGTAGACCACAGATTATATAACCAGTGACTCTAGTGAAACTCTGAGAATATATAAAGGGGTGTGACTTGTAGAAGGGCCCACAGGCAAACTACAAAAACTTCAGAGATTAGCTCCTACCTCTTCACTCGTTGGCACTGAATCCAGTTTAAAACAATACACAGAAGCTAACAGCACTGCCCACTTATTTCTGACACCAAGTTACACACTAGTCCTTGGTAGCCAACCTTAACTTAAAGTCAAGTCCTGTGATTTAATTGAAAAATACAGTTAAAGCAGCAAAAGATTATTATGTGTATCAATGCCTAAAATGTCTGTGTTGTGAAGTATTACCCCTTTCGAGATAAGGTTTTACGATGACAAAAGATATTTTTTCCCTGTAACCACGTGGTTCTCAAACTAAGCAGCATATAGAGATTACTAGGGGAGGTTTTAAAAAATAATAATGTCTGGGCTTCCCTGGTGGCGCAGTGGTTGAGAGTCCCCCTGCCGATGCAGGGGACCCAGGTTCGTGCCGCAGTCTGGGAAGATCCCACATGCCGCAGAGCGGCTGGGCCCGTGAGCCGTGGCCGCTGAGCCTGCGCGTCCGGAGCCTGTGCTCTGCAACGGGAGAGGCCACAACAGTGAGAGGCCCACGTACCACAAAAAAGAAAAAGAAAAGTAATAATGTCTGAATCCTACCCCCAGAGATTCCGATGTAAATGGTCTGAGTTATGGCCTGGAGACTGGGAGTTTTAAAAGCTTCCCAGGTGATTCTGAAGGTGAGAATTAACAGCCAAATTTGGAACCATTGCCATAACCTAATCCTTGCTCTGCTGTCACGGGTCAGATCAGGGTCAGCTGCAGGGACTTGCACAGCGCTGGCTTAATGAGGCCCATGCACCTGTGCTTGTAGAGCTAGTGCCTATTAATTATGAATATGAAAAGAGCCATTTGTCTGTGTGCAAGTCACAGTAGTAAGCGGATATGATCCACTAAGATCAAAATCCTTTGTTACCGGTACTTAATGATTCATTAAAGCCTAAAGACACCCATCCTGACAGTCTAGAAACTCCACTACCTGTGTTGTATTGTAGACAAAGTTCCAGCCCTTTTGGTGAAGTCTCAAGGGTTGTGACCATTGCAGCGAATCTGTAGAGTCTGGAAGTGATAATTATTATAACTCTTTCTCTTTCTGAATGGTCAGAGCCAAATAAGGGATAAACAGAGAAGTCAGAAAGATTGAGAGCAAAGTAACAGCTTCATAACCGGTAACACTAAATTGATGACCATTTGAGTGTCCTCATATTTCCTCCATTGAATTCAATGTGCCCAAATAATTATATCTTTAATTAAGATGCCCATAATAATTAAGGACAGGGCTGGACGAGTGCAGGCCTTCCCTCCTCCAAAGCCCCCCTTCGTGCATGGAGATGCAGGAAGCAGATGAAGCCGTGAGTCCTGAGGGGGATAAGGAGTAGAGCTTGCTCAATGTAAAAAAAGTCTTTTTTTTTGCGGTACGCGGGCCTCTCACTGCCGTGGCCTCTCTCATTGCGGAGCACAGGCTCCAGACGCGCAGGCTCAGCGGCCATGGCTCATGGGCCTAGCCACTCTGCGGTATGTGGGATCTTCCCGGACCGGGGCATGAACCCGTGTCCCCTGCATCGGCAGGAGGACTCTCAACCACTGTGCCACCAGGGAAGCCCCCAAAATGTTATATTTTTATAGAGGTATTCTATCTGAATTGAAAAATATATACAGATTATCTCTTATGTACCTAATTCTTACAAGATGCCGCAACGATATGAAAAAATAAAAATAGCTTCAGGATGTTTAAAATCTATCTGGGAAGCCTAGACACAGGCATGAAAAGCGTATTAAGACCAGAGGGCGTGGCTTAGAAAGGGTCAAATGAGGAGTACAGGTGCGAAATGTTTCATGATTCCTTCGGAAGTTGTGCGCGAAAGCTGAGTTGGACCTCGATGGAGAGGATACATATGGGGACATGGAGGGAGAGGAGGAACTCAAGGGCATGCCAACGTATGTACAAACAGGAACAGCTACCTAATTAGCAGGTCCCAGTGCAAAATGAAAAGGTAGGGACCTCTGTTCAAATTATTAAGCATTTCAAGCTGCAACAGCAGAACATTAAGACAAGTGCAGCGCTCTCCAAGTGCAGGGCCTGTGAAGCTGCAGAGGTTACATGCCCATGAAGCTGGTCCCGGGTACAAATGAGGTGTCAGTGCCTTCTTGGGGGTGGTCTGTATGCTTGTCTTTTGTTGAGAACTCTTCTCTGGAAATGGTTGAAAGGTGGAGTCCTACCCTCTATTAGGTAGAGAATCTGTTGCATAAGAAGCAGCCTGTGTGAGCCCTCGAGAATGAGAATGAGTTCTCTAGGTGAATAAACACTGGGAGAGGATGCTAAGGCCCACTAAGTTTGGAAAGCGAGAGGTCAAAGTTATACAAGAAGAGAGGTACTAGGGAAGAGAACTCCGAAGAAGTTTGAAGCCGAGGATCTTGGGGATCTGAGCCAAAGTGAAGTGGGAAGTCATTAAAGCTTCAGAGTAAGGAGTGAGATGTGAGCGTTAGAGGAGCTGAAGAACTGCGCTGGCAGTGAGGTCCTGTGAAGAGGAGGAAGCAGTGTGTGGGGGGCACAAGCAAAGAAACAGAGAAGTGTTTCCGACATGCAGGGTGTGTGAGGCCAGAGCAATAGGTGGAATTATGGGATCTTTTCTCGATGAGCAATTTACTCGGTGTGGAGAAATTTAGTTCAAAATAATCTGTGGACAAATATTGGAGAGTGGTAGACTCCGATGGAGACATGCCTGAAGTGGATGTGGATCAGCTGAAATGATTTTTTTTTTTTTTTTTTTTTTTTGTGTTACGCAGGCCTCTCACTGCTGTGGCCTCTCCCGTTGCGGAGCACAGGCTCCAGACGCGCAGGCTCAGCGGCCATGGCTCACGGGCCCAGCCGCTCTGCGGCATGTGGGATCTTCCCGGACCAGGGCATGAACCCATGTCCCCTGCATTGGCAGGCGGACTCTCAACCACTGCGCCACCAGGGAAGCCCTGAAATGATTTTTTTAACATCAACATATTTGTAGAAACTCTTTTTTTCAGAGCTTTAAAAATGTAAGTTTTATTGGTGGGATTTATGCTTAGGGAGATAATATTTAATAAGAGAACTTGGAAATTAATGACTTTTGGGTAAACACAATTTTATAAGAGCATGTAAATGAGGTTTCTGTTTATTTTGTGAAGGACTGAAATTTAGTTTGACTTTGAAGAAAGTCTTTGAAAGGTGATATCTGAGATAATCATAAAAATACATTTCATTTTAGTTATTTTGAAGGGTTAAACAGCAAGATGTAAGGAGTAGTACAGATTTTAAATTTAGATAGTTCTGGTTGATCTTCAGAATGTAACTCTCTGTATTAGTTACCCTATTTGTAAAAGAGAAAAATGATAGCCTTCCATTTTGGTTTTGGGGTATGTGTGTGTTTGTTTTGCTTAGGATTAAAGGAAATGGCTTTATATAAAAAGCATAATTCCTAGTATAAAATAGATGCTCAATAAGTGTTTATTCCTTCTTTTTTTCTATATTAATTCTAATCTTCTTATCCTTAATTTTCCTTCTGGATTGTTCTCAAAAGGTTTTCAGTAACCCTTTATATATTACGTATATAGATTTAGCTTTTCCACCTTAATAAAATCTTGAAATTTTTAGATTTATAACCGTTGTCAACTCAGTAGCCTTCACTGATACTCATCGTAGAGAGTAACCAGAGAACCTCTATTAGGTAAGATTAAAACTACACTTGACCTTTGAACAACAGGGGTTTTGAACTGCATCGGTCCACTTAAACATGGATTTTTTTTTTTTAACATCTTTATTGGAGTATAATTGCTTTACAATGGTGTGTTAGTTTCTGCTTTATAACAGAGTGAATCAGCTATACATATACATAGATCCCCATATCTCCTCCCTCTTGCATCTCCCTCCCACCCTCCCTATCCCACCCCTCTAGGTGGTCACAAAGCACCGAGCTGATCTCCCTGTGCTATGTGGCTGCTTCCCACTAGCTATCTGTTTTACATTTGGTAGTGTATATATGTCCATGCTACTCTCTTACTTCATCCCAGCTTACCCTTCCCCCTCCCCGTGTCCTCAAGTCCATTCTCTACGTCTGCATCTTTATTCCTGCCCTGCCCCTAGGTTCTTTAGAACCATTTTTTTTTTTTTTTTTAGATTCCATATATATGTGTTAGCATACAGTATTTGTTTTGAACAGGGGTTTTGGACTTCATAGGTCCACTTAAACATGGAGTTTTCTCAATAGTAAATACCCCAGTACAAAATGATCTGTAGTTGGTTGAATTGCGGAGGGTCTAATATCAATTATACATGGATTTTCCACTGTGCATAGGGTCGGTGCTCCTATGTTGTTCAAGCGTCAACTGTATTAGACATTTAAAACAATTCACCATAATTAAATTATAAGAGGTCTTAAAGCTAAACCTGTTCAGTCCTCTCATATATAGATAAATACACCAAGTTCTGGAAAGGTAAAGGAAAGTGATTTGGGGAAAAAAAAGGATTTGGTTAGCAACTGAATTACATTCCTTGGAGGTCTGTGAACTGATGCTCATCACCCTCAGATAGAACCTCACACACAGGGATGAGGTGAGAGGAAAAGGGAGCAGCTCTGTCCTCACTGTCTTTCCAGTTGCAAAATCTGGTGTTGGGGGAAAAAAAATTGAATATTCAATAGACATCAAGTTGAGACACTGAAAATGCTGTGAGAATCACCTTTATATATTTCATTTCTGAATATGGCTGAAACTACGGACACAATGGAGATATATAATTATCATGTGTGACCTTTATTATTAATAAATGCACTGGGTTCTTTGGTTAATGAAAACTTTTAAAAATGCCTAATTGGGTTATATTTTTCATCTTATAGAATCCTGGTGAAATATTTATTATTTTGCGAGATGAAGTAATTGGTGATTCTGTGGAGGTTGAATTTATGTCAAATAGTAAATGCATTAGAACACGGCCAGCCCTCTGGAATAAGACAGTCTGGTGTATGAAAGCTTTAGGTAAGAAATTTTTTTTATGCTTTAATAAATATAAAACATCATTCTGAGTTTCTTTCAATAAATTTATGGTAAGTGATTTCAGTTCCCTACAGAAACTAATATTGTTCTGCAGGTGTTTCCTGTGTTTAGCTTTCACATACCCAAGGCTGTTATTATTAAACTGGATTCGCAAAAGCACGAATGTGTAAATTATGAGAACTTAGTTTGTGTACCATGTGGTAAAATGACAGCCAGTAACATCACATACTTTATGTCAGCAGAGTGTACTTTAATGTGTCAGCTATTAAATATGGAACTAAAATTATTTGCTTTATTGTAACAGGATTAGCAGACTTTTGGATTTTCATTCATGATTTTCTTTTTTCTTCTTTACTTTTTTTGCCATGCAAAAAAAGTATATTTTTTGAGTTTATTTTTGCTTTGGAAAGCATAGTTCTTTTTCACTATTTTATCATCATGGTACCATTTCTATATACAATCTTCCCTCTTTTCCTTATTTAAATTATGAACCTAACCATTTTATTATCCAACTTTGCTTCAGCATGATAAATTGCATTGGATTTAAAGTTCCAGATGGAATAGACACACTTGCTGTGATAACTATACTAAAATCAAAATTTAATATATTAATTTCTGAATGTTTTGATATAAATGTAGGACTACTTGGTTTTTGAATTTATGATGTCCTGTTATAATTAGAGAATAAAATTACCTAACTTTATAAGTGTGAATTTCATAAAATATTTTAAAGTACAAAGATATTCAATCTTATTATAAATTTGGAAGTGTAGTAAAAAATACTTAAAATTAAAGAGTATATCAAATGCATCCGGAGCTCTTTTGTTTTCTTTTTAGAGTGTAGCTATAACGAAACCCATTTACAGGGCATTTACAAATCTTTTCTGTTGTGTTGTGTAAAACATGTGTCCCCTCTATGGATTTCCTTGCACAGCGTAGGTCAGACTTGGATTATAGAAAGGAAAGACTTTACACCAACCATTTATAAACATCTTAGACACTGCTTCCTGTCATGGACAAGGATATGCAGAAGTGAGATGAGAAATAATTCTTTCTGTTTCTTTGCCTTTTCTTCCAAAGCCCCTTACTTCCTTATGCCACATTTTTAAATGATTTAATGAGCAGTAATTTCTAACTAATTAGTTTAGAAGTTAAACTAAATCTAGTTAGACTAAATCACTACAGAAAAATCAATATTACAAATTAAGAAGTACTTAGATAATACTTCCCAAGTAGCAAATCAAAATGTCAAGTAAAATTGTTCACATTAAGATTTTATGTTCAGTTTACCTAGTAGCTAAGAGCAGCGCAAAGAATAAAATGTCAAAGTTCACATGTTTTTCAGAAGAGGAGGAAACTGTACCTCCAAATTTTCCAATATATACCAGGCCATAATATTATCCATGTGGTTGAACAGCAAATTTGTAGTAAAAATAAACCAACCAACCAACCATTATTTACCAGTTATGCTAATTAAACCTTTCCAACTCTTTTTTTCAACTGGTGCATTCTCTAAGTTAATGATAGATTATCTTACAAAACGTTGGCTGCTACGTAGCAATATACAGGATAGTTCCATGAATAATTATGGGAATACGTATGGGACATGCCTCAGCAGGAACGGTCTTACTTTCTCTGCCTCAAGGCACAGTTTCTTGAAGTTTTTTGAACCCTAGCCAGAACTACATTTTACATTATGACCCAGTACATATGTATGAAAACATAATGAAAACAAAAGTTTTAAAAGCAATACTTAGACCGATGGTTTCAGCTCTGACATGTAAAGAGCTTGGAAGTTGCCACTCCCATTCTTACAACAAGAAAAAGCCGAACAAACTGAAAATCAGTGGCTTTTCTTGAAGTCATTGGAGAACTAAGGTTGTAGGGTAAACAACCATCCCAAAATCTGGAGAGAAAGGTAAATCAAGACTGACATCTAAGATCTGCTTACCTGGAGCAGAAGTCACTGGAGCCGTAAACTGGTAGGAGCACTTCAATGGTAATTCTGATGAATTGCTGGAAGCTGAGTGTGGACTAGCTTGAAAGTAAGAAACTCCCGGGGGCTGTAGTCTTAAGAGGCACCTATAATTTTGTGGAATTTACCACCAGGAACCCCATCAGGTTCACACAGTGAAGATCTGAGAAAGATCCCCTGAAGGGCTCTGCTAGATCAGAAGAAGACTCATGGTGAAATACTCCCAGTATGTTCTCCATAACAGAGGTCTACTTTTCAGGGGAGACCACTTTACCAGAGCCTCATCCCAGCTGAGGAAGGGCATCCATCCTGTTGTAACCCCCTCTAGCCCTCACGTCTCACTTAAGGTGGGGAAGGGAAAGCTATGCCACAGCAGAAACACTTGTGAAGGTCACAGCTGAAAGACACAGGCCCACTAAAAGACTGATTTAATCATAAGATTAGACTGCTTCCCCTTCCCCCAACCTGACCATCACCACAGCAGGGTTCCAGTGTAATGGCAGTGGCTTACAGTTGAAAGTATGCAAGATGCAGAATCTTTCTAAGGAGGAGTACTTAGGGAAGCACAAAGTCAGGAGGGAAGACAAGGACAAGGACAGTAGAGGAATTTGAAGACTCTGGTACCCACAGCTACAGCAAACAGTAAATACAGCCTAACTTCTACACAGATTACTCTCAATACACACTTACCTGTTTCATTTCTTACATCTGATACAGCATGTCTGGTTTTCAACAAAAAAGTTACAAAGCATGCCAAGGAGCCAGGAAAAAACATAGTCTAGAGAGATAAAACACACATCACACCAGACAGATGTGACACAGATGTTGGAATTATTAGACAGGGAATTTTATATAACTATGATTAATATGTTAAGGGCTATAATGAAGAAGTAGACAACATGCAGGAACATTTGGGTAATATAAGTAGAGGGAAAGATATTTTATTTCTTTTCATTTTTTCAGTGTTAGAACCTACTAAGTTGATGTCGTGACGAATTAATGGGTCACAAACCACAGCTGGAGAAACTACTCTTTGGAACCGCACTGCCCAATATGTTAGCCATTGGCCACATCTGGTTATTTAAACTTCGTTATAATTCAATGAAATTTAAAATTCAGTTGCAGTATCCATATTTTAGTTGCTTCATTGGAACATATCCAATGAACATATCTCAGGAAGTTTGATTGGGCAGGACTGACCGTACAATAGAGTTCCTTTTGCTCTACACCAATTACGGAGGAAGAGGGAGTGCCCAGTGTGCTCTTCGAGGCTAGTGATCTGTGCAGAATCCGCAGTGTAGTTAAGGAAACACTTAACTGGTGGCCAAGAGGGCTGTTTTTATTCTGTATTGAACCATTTACTGGGTAACTTTAGACAAGTCTCTTGATCTTTCTGTGCCTCAGTTTTCTTATTGATAAAATAGCTTCTCAACTTACATTTTAAGTCCTCCTTTATAGGATGTTTGGAGATGAGGGAGACAATGTATAAGACAACACTGAACATCCAACTGAGGAACAAAGTGTCACTCTGTCCCTCTAGCAAATCCCTTAAACATGAGTGGCTTTTCTGGAATAACTCACATTCAGCTTCTGAATGGGGGGGTGATAAACCATTTAAAAACTTCCTTCTCTTCCTTTTGGGGAAAAGAATTGAGGGGACCATCTTTCTCTATAAATACTATACTCCTCGTATTGCCCCCTCTCTCCTCCTGGTCTTCTATTTACATCTCTTGATATAAAATTTGTCCCCTTTCATTCTTGGGCAGTCATGCTTAGGAGCATTCCTAATTCTATTCATCTCATGTATAGTCCCTGTACCCAGTGGTGACTTCCAGGACAGGAAATGATCTCAGTCAGTATCTCAGACCATCTAATAATAGTCTATAAAGATTTAAGCCTTTAAAAATTTTTTGTGCTACTTCTTTGAATACCAAATTAAAATGGAGGATCTAACCCTAAAGTGGAAACATACCAGGGACCCTTCCCCACTCTCAGGGTTCTTTGGAAGAATGTTGATGCCTCAGGTTCAGGAGATGGCCTCCATCTGTCAGTCTCTTTCCAGTCTAGGAAAACTGCTCATGTGACTTCATTTCTGATCACCTGGCTTGTGGCTCAATCAGTCACATTACTTAAAATGTGGTTTGCTCTCTGTAAATGTTCTCTTGTGCTATACCCAGAGCTTCCTGTACTGAGTCTAGCTGGTGTTGAGGGCTGGTATGGCAACTTCACAGTACTGTCCCAGATGCAGGCTTATTTCTAGTCATCATTCCATAGTCCCTAGGGTGTGGTCATAATCATCATGGAACAAGATGACCTCTAAGCCTCTTGCTATCACACCCTATATTCCAAGCAATGTGATGAAGCAAGGTGTGCTGGAACCATTGCATTTCAGGTTGCAAAATGCCATTCTACACATCTCTTCCCTACTTCACATTCAGTGATATTCCCTTGTGCACTAGTATTCTTGGGCTGCCATAATAAAATACCACAGACTGGATGGTGGCCACCTTCTTCCTCTGTCCTCACATGGCCTTTTCTCTGTGCACATGCACTTCTGGTGTCTCTTCTCATAAATCCTTATTAGATAAGGGCCCCATCATTATGACCTCAATTTAACCTTAATTACCTCCTTAAAGGGCTTATCTCCAGATACAGTCACATTGGGGGTTAAGGCTTCAGCATATGAATTTGGGGGAAACAAAATTCTGTCCGTAACACCTTGGTAGCTTGAAATTGGCCATGGTGGGAATATTTATACCACAGAAGTTGGCAAAACTATGTGTAGAAAAAAAAGCATCAGTGCTTTTTTTTTTTCTTTCTGAGAGTCCATTTATCAGCACACCACTGGGATAAAGAAATGGAGAGGGCCTCATTAAACTAAAAAGGTCTCTGTAAGACATATCTGCTGATATTTCATTAGTCAGAACTTAATCCCAAGGTCATATATAGCTGAAAGGAAGAATAGAAAATCTGGTCTTTTTAGTTGATCAGCAACGTGCCTAGCAAGAAATAAAATCAGAATTCTGTTTCTAAAAGGAAGACATCGGGGTAGGCAACTAGCATTTTCTGTTAGAGAAGGGTACCCCTCTAAGACCAACTAGAATTCTTTACTTCTTTGGAGACCTCCTCTTAACCATTATAAATAAGTGTGTATGTGTGTGTGTTAATAGACTTTCAGCATTGAGGTATATCAAATACTCTGAGGTCTTCTTCTTATAGTTCTCAGAACTCAAAATCTTCTCTACTCAACCCAACATTTTGCCATACTAATATACTTTTGTTTTTTTTTGTGTTTTTTTTTGTGTTTTTTTTTTGCGGTATGTGGGCCTCTCACTGTTGTGGCCCCTCGCGCTGTAGAGCACAGGCTCTGGACGCGCAGGCCCAGTGGCCAAGGCTCACGGGCCCAGCCGCTCCGCGGCACGTGGGATCCTCCCAGACCGGGGCACGAACCCGTGTCTCCTGCATCGGCAGCCAGACTCCCAACCACTGCGCCACCAGGGAAGCCCATACTAATATACTTTTTAAATGCGTGTCTCTTTTGAGCTTGGTAACAATTCAAAGAAAAACAAAATTATGTTAAAGTACAATTATGCTGACCAGGATATCAGGAATAAATAAGTTTATTCTCATGTTAACTTTTAAAGAAATTAGAATATTTTAAGTGTCCTATATCAAAGAAGTCCCAAGCAAATATTCTCACCATATATCTTTCATGATTTATCACCTGACTTTCTTTCAGAAGGTTAACATCCCATCATAAAACTCCTAATCTCTTTTCTGATAAACAAAGTCAATATTTTCTTTCAAAATCATCTTTATGAAATCTACTGAAATTGACTTCATTTCACTCCAGTAACTCCAGAACCCCCTTTACTATGTGCACACAGCTGTAGCTGATGAGGTGTACTTTACAACTTTCAGTTTTTTTGAGATTTCTCTTACATTCTCTATTGGATGAATACTTACTTTTGGAAGAGAGAACTTTTCTACATATATTTTCTTTATAATACAGGTTAAGTGTCTAGTCAAGCAATATGAGAGGAGGAAATTTTAGCTTCTTGATCTAGTTAAATATAAGATTGTTATGTTGGCTTTAAATTTTCCTGAGCAATATTATAAGAGGTCCTTTATCCTCTTCAGAAGATAAAGTAAAATTAATGCTTAAACCTTAAGAACTTTTAAATATTCAACATTTCATCAGGTGGTTTCATCAGGTGGCTTGCACTTAATGGCTTATTCCAAACCCCAGATGTTTGCATGACAATTTTCCAGGAGAATTTGGAAATATCTCTGTGACAAAGAGTGAAAGTTTTTAAAGTGTGTTCTGTGAATGAATTTAAAGAGCTAAATTTTGTTTAATTTTGTTACAATAAAACACAACCTTTCCATTGAAGTGATTATTTAGTGTTATTCTTTCATAGAGAGTACGCACAACAGTCTCAGGTAACTTTAACTTTCTTGATGTGTTACAGCAAAATTTACAATGGGGTGTATCAGTCACCTTGAACAACTAATTCACAAAAAGGATGAATGGATGGGGTAAATAGTACTTAAATAACAGGGCATTAAACCTTGCCTTCCCAAGGGTTTTTCATTGTTATCAATTGAATAAAAGTTCTGTAATTTCAATCAACTCTACTCTTTCTTTTTCCAAACAATTCTAAGAAACTTTCCTGTAATTAATGGGAACTTTCTTCCTCAGATTAATAACAAATACTTAACTTTTAATGAATGACTTTACTGTTGTAAATTCAAAGTATTATGTAGATATGATTATAGATTACTCCAAAAAAATGGAGGTTAGAAGATAAGGAGAAAAGATTTAGTGTTTTGCTTTTATTATAATTTTCACATACGTTTTAATCCTTTAAGTTTTTTTTAAACAATGAAGTGCAAAATTACATATTCTGTTTTGTGGTTTCTAACTACTAAGGATAAAAAAAGAAAACAATTAAGTGTTAAAAGCTAGTAAAATTGTTATGAATTCTTAAAGCCTGACTTCATATTCTCTAAGAGATATAATACTGTGGTACATGCATTTATAGACTCAGTTCCTAACTCTCTGTTTGTGTTTTATAAGATTTTCCTGCTGGCTCTGTCAATGTCAATGTCTACTGTGATGGAATCATTAAGGCCACAGCAGAGATTAAATACTATTCAACCCCAAAGGCTATGAAATGCCTATTGGGAGCGGCAGGTCCAGGAGATGGTGTATACCAGGTAAGTCGATCTTTCCCTGAAGTCGACAATAAACTAAAGAGCTAATGTGGAATAAACGAATGCATACTTTGGTATAAAGTCTGAATGTTGGTTGAATAAGAATGAATTACTGATCATTAGGAAAAGAAGAAATTGACCTATGTGATGCAGAGATGTAGATGAATTAGTCTGTGTAAGTCAAGTCATTCCAGATAATGTCATTGGGAGACAGGTTATCCATTACAAAATAGCTGTTGTCACGGGCTCATTTTCAAGCTGTCGCGGACCAGATAAAGACAGACAGAAGGATTAAAGAGAACTCTTAAACAGTGAATTTCCTCTTTATCCAGATGTGGGCAAATACAAGATGAAAGAAGGTTTGAGGTTAAGGACTCAGAAAAAAACAAGAATACCACCAAAAAGGAAGTGTGTGGTGTTAATCTAGAAATTGTTATTTTCATGAGGAAATTTCCAAGCTCAGTGTATGTTTTTATTAGTTTCATTTATCATTGTTGTCTGACAGTGAAAGTTATTCCTTTAAATTAACAACATTTATTTGGAATTCCAGAAATGCTAAACTTTTCTGGGAACTCTGCAAAGTGGCATTGCAGGTTTTTTTCTCTAGTGTGACAAAGTAGTACTCAGCAAGGATGACTTGGTGAGAAGTTTCTAGTCCTCTCAAAGGCCCTTAGTTTGGACATTCTCCAGTGAGTGATAGATGATGTGAGTGCCCTGCCCTAAGGGACTCACGGACTTAGAATGTAAAAAGTGCATTTTGATTGACTGTAAGCCATTAGTTTAATTTCTGAATTCTGTTTTATTTTTTGTTACCTGACCTACTTTCAGTGGAGAGAAAGCTTGCTTAATGTGGAACTTCTTCATGTGCTTATTACATCAGATTTTCAGAGTGAAATAAATGTCATTTCTTTTAATAGCTGCTTGATAATTAGAATTATAACTTTGCTTAATTGCCTTAGTTTTTCTGTGGGCAGAGGAGGAGACCAGAGGAGAGGCAAAGAAAGAGGTAGTTGAATTGAACATGCGATCTTCAGATTTACCACAAAACACTCCATAAGATTTGTAACAAAACCATCAATAATAGGATGTTGACAGGTTGTCATGAAGCCTTACTGATTAAACCAGTTGGGAATTGGAGGCTTTGTTATTTATTTTGTGTGACACATTTTTCTATTAGAGTTCTCCTTTATGAATGATACATTTTAGAACAATGGAACAGGTAAAAATGTCTTAGAGAAGGACAGGGAGTAAAATACCATTTGTCAAACTGAGGAGTCTGAGGACATTTGACAAAATATCTATACTGTAACTGCAAAGTAAGAATAAAAGTAACAGCTTGAAATACAGATCGTTTCATTTTCCTGTGACACGTCTACCTTATCCTCTACTTAAAAAACTTTATTCACTACATAAAGACTAATAACAGCATTATATTGCATTATCAGTATTCAGTCAACATAGAAGTAAAGTAGTCCCCAAAACACATTTTTGTGTTGGTTTTGCCTTTGGGGAGGAAAAAAACTTTGTTTATAGTGAAAATTAAATGTAATTTTTGACTCAGTTTTTCAGAATGTTGTAATATGCAAGTTATGATTTCTTCTACAGCTTTGAGTGAATAAAAACTTTTCTGAGTAGTTTTTAGGTAACTAGAAAATGCTCTGTTTCATTTTTACCCTCTGTCAGAAATGAGAGGTGAGGAATGGTTTCTCCCCTCCACTGAGCCTTGGTGCCTATAGTGAAAGGAAGATTGTTGGACAGTCACAGGTTAATTCAGACTTGTACTCTCAGGAAAGAGGCACTTCAAACCTGAGGTTTGAGTATGGAGAGGTAGAATTATTCTAAGTTGGTGACAGCAGACCACAGCTTGGTAAGATGCATTAAGAGATTTGGTTTAATATATACAATTTAAGATGGGTTTAGAGGTTTTGCTATTGTCATGAGGGGACCTACACATATTGTGGAATTAGATTAAACAAATTCTGAGTCTGAGATCTCAGACCCGGCAGAGCTACACCATCACAATCCTGACACATGGAAGAGGCTGCAGTTCACTCAGTCTCCATCACATCTTGGACTAGGTATGACACGGGGTTCGTCTCATCCACTGGCATCTGGACCACATGAGGTATCCCTACCTTGAATTTACCAAGATGGTGAAAATCGGACTCCACTCTTGATTAAAAAGAAGGATCTGGGCTTCCCTGGTGACGCAGTGGTTGAGAGTCCACCTGCCGATGCAGGGGACGCGGGTTCGTGCCCTGGTCTGGGACGATCCCACCGGAGCCTGTGCTCTGCAACGGGAGAGGCCACAACAGTGAGAGGCCCGCGTACCGCAAAAAAAAAAAAAAAAAAAAAGAAGGATCTGCAGGGACACAAAGTAACCTTGTTGTATTTTAGGGTTACTTGCCCTCAACGGTGGTGTCCCAGCCCACCGTGTGCTTCTCCTTGTTGACATTTGGTTGTTCCTTTGACATTTGGCTTTGCTCTCGTGTACATTACATTTTAAAAGTTGTGTAAAAAGCTGTGCTTTTCCTCTCCAGCATACAACACTGCAGCAATTGTTTCCTTCATGTGCTTCTCCTACTACTTTAATTGGGCGATTTGGATATGTTGCACATAGTCCGCTGAACATTTCTATTCAAAGAACAGTGTGTGTTGTAATTTTATTCACCATAGTTATTGTGTATTTGTCAGGACATATACCAGCAGATTTTTTTTTTTTTTTTTTTTTTTTTTTTTTGCGGTACGCGGACCTCTCACTGTTGTGGCCTCTCCCGTTGCAGAGCACAGGCTCCGGACGCGCAGGCTCAGCGGCCATGGCTCATGGGCCCAGCCGCTCCGCAACATGTGGGATCTTCCCAGACTGGGGCACGAACCCGTGTCCCCTGCATCAGCAGGCGGACTCTCAACCACTGCACCACCAGGGAAGCCCTCTTAGTTTATTTTTAATGATGTCTATTAGGTTTTAGAAGATTTTACCTAAACCAGCTTAATTATCTAACTGCTTCCTAAATTATTTCGTCTTTTTTGGATAGATACTAAATCCTAGCTCATAGCCTCAAAAAGGTAGAATTTCCAGAGCCTCATCTAGAACAGTGAATTCAAATGAAAAAATACAAAGCCCAATTTGGGAAGATATTAGAATTCAAGTACTAGTGTTAGAAAAACTAGTAACTCCTGTTTGACTGAGATAATTAAAACCTTTGAGACTTCCATCTTATTTACAAAAGAGTCTAGGGGCAACAATAAAGTTAACTTTGTATAGGAAAAACTAGATACAATATAAAAACCAAATTAGGTCAGAATGCTAAAAGAACATAGCAATTATTGATCAAAGCATTAGGATCCTATTTATTAAAAGAGTTTTTGAAATGGTACCATATAATTTTTATTAGTTGTGTTTTGTATTAGTAAAAAGGTATATTGTGTTGCATGTATTTGTCATCTTGCATATTTTACTTTATACCTGTTGAAATCTTATTTTCACCTTCATGTTAGGTGCACATCATTGCCAGCTTTCACTAAATTGTATGAATTATTCGATCTTTGCTTTACCGCCTGCGAATATTTAATACACTGTGAAACCAGATGGGATTGGGGTGAGGGAAGGTATGAACTAAGGGAACTCTCACATCATGAGGAATTTCCCAGTTTTTTATTAGTTCCCTTAAAGGTTAGTTTCTTCAAGAGGTTATCTCCCTGAAAGAGTTCTTCAGAAGATTCTTCCTACTGAGAGATACTGGGAACTCCCCAGCCTTTCAGCAGTTTTTTTTCAGGTCCTTGCCTCGCTCTAAAGATTGATGGACACACAAAGCTTCAGGGTCATAAATCTTTTCCAACACTGACTCCCTACCATAGCATGCCTCCTTGTCTCCTTAACTCTCTCCATGGTTCCTATGTTCTAGCCATCCAGGACTGTTCCTTCTTTTATCAGTAGAACATGTTAAGCCATTTGCTCCCTGCTGCCCCGTCTAGAAGGCATGGGCATTGTGTTTTTCATCTTTGCGTACCCAGTTTCTTCACATAGTTATCGTTCCCGATATATACGACCCAACTGATAATTATTGCGTAAAAAATAGGAAAACAGTGATTGCTGTTTTTTTTCCAGTGCTATTTGAAAAAATAAGTGAAAAACTATAGTATAGGTATATAAATAAGAGAGAAATGAAAACTGTCCTTTTAAAATACACTGTTATTTATTTATAAAATTGAATAACTGAATCTGATGCTTATGAAAGTAAGGAACTCTCAGAGGTTCATGATACTAGAAAAATGAAAAATTTGTGCTATAATTTGATTCTTCATACCCTACCTCAGTCATGAACTCCATGTTAATATACTTCATTACCAACTTTTCACAGCTGTAAAGAGCTGTTAAAGGTAAGATCCAGACTTACCTTTCTTTAGAATATTAAAGAAATGTTTATTACTCAAATATGCTTAAGATCTTACCTCTCTTTCAAAAGGCTGTTTATCATCTTTCCTTTTTCTTACTGGAAAGTGGCAGTGCAGCATAAGAGAAATAGTTCTGGATAGGGCAGGAACAGGACTAGGGTTCTTTCATTGAGTTAGCAGCCACTTCATGAGAGCCCACTTTCCTTAGTGCTAAAGGAATTTCCTCATGTGAACAATGAAGAAGCTAGAGGATATAATCTCCAAGGTCATTTCCAACTCAAGTATTCCATAATTGTAAGCCAAGAGAAAAAAATTACTTAGATTATGAATTATGACCATTCTTGTTGAGAGGACTGACTTGCATCCATGGGCTCTCCATGTAGCCTTTATTTCCATTTTATTTTGCTTACTCTTAATTCTTCCCCCAGAGAAGAAGAAAGTGATTTGAGTTTCATGTACCTTTGATTGGTTTTTTAACTTGTTTTATATTTCTGATCAAAGATTTATAATCAGACAAAAAACAGTCTAATAAAATGCAATCTAGAGATTTATTTCTGGATTCATTTTTCATATTGCTTGTGCTCCTAATTAGATTGGACCAATAAGAATAAGGCAAATCTATTGAAGCTTTATTTTACTGATAAAACAAGCAACATTTCCTTTGTGCTATGTCTCTTTTATGCTAGGTCAAGCAACAGTTAACGATGCCTGATTGGGATAGTTCAGACTTAATGATTATACTCACCACAGTTACAAATCATTGACTCAAACAGGAACACACAACGTAGTACACTCATCCATTTATTTAGAGAAAAACAAATAAATTAGTTAACTTTAACAGCGGATATAACAGCTATTATGAGAAAAAAAATAAATATTTCTGAGTGCAGAAATAGCCATTAACTTAGCCATTGACATAACTATACTGTTGTTTCTCTACAATTCTTATCTTATAAGCCATCTCAGTCCATTTTCATAGTTATTGGTCCCATATGTTTTCATTTATGTTTAGCTACTGCTTAGAGTGTATTTTATTAATGATTTCTTGTTCTTCCAAACTGAAGCATCTCTCTTGCTCCTTACATTTCCCTCTCTTCCTGTCCCTGGGGCTGGCTTTGACTGCCCTTTGCGGAGGATGTCTGTGTGCTGGTGTGAGTGCTACATATAACCACCCCCATCCAAGAGCAGCCTTGTGCTTTTACTATACAGTTCTTTAGCGCATCCAGATCTTCAACCATAAGGAATATTTTTAAACAATCCTGAAAACAAAGCACAAAACACAGTTAACAGTGCTCACTCATAAGAAGATAGGAACAAACCCCAAATCATCAATAACCCTTTGGAAATTAGAAAACTAAAAAACCTTGTGGCAAAATGTGTTTGTTTGCATTTTCTAAAAGTCATTATGCATTCTTGTGGGTCTCTTTACTAAATAGTATCAACAATAAGATAAAGAAATAAAGTGGAATATAATTTGGGAAGTCTAAATTGTGTTTAGCATTCATGAAATATGCTTCTACACTAAACTGTATCAAGACAAAGGAAATGAAGTAAAGTAAATCTTTGACAAGTAAAATTCAACTTCTGAGAATTTATTATTTGTTTCCAGAGATCAGCCATTTAGTGTCATTAACCTTATTAAATAGCAACACACAAACAAATATATGTCAATTATGCTCAAGTCCCTTCCAGCAAATCCAATGAACAATTTTTCATTCAATTTAACTTGACTTTTCAGCCACAATTAACGCCATTGACCAAACTCACTTTTTTGATATAATCTTTTTTCTTAGCTTCTAGGAAGACATATGTTCCTGGTTTTCTTCCTACATCCTTCACCTTTCCTTTTCAATATCCTTTGCAATCTCTTCTTTCTAGATCTAGAAAATAAAAATTTAAATGTATTCAGTTTTGATTCTTAGATACCCTTCTTTTTTTGATAGACATTTCCTCTGCAGGTTATCTCATTGACCTATGAGGTATACTCAAAATGTGGATTTCCTTTAAGCCCATCTCTCACTGTTCTCTAACTCATGAAATGCATCATCATCAATCTAGTTTAAAAGCCAGAAACACAAGTGTCTCCTCATACCTTGTACTCTCTCGCCCTATAAATTCAATCAATTACTAAGCCATATCAGTTTTACTTACTAAATATTGCTCACTTCTCTCCATATCTCTCCAGTTCTGACACTTTAGTCTACATTTTCCTCTTGCCTATACTGCTAGGCTAGCCTCCTAACTGGTCCCCTACTGTAGGTTTTTGCACACACCCTAAAGTCCCTGGTCTGTGAGGTTATTTTAAAAAGAAAGACCTCAGCATGTAATTCTCCTGCTCAAATACTTCAACAGATTCCAATTGTTGTATGGATTAAAAATCTTTAACATGAACAATATGGCCTTGCTGTCACTGTCCCCCCTCTTTCTCCATCCAGCTTAATCTTAATCCTCTGCCTCACCTCTGCATTCCAGGAACGCTGGTCTGCTTTACTTCCTGAACTTTTCCTTCCCAATCTCCTACACCAGGGCCTTTATATGTGCTCCTCTCTCTAACTGAAACACTCTTCCTGTCCGCCTTCCCTAGCACTATCTTCATCTAATTAATTCTAACTCCAAGTTTTAACCCAGCATCTCTACCTCAGTGGAGCCTGCCCTGATCCATACTTCTCCCTGCATATCTCTTTGTAATACCAATCACATTCTAATTTGACATCTCTGTGTGTGATATTTCTCAAATTACCTCTCATTATCTGCCTCTCATTAGACTCCAAGGTCAATAAGGGCAGAGATGCTATCTATTTAGTTCCCCATTTCATGTCCAGAACCAAGAACACTGCCAGACACATTGGCTGCTCAATACGTATTTTGTTGGGTGAAAGTATATCACACATTAAGTTTCCCACCCAACCTCAAGTGATCCATCTGTCAGAGACCCTTGTTCCAACAGCCACTGGCTTCCTGATAACATAGGCACAGCCCTCTTGGAGAAGGTTATTGAGCTATTGCATAAAGCAGTGCTGCTTTTGACTGAAGTAGAAAGAGCTGGGCAAAGAAGGGAAGGACAACAAAGGAAAAAAAAACAAATATAAAACGATGAGACTATTTCTGTTGTCTGTCTTGGAAACTAGCATCTAAAACAACCCAAAAGAATAATTTCCAAAAATTTTCAAAAAATCATTGCATCATTTAGAGAAGGCTTCTTTGAAAGATATTTCTTTGAATATGCTAGTACACTATTTGTTTTAAAACTGCCTTAATTTATTACATATTAGCAGTAAGTTGTTACAAAATAGGTGTTAGAGGGAGGTAAGGGTAAGAAAAGACATAGTTCTTATGGTTGCTCTATCTAATGCCTGCCATAGAAAAGCTTTGCTTTTCGTTTGTTTCTTTCTTTGTTTCATCATTAATGTCATTAAATGTCTCCATTAGAGAATCTGTTCAAGTTTAGTCATTAAATTTTTGAGACTTTTTGACATTTTTTGAGGGGGGTGCGGGTGGGGTCCAGTTGAAAATTTCAGCACAGTCAAGCTTCAGTCAGTGGTCTAGAAGAGTGTTTTTCTTTTTTTTTTTTAACTTTTATCAATTGCCTTTGCATAATTATGATGTTTATGCATTTTGCATTGTTGATGGAGATGGCAGAAATTGCTAATTGTTCCCTAGTGTTTCTTTTTCCTTTCTTACATGGCGATATAATTTTTATCTGGGCACGTGTCCACCCAGGTAATTATTGCACTTTCTGACTCCCTTGCAGCTAGGTGTAGTCATATAACTAACTAATAGCCAATGGCATGTCAGTGGAAGTGATTTGTACAAATTTCTGATCATGTCCTTAAAAGAAGGGCGCAGTCATGCTCTCCCTCTCACTAACTTTTTCCTTTGTCTGGCTGCAGTGCTAACAAGGGAATGATGGATGAACCATCCAGAACCATGAAAATGGTATTACTAGTAAAACAAAATAGAGCCTGGATCCTGTGATCAGGGAGCCATGACATCAGCCCTGAACTGCCTCATTCCAGATTTTTATGTTAAAGAGAAATGGACATCTATCTTTCTTAAGCCTCTGGCATTTTGCGTCCCTGTATTACAATATAAAACCTACATTCTAACTAGTTTTAAAGATGTGTTACTTAATTTAAAAAATTAGAAAGAAAAAACAAACTAAATTATTTGTTCAGTCCATTCAAAGGCTAGTTTGGGGAGTGATTCTCCTCATGAATAGATATGCACTTTTCTAAATCACAATGATTACATTTCGTGAGTTATATCTGAGGGCTCACATCAAAGTATTCCAAGAAAAGGGAATTAAGATTTACTGGAGATTTTACATATTTACTCATTTAAACTCCTAAGTAATTCTGTCAGGTAAGTATTATTAAGGTCCCCAGCTAATGATTCCTGAGCAGGCATGTCAACACAGGTTTCTCAGATCTCAAAACATATTTTCTTCCTGTTATAATTACTTTCAAGTTATTTAAAGAGATTCTACAACTCTATGAACACCTAATCAATAATAAATATAAACTATTTGAAGGAAGTGTAAAATTGCATTGCTTTATATTCTTACATTTATTTTTGCAAATGTAGTCACAGACATGTTGAAATTCTAAGAACTGACTCACTCAAAACTTAGAAAAATTAATTTGACAAAGGAAAATATCCCTTTTATCTTAGCCCAATTTACTTACTTAGATTATTCTTTTACATTAACTGCTTGGAGTTGAATACTCATAAAGTAAAAAAGAAAGGCTTTTTATAACCCTAGAAAGTATTTGCTCTGCTCTCTGACCTATCATTCTCTTTACAAGCTGTAGGAGAAAATTGTGTTTAAGATAGTTTATGTAAACTATATATAAAATTCTCCTTTAAATGGCTATTTTGGCTCACTTTCATAGCACACATTATGAACAATGGAACAAATGAAGTTATTTTCTTATTTTTCTTTTACTGGTGAAACTTAAACAAGCATAGCAATTCATTATAATAAGAAAACCAAGATGTTTTTAGCTCAGCCATTGGCTTTCCTTTTAGATACCTGAAGGTAAAGAGTAAAATGCTATTTGATGGATTTTTGTCTCCTATTACGAACATTTCACAACCCTCCTGTGGTTATTTCACTGAAATCACTTCTCTTGTTAATCAAGATTCTTTACTATTATTGTATTTCTCCACCAGATTAAAAAAATAACTTAGTATTCTGTGGTCATCCCTATAGGTTTCTTCACCCAACATCAATATTTAAAAGTCCTTTTCCTTGCCTCACTCTACTATTGAAGCTGAGAAAGCCAGATTCTCACAACATTTTTAACCACCCATGCAGCTAGAGATGGTCATGTGAGACAGTTTTAGACAATGAGACCAAGGGAACATCTTTAGAGCTGTGGCTCACAATAGCCACCTTCCCCATTTTCCCTCCATCTGTGCCCCTTTTCTCCCTCTTTTGGCTAAATATGAATATGATGTTTGGAACTACAGTGTCCATTTTGAAACCATGGGACCACAATTTATTCTTTATTTTACTTAAATTCTATTTCAGATTTTATTCTTTCCTCCATGACTGGAATGTAGTATTGTGAAACGTAGTGTGTTTAGAATGTGAAGCCATAAGTTAAAAATCTACTTATTAGCTCTGCAATTTTGGCTGTAACTGATTTTTTGTACCGTGATTATAACATCTAAAAAAATAGGCATTTAAAAAATCTACCATTCAGGAATGTTATAGGAGATAAACTATATAAAACCTAATACATTATAAGTGCTTAACATGTGATAGTTATTATTATTACTTAAGATTCTTTGAGTCTATTTCATTGTATACATTTATCCTACACCTAAGATATACACCCTTTCACATCACTCCATGCATCTTAAATATCTCCCAGCTGCTTACATTACAGTGCTCTAAAATCCTTTTAAGGACAGTCTCTCAATGCTGTCATGCTCAAAAGGTGTCCACACCCCTCATCCAAGAAAGAGCAAATAAAACTTTGAAGGAGTGCTCTTATGTAAACAGCTATTCACCTCAAGGAATTCAGCTTTGTGTAATGAATATCTTCTGTTTTTTTCTGGTTTGTTTGTATTTAATTAAACTTTTAATTACTAGAAATTTTAGATTCACATGTATTTGTGAAACTTGTAGAAATAATAGAGAGAGATCGTGCATTTGGTAGTACGTTTGTACAAGGAATTTGTCCATTTCATCTGTGTCGAATTTATGTGTTTGGAGTTGTTCATAGTACTCCTTTATTATCCTTTTGATGTCTGCAGAGTCTCTAGTGGTATCTCTTATTTCATTCATGATATTTGTCATTTGTATGTTCTCTCCTTTTTCTTTGTCAGTCTTTCTGGACGTTTGTCAATTTTATTGATCTTTCAAAAAAATCAACTCTTCGTTACATTGATTTTTTTCTATTTTTATATTTTCAAGTTAATCGATTTCTACACTGTATTTATTATTTTCTTCTTTCTGCTTGCTTAGAATTTATTGTAATATTTTTCTAGATTCTTGAAATGCAAGCCTAGATAATTGGTTTGAGAATTTTTTCTCTTTTTTAATATATGTATTTTGTGCTATAAAATTTTCTCTCAGCCCTGCTTTAGCTGTGTTTCACAAATTTTTATATGTTATATTTCACTTTCATTGAGTTTAATCTACTTTTTCATTTCCTTTGAGATTTATTCTTTGATTCTGGATTATTTAGAAGTATTGTTTGCCTTCCAAATGTTTGGAGACTTCCCCATTATCTTTATGTTATGGATTTCTACTTTGATTTCATGTGGTCAGAAAACATTTATGATTTAAATTATTTTAAATTTGTTGAGATTTGTTTATATCCCAGGAGATGCTCTATCATCCTTTATGTTCCACAGGCACTTGGAGAGAATGCCTATTCTGCTATTGTTGGATGGAATGTTCTAAAAATGTTGTTTAGTTCCTTGTTGGTTAGATCATCAGATGATAGTGTATTGAGTTTGTCTATATTTGTGCTAATTTTCTGTCCATTTGTTCTATCCATTTTTGAAAGATATATTTATGTCTCCAACTGTAGTTATAAATTTGTCTATTTCTCCTATCAGTTCTGTCAGTTTTTACCTCACATATTTTTGCAGCTTTGGTGCATACACATTTAGGATTATTATGTCTTCTTGGTGGATTTATCCTTTTATCAGTATGTAATGTCTCTTTCTGTTTTTGGTAATCTTCTTTGCTACAATGTTTACTTTACCTAAAATTAATATAGCTACTCATGCTTTCCTTTATAATGATTCCATGATATATATTTTTTTATCCTTTCACAATATCTGTCCATACTGGTGATTTGAAGTAAGTTTCTTAAAGAGTGCGTGTAACTAGATCATGTTTTTAGTCCACTCTACAAATCACTGTCTTAATTGGTATGTTTAGACCATTTACATTTAATGTAATAATTGGTATGTTAGGGCTTTAGTCTGCCATTTTACTTTTTGGTTTTAGTTTGCTCTCTGCTTTTTATTTATCCAAGGTTTTTCTTGTCTTACTGTGTTTTACTTAAAATTTTTTTTAAGATTTCTATTTTGATTTATCTCTTGTGTTTTGAGTACATCTCTTTGCACGTCTCTTTTAGTGGTTGCTCTAGACAGTGTTATATATTCATAACTTATCACAGTCTACCTATATTGAAATCTCATCTCCCTTTCTTTCCCTCTACCCCTACCCCATTTATGATATATAAATGCCTTAGATATTCCATCTACATACATTTAGAACCACATCAGACAGTATTCTAGTTTTTGCTTCAAACACCAAACATAATTTAGAAAACTCAAGAGGAGAAGGAAAGCCTATTGTATTTACCTATTTTTTTAATTTACTGTGTTCTTTCTTCCTTACCCCTGTTCCATGATTCTTTTTTTTTTATCATACCCTTACTGTTTAGAGAACTTGTTTATTCCTTGTTTTAGGGTATATTTGCTGGCAACAAATTTCTTAAGTTTTCCTTCATCTGAGAATGTCCTAATTTCCCCTTCATTACTGAAGGATGTTTTTGCTAGGCATAAGACTTTTGGTTGAGTGTTCTTTTTCTTTTAGCACTTGACAAATACTGTGCCTCTTCTTTCCTACATCTATGGTTACTACTGTGTTTCTAATTGTTTTTACCCTGTAAGTAAGGTTTTTGTTTCTCTCTCCCTTATTTCAAATTTTTTTCTTTGTCCTTAATTGTTGAAGTAACTTATGATGTCTCTCAGCATGTGATGCTTTGGGTTTAACCTGTTTGTGGTTTGCTCAGTTTCTTGAATCTATATGTTTGTCTCTTGCTAAATTCAGGATGTCTTCAGTCATTATTTCTTTGTGCACTTTTTCATCCCTACCCTCTTTCTCCTCTCCTCCTGGGATTCTAAATTACATGAATGTTAAATTTTTTGTTATACTGTCACAAGTACCTCACACGCTATTTTTTTTTCAGTCTATTTTCTCTCTGTTGTACAAGTTGAGTATTTTTTATTGTTCTAGCTTTAAGTTTACTGATTCTTTCCTCTATCCTTTCCATTCTGCTGTTGAGCCCATCCACTGAGGTTTTATTTTGATTATTACATTTTTCAGTTCTAAAATTTCAAATTGGTTGTTTTTTATACCTTCTATTTCCTTGTTGAGGCTTTCTATTTCCTTGCTGAGACCTTCTATTTTTTATTTATTTCAAGAATGAGTGTTATTGCTTGTTGAAACATTTTTATCATGGCTGTTTTAAAATCTTTGTCAGATAATTACAAAATTCTTCTCATCTGGTGTTGGCATTTATTCATTGTCTCTTTTCATTTAGTTAAGAGATCTTTCTGATTCTTGTTTCTTGTATGATAATGGATTTCCTATTGAAATCTGACCATTTCCATTGTATTTAAGGAGAAGAAAAGGAGAAAGTGTAACTCTTCCATCTTCCCAGAAGTAAAAGTCCATAATTCTAATATCTTTTAAAATAAATATTTTATGTATTTTTCTCTTTTAGGAAGAAATACTCATTATAATAAAGTTACTTATAGAAATAAGTATATAACATCTTCATATTCAAATAAAATTGTGATCTATAAATATATATGCAAATTACTTTTTAAGTATATTCATCAATCCCACATTCCATCACAGAGCACTGAAAAAATTCCCTTGGAAAAAGTCATATGTTTACTTCATTATTTTGTAATTATTATTCTATTTAATTTTTTTGTCTATTTCATATATTAGTTCTTCTGCTTTCTTTTTCTCATATTCTTGTTAAATGTAGATCTATGTGTGCATGCTTATGTATATATGTTTATATTATTTATATATATTTAATTTTTCCTAAAACCAAACAGTATTGCCAATATAATTTTATCATTTTATTCTGCTCTTATTTTTGTATCAAGTTGCTCATTTATAACTAATGTCTTAGGTTGGCTGTGAATTTTTGCTGAACAAATATTAAACTACTCCATTTTAATTTTTCTGCTTGGAGAACAGTTGTGCCAACCTCATCAAGTATTCTTAGGGTTGCACAATTTATTTTAAGGAGAGAAAAATTTATGGCATTTTCCAATTTCGATGCCAGTGTTTAGAAATGATGCCTATTTTCATCTTTGAAATTTAAAAAGAAGCATAACTACTCAAATCAGGTTTTTCTAGTTAGGGTATCTTCTGGGGAGAAATTTTTTTGGGATTATGTTAGTAAACATTTCTGTGATTTTTCACAGCTTTGTTTTGTGTTCTGTACAGTTTATTTATATGCAGGTATAATACTAGTAGCATGATTATGAAATTGAAAACAGAAGTGATTCAGCTAGTTATCATAGGCTAGAATATTAAAGGGTATCTGCACTCTTTCTTAATTAATTAAATATCCTTTTCTGCATAGTGAGAGCTTTTGTTCTGATTCTAAGAACGCTGCTACTTCATTTTAAAAGTTCAATGATATAAGCTGTAGCATTTCTCACATTAAAGTGTCGTAGTGCCTCTGTGGGAGAAATTGTACTTCTAAGATTCCTCCTGGGAACTCATGCTCTTTTGAATTCTCTACGTCTCAGAATTTCAGAGCTGAAGGAACCTGAGGTTATCTTATGCCTAACTTATACAAGAGTGTAGTAACTCTATGACACACTAATCTCTACTCATTAAATCTTGTACACTTTGGGGAAGAAATAGTAAATTTATCTCTATTTTAAAATGTCAGGGACAAGATAATAGCCTATGCAGAACTCTCATGGCCATTGACACAAGTTTTTAAGAAACTTTATAAACTAATGTTAGGGTTTTTATAATTTCTTAATTCCTTTTATCAAGTCCTATAGCTAAAGCATATTCTTTTTGAGCTTTAGCGTGAAGAATGTGCAAATATATTGCCAGTAATGTTTTGCCCCACTGTTCCTATCAAAGGCTTCCTGAAAAGACTGAGTAATAATTAATATAAAGTTTTCACAACATTATTTACAGAATAGGTCCCACTCAATATCAATATTCAACCACATAAGCAGTCATAGTTATGCTGATACTTAAATAAGCTTAATTTAATCCACATAACAAACATATCCATGTTACGCATTGTAGGCCTTAAACAACTCCTTGTTGCATTAAAATCTTTTCGTCAGACATACAAGGCACTTTTTGAAATGCCCACTTCCTCTCTCTCATTCTTCTGCAGTCTTATGGAAATTCCTGAAATCCTTAACCAGGTCATGCTCCATGACACCTCCCTGACTATATGCAATTTGTGCCTTTAGTCCAGAGCTCCTTATTTGCATAGCAATCTCAACTTTGGTCATCTCCTCCACAGAGACTGTTTCTTCCTCTGTGGAATTGAGCCACTTCCCTTTTTGCCTGCCCTGTACCTGACCTGTAGAGATTTTGTATAATAATACCTAGAACTCAGTTCATTGCCGAAAAACAATGACAAGTCCCTGAATGTCTTTTTATTTTTTATTTTATTTTTTTTGTTGTATGCGGGCCTCTCACCGCTGCGGCCTCTCCCGTTGCGGAGCACAGGCTCCAGACGCGCAGGCTCAGCGGCCATGGCTCACGGGTCCAGCCGCTCCGTGGAACGTGGGATCCTCCTGGACCAGGGCACGAACCCGTTCCCCTGCATCGGCAGGCGGACTCTCAACCACTGCGCCACCAGGGAAGCCCCACTGAATGTCTTGATGGCAGAGCTTGTTGTCTCATCTCCCCTCCATCTGCTTTTTTTTTTTTTTTTTATAAATGATCCGGAGCAAAGGGCTTCACATAGTTCATAGCATTAAGTCAATTAATGTTGGATTTTGCTTTGCATTACTTAGCTATAGGTTGAGAAAAAGACTTTCATCCTTTCTCTCCACTTCTAGGTAGGACTTTTAGAAAATCCAGAAAGGCCTGAACCACTTTATTATTTGAGGTGCCCAGATTATTGAAAAATGAAGAAATAGAGTAACATCTTTTTTTTTTTTCAATAGTCATTGAATTTCTGTGACTCCGTATTGGCAATATGTATAATTTATTTGGAAATCATTTCAAACGTCTTTATTGGACACTTTTGTTCCACAGTTCTCTCTTCACCCATGGCTTTGTTGATTGGCCCACTTCCTCAGCTTTAATCAACTATGTCACACGTCGATTTGGTCCCAGCCATTGCTTCACAAAACTCAGTTCAGAAGAACAGTGGCCTTTGCAATAGGTTATGTCATTGGTAATAGAACACTTGGATTCTACATGGCTCCTCCCAAAATGTTCAGATTAGGGAAATAAAGTTGATATATAGTTATTTTATATTTAAAGGGGAAAAATAGGCCAAGATGAATATTCTCCCTCACTTTGACACAGAAATAAAATAATCTATTTAAGACTATTCCATTGCTAACCCTTAAGGTGAAAAATCAGACTCATCATTTTATTATTTCATTTATTAAAATGTAACATGTATTTTAACGGAATTTATTATTGAAACAAATTTCAGTGTTATCATTGACCACCTGTTGTGCTCTTCTAAAATTAGTGAGTATTTAAGTAAATTAACTCATCCAAAAGCAAAGACTTATTTCTTGCATCCGTTCTTCTATTATTCTAATAATTGGCTTTTAGGCAAGTCCCTAATGTTTTGTATTATTCTTTAAAAAAAAGATGTATTATTAAAGATTACTCAGTATGTACTCCAGTCAATAATTTTCTATTATATGACAGTAAGATGAGTTTCTCTGTATATACCTGAACTAAGAAAAAGTTTCCTTTTCATTTGAAAACAGAATGACATTGATGAACTTGATCATATTCTCACATCAACATTCAAACAGGAGATACCATGTTATGAGTTCCGATCACTCGAAACTGAAATCTACCCTCAAAAAGAATGTGAGTATTTTCCAAATGCATCAATTATTCTGTTTGTCACATTTCAGTATATGTAACTACTTAATAAATACTATAGCAATATTTATAATATAAATATTATAGCATTGCTGATGAAATGTTTTGACAATTCCCATCCCCTGGTGAGAGAAGTGGTTTTTATTATAAGGAAATACTTGGATAATGTGTGATGAAAATTGTTCATCATAGCATTATTTATAATTACAAAATAACTTCCAAAGATAGGTAACTGATCTAATAAATTTTGGTGCATCTGTTAATGCAACCATCATAAACAAATTTTATCATAAATTGATTTGCTGGCTGGAGTGATGCTTTGATATATATTTAATCAAATAAAAGCAGGGTGTACAGCAGTAGATAGAGTGTGATCCTCTGTTTTAAAAAGTACATATGTTTAATAGCATATGTTTATATCTATGTGTATATATATACATATATATAAATTGATGGTCTGGACAGATATGCATCTGCTAACAGTTATGTTTGGGTTGTGCAATTTCGGAGATTACATTTTTTCAGTTTGCTTTATCTGTGTTTTGTACAATGACTACATATTATTTTTATCATGTAAATATATATATATATATATATATATAAGGAAAAGCATATATAGGAGATACTATAAAAAAATCATACTTCTCAATATTAGCACAAGCTCAGTAGCATACTTTCTATATTAGTTTGTTCCCGCGTAGTTGGTTGACACATTGTTTATAATACATTTATATGCCCAGTATGTGCCAAACACTATGATGGAGATGTAATGGTGAGTAAGACAGGTATGGAGCAAAAGGATATTAGAGATCTCCTGTAGGCGTACTGTAGGACTAATGAGCAGAGATTTTTTTCTGTATATTTTCTGTGCTATTTGAAGCAGTTTTATCATCAGGCTGGCAGGCCTGAGGGAAGCGGGAAGAAAAGAACAGGAGCCTTAGGCACAGCCGACGGTGATTCACCCAGATGTGCTAGAACCTGCATTATGTATGGTGAGGTTACATTATGGGGAAAGGTCAATGGTAGGCTAGTTCTGAATACATAATTTGTGATAGTAGTGCAAACTTATTTTAATTTCCCGTATACATTTTAACAACACAATTCACCACAAAGGTTAGACATTAGGTTGGGCTAGAAAAGGAACATGACATGATCTCTCACTTAAGACATTCATCATTTAACTGGAGAAACAAGATAATATATATGTAATAATAGAAAGAAACAAGGTGTTACACTTCATGAAATTCATTATACTGACAAAAGAATTTTAGAGAAAAGCTGGATTCTTCTTCAGGATATGCTTCCTAAAGGAGGTGGGGTTTTACCTAGGTCTTGAATTATGTGTCTCAGTGAGAAAAGAGAAAGGAAACAGGAATTCTAAGGAAGAGAAAGTGTATCCAAAGGTATGAAGATGGAATTATTACACAACTTTACAAACTCCCTCAGCATTATATTTTTTTAGGGTTGTGGAACCAGAATTGTGGGGTTGGAGAGGAGAGGATGGCTGTGGTCTCTCATTTTATAGATAAAGAATTCAAGGTGGGATTGAAAGTGCTTCTCAGTGTCTCATTTAGGTTGTAGGATATGAATTTTAGAGTTGGAAAGGATGGAATAGACTTGGTCCTTTATTTTTAATTTTTTTTTTTTTTTTTTTTTTTTTGCGGTACGCGGGCCTCTCACTGTCGCGGCCTCTCCCGTTGCGGAGCACAGGCTCCGGACGCGCAGGCTCAGCGGCCATGGCTCACGGGCCCAGCTGCTCCGCGGCATGTGGGATCTTCCCGGACCGGGGCACAAACCCACGTCCCCTGCATCGGCAGGCGGACTCTCAACCATTGCGCCACCAGGGAAACCCCCTTTATTTTTATAGAAAAGGAATTCTGGATTGGTTCAATTGGAGCACCTGATCATGTGGATCTGATTCAATAGGTATGGGGTACAGTCAAGCTTCTGCTTTTTAAAAAAACAAGCCTCAAGGTAAAGCTGATGCCGCTAGTCCTCAGACCTTTCACTGAGTATCAAGGGTTTAGAGCAGTGGTTCTCAAACTTGGTGCATATTATAATTAGCTGCAGAGCCTTAAGAATATCCCATGCCTAAGCCACACCCCCCAAATTAATGAAGAATCTGGGAGTGGGTTCCAGCTATCAGTACTTTTTAAAGTTTCCCAGATGATTCCAGTGGGCAGCCAAGTTTATCGATCCCTAATGGTTTCATATTACTCTCTCTTTACAAAGGTTAGAAAGTTAATAGCATATGAAAATTTTGAACCATTCTTAGAATATAATGATTATTCTGTATTTGAAAAAATATTTTTATAAGAAATTGCATTTTTAAAAAGAAGCTAAAAATGGAAAGTTCAGTATAATCTAGGTAGTTCATTCAGAAGCCATATTGCTGGGTATCGCTAGATAACAGATGCTATTAAACCCATAACAAGCAAATAACATAACATTAGGTTCTAATTCGTAGTGGAAGTGCAAAATAACATAATACAAATTACATAAAATATGCAAGATAGACATGAATATGGCTGAACTCATGTTTCGCTTGCCTCCTTGGCCCTATAATCTTGGATCAATGTCAGCCTCAGAAAATCTGGTCTTTAAGACCTTGCACCTATATTTTCATAATGTTTAAGTTGAATTGATGGTGAGATTTGAGAAGCCTTTATACATAAAGTGGAATTAATGGTAGGTTATTGAAGAACTTCTCTAGAAACACCACTAGAGATATTCTGAGAGGTAAATTCAGCAAACAGTGAATTGGGTGTATTTCTGAATGTCTATCCCTGAAGACAGTTCTCCAATTATTTGGTGAAATGTTTCATTTATTAAACATTTATTTATTACTCTATATTTTAGCTGAAATAAATTGGAGGTTAGGGCACTGTGAGGGGAAATAATCATAAGGAACTGACAGAGCATACTTGAGTATTGACCTATCCTAAGGAGGAGACATGGAACTACCCACAGATACCTATTGTTCTTTAAAAATATTTATAATAAGTAATTATATATATAGAAGTTTATTATAATAAACTTCATTTATAATAAGTAAATTGCTATTCCGTGCCACTATGTCTTGGTCATTTTCACTTCTGTCTAGCCAATAAACTTCCTCATTTACTTTTTTTTCCCTTAGTCAGGCAAAGTTGAGGGGGGTGGGAGTGTTGCAGAGATAAGATGGAAAGTGCACAGGAAATCAAATCTGCTTTAATGTTCTCTTACCCTGTAATGCTTCATTATTGAATTAAAAATACCATTTCCCATTGATAAGAATTTTCCACTGAAAAAGTTCTCCCTGGAAGTTGAATATAATAAAAGGTTTCCAAATGAACTTGATATATTAGTGCAATGTATCATACATGCCTTTTGAACATAACAGTCAGAGAAATAATTCATAACAACTTTCTAGTGTGTGAATCATCAGGGCTTGTGAAATCAGTATAGGAGATCATAACAGACAATGTTTCTGATATATAAGACACTAGAATAGAAGATACCAGAGTGCATCCCTTAAAATAAGAGTATCGCTGTGAGCAGCTTCCATTCTGGTTGTAGTTGTCTGTATAAACACACATGGTCTGAGCCACCAGGAAATCAGGTTGAATGACTTGACTTGGTGTAGTGGTGAGGTAGAACAGCACACCTGGACTAACACAATTGCTTTAGTCCTTCTGTAGCTCTCCCCTATCCTGAGTTTCAAGCCATATTCCAGAGTCTTATAAGTCTTAAACTGCAGCAGGTATGTGAATTTCCCTAACTTCTCTTCCGAACCCTTTCAAAGGCTGGGTAATGCTGAGAATCTCTTGTTATTGATAGGAAAATAAAGTAGTATAGCTTGTTTTTAAAAGTGGCTGGAGTTGCAGGTTAAATCTCCAGAAGTAGCAGTCTGGGGAAAAGGAAACTAGGTTACTTTGAGGCAGATCATGTACCTTCATCCAGAAAGGAGAATGGCTTAATAAAGCCCATGGCAGTTTCTAGAAAAGCATGTCAAAATGTTTAACCATTTACAAAAAGTAGTAATATCTTAAT